>NC_091872.1:158524-493028 GCF_019399895.1 Cardiocondyla obscurior | reverse complement strand
TTGGAGCCATTTATTTTTATCAGAAACCGAGATATGGCCAAAAAACAAAAAAAAAATATTTTGAAATTTTACAACGTAGCATTGTGCGGCAATTAAAAAGATGCATACGGGCCTATTCGAGCTTTCATTTCCACCAGCAGCCGAGATATGGCCAGAAAATAAAAAATATTTTGAGATTTAACAACATAGCATTGTGCGGCATTCAAAATAGATGCATTCAGGCCTATTCAGACTTTTAATTTCATCAAAAGCCTTCGAGGATATAATGGACAAAAAATATATTTGAAATTTTGGCAATGGCATTTGTGCGGCAATTAAAAGTACGCCTGTGAGCCTATTCAGCCATCTAATATTTTCACCCAGCAGCCGAGATGGTAAAACATAAAATATTTTTTTAAATTTAACAACATAGCATTGTGCGGCATTCGAAATAGATGCATTTGGGCCTATTCGGAGTCTTTTATTTTCATCAGAAGCCGAGATATGGCCAAAAAACGAAAAAAAATATTTTTGAAATTTTACAACGTAGCATTGTGCGGCATTAAAAATAGATAAATTCGGGTCTGTTTGGAGCCTTTTATTTTCATCAGAAGCCGAGATATGACCAAAAAACGAAAAAAAATATTTTGAAATTTTACAACGTAGCATTGTGCGGCAGATTAAAAAAGATGCATACGGGCCTATTCCGAGCTTTCTATTTTCACCAGCAGCCGAGATATGGCAAAACAAAAAATGTTAAAGGTGCAACATAGCATTGTGCAGCATTAAAATAAATGAATTTGGGCTTATTTGGAGCCATTTATTTTCATCAGAAGCCGAAATATGGCCAAAAGTGAAAGAAAATATTTTGAAATTTTTACAACGTAGCATTGTGCAGCAATTAAAAAAGATGCATACAGCTTATTCAGGCTTTTCCTATTTTTTCACCAACAGCGAGATATGGCCAAAACAAAAAAAATATTTTGAGGGGATTTAACAACATAGCATTGTGCAGCATTCAAAATAAGATGCGATACGGGCCCTATTCAGAAGCTTTTTATTTTTATCAGATGCCGAGATATGGCCAAAAAACAAAAAAAAATATTTTTGAAATTTAACAACATAACATTGTACGACATTCAAAATAAATGAATTCGGGCATATTTAAAGCCTTCTATTTTCATCAGAAGCCGAGATATGGCAAAAAATCGAAAAAAAATATTTATGAAATTTTACAACGTAGCATTGTGCGGCAATTAAAAAAGATGCATACGGGCCTGTTCAGTATCTTACACCAGCAAACCGAGATAAGGCAAAAAACATAAAAAATATTTTTAAAATTTAACAACATAGCATTGTGCGGCATTCAAAATAGATGCATTGGAGCCTATTTACAGATCTTTATTTTCAGAAGCCGAGATATAATGTTAAAAAACGAAAAAAAATGTTTTGAAATTTTACAACGTAGCATTGTGCGGCATTAAAAATAAATGCATTTGAGCCTATTCAGACTTTTATTTTCATCAAGCAGGATATGTAAAAAAACGGAAAAAATATTTTGAAATTTTTACAACGTAGCATTGTGCAGCATTAAAAATAGATGAGTTTGGGCTTATTTGGAGCCATTTATTATTTTTATCAGAGCCGAGATATGGCAAAAAAAACAAAAAAATATTACGGGGAGTACACAACGTAGCATTGTGCAGCAATTTAAAAAAGATGCATGGGCCTATTCCGAGCTTTCTATTTCACCAGCAGCGAGATATGGCCAAGAAAATAAAAAAATATTTTTTGAAATTTAACAACATAGCATTGTGCGGCATTCAAAATAGATGCATTTAGGCCTATTCAGACTTTTAATTTCATCAAGCGGAATATGGCCAAAAAACAAAAAAAAATATATTTGAAATTTTACAACGTAGCATTGTGCAGCAATTAAAAAAGATGCATACGAGCCTATTCGAGCCATCTATTTTCACCAGCAGCCGAGATGAGGCCAAAAAACATAAAAAATATTTTTAAATTTAACATAGCATTGTGCGGCATTCGAAATAGATGCATTTGGGCCTATTCAGGTCTTTTATTTTCATCGAAGCCGAGATATATGGCCAAAAACGAAAAAAATATTTTGAAATTTTACAACGTAGCATTGTGCGGCATTAAAAATAGATAAATTCGGGTCTGTTTGGAGCCTTTTATTTTCATCAGAAGCCGAGATATGACCAAAAAACGAAAAAAAATATTTTTGAAATTTTACAACGTAGCATTGTGCGGCAATTAAAAAAGATGCATACGGGCCTATTCCGAGCTTTCTATTTTCACCAGCAGCCGAGATATAGCCAAGAAACAAAAAAAAATATTTTTGAATTTTAACAACATAGCATTGTGCGGCATTCAAAATAAATGCATTTAGGCCTATTCGGAGCTTTTTAATTTCATCAGAAGCCGAGATATGGCCAAAAAACAATAAAAAATATATTTGAAATTTTACAACGTAGCATTGTGCGGCAATTAAAAAATAATGCATACGGGCCTATTCCGAGCCTTCTATTTTCACCAGCAGCCGAGATAAGGCCAAAAAACATAAAAAAATATTTTTAAAATTTAACAACATAGCATTGTGCGGCATTCAAAATTAATGCATTTGGGCCTATTCGGAGTCTTTTATTTTCATCAGAAGCCGAAATATGGCCAAAAAACGAATCAAAATATTTTTGAAATTTTACAATGTAGCATTGTGCGGCATTAAAAATAGATAAATTCGGGCCTATTTAAAGCCATTTATTTTCATCAGAAGCCGAGATATGGCCAAAAAACAAAAATAAATATTTTTGAAATTTTACAACGTAGCATTGTGCGGCATTAAAAATAGATAAATTCGGGTTTATTTGGAGCTATTTATTTTCACCAGCAGCCGAAATATGGCCAAAAAACAAAAAAAAATATTTTTGAAATTTAACAACATAGCATTGTGCGGCATTCAAAATAAATGCATTTGGGCCTATTCGAAGCTTTTATTTTCATCAGAAGCCGAGATATAGCCAAAAACGAAAAAAATATTTTTGAAATTTTACAACAATAAGCATTGTGCAGCATTAAAAATAGATGCATACGGGTTTATTCCGAGGCTTTCTATTTTTCACCAGCAGCCGAAATATGGCCAAAACAAAAAAAATATTTTTGAAATTTAACAACATAGCATTGTGCGGCATTCAAAATAGATGCATTAAGCCTATTCGGAGTTTTTATTTTCATCAAGCCGAGATATAGCCAAAAAAAAAACAAAAATGTTGCGATTTTTACAACGTAGCATTGTGCGGCAATTAAAAAAAATACATGCGGGCTATTCGAGCCTTCTATTTTCACCAGCAGCCAAGATATGGCTAAAAAAAAAAAAAATATTTTTGAAATTTAACAACATAGCATTGTGCGGCATTAAAAGTAGATAAATTCGGGCCTATTTGGAGCTATTTATTTTTATCAGAAGCCGAGATATGGCCAAAAAACAAAAAAAAATATTTTTGAAATTTTACAACGTAGCATTGTGCGGCATTAAAAATAGATGAGTTCGGGCTTATTTGGAGCCATTTATTTTTATCAGAAACCGAGATATGGCCAAAAAACAAAAAAAAATATTTTTGAAATTTTACAACGTAGCATTGTGCGGAATTCAAAATAAATTAATTCGGGCTTATTTGGAGTTATTTATTTTCATCAGAAGCCGAGATATGGCCAAAAACGAAAAAAATATTTTTGTAATTTTTACAGCAGCCAGCATTGTGCGGCATTCAAAATAGATGCATTTGGGGCTATTCAGGAGCTTTTCATTTTCAAACCAGATATGGCCAAAAAACGAAAAAATATTTTGAAATTTTACAACGTAGCATTGTGCGGCATTAAAAATAGATGAATTCGAGGCCGTACTTCTAGCCATTTATTTTATCAGAAGCGAAATATATGGCCAAAAAACGAAAAAAATATTTTGAAATTACAACGGCATTGTGCGGCATTCAAAATAAATGAATTCGGGCTTATTTGGAGTCTTTTATTTTCATCAGAAGCCGAGATATGGAAAAAAACGAAAAAAAATATTTTTGAAATTTTACAACGTAGAATTGTGCGGCAATTAAAAAAGATGCGTACGGGCCTATTCCGAGCTTTCTATTTTCACCAGCAGCCGAGATATGGCCAAAAAACAAAAAAAAATATTTTTGAAATTTAACAACATAGCATTGTGCGGCATTAAAAATAAATGAATTTGGGGCTTATTGGGCCATTTATTTCATCAGAAGCCGAAATATGGCCAAAAACGAAAGAAAATATTTTGAAATTTTACAACGTAGCATTGTGCGGCAATTAAAGAAAAGATGCGACAAAGACTTATTCGAGCTTTCTATTTTCACCAGCAACCGAGATATGGCCAAAAAACAAAAAAAATATTTTTGGAAATTTAACAACACAACGTTATTGCGGCATTCAAAATAGATGCATTTGGGCCTATTCGAAGCTTTTTATTTTATCAGATGCCACGCGAGATATGGCCAAAAACAAAAAAATATTTTGAAATTTAACAACATAACATTGTACGACATTCAAAATAAATGAAGATTTGGGCATATTTAAAGCCTTCTATTTTCATCAGAAGCCGAGATGGCAAAAAAATCGAAAAAAATATTTATGAAATTTTACAACGTAGCATTGTGCGGCAATTCGAAAAGATGCATACGGGCCTATTCGAGCCATCTATTTTCACCAGCAGCCGAGATAAAGGCCAAAAACATAAAAATATTTTAAAATTTAACAACATAGCATTGTGCGGCATTCAAAATAATAGATGCATTTGGGCCTATTTGGAGTCTTTTATTTTTCATCAAGCCGAGATATGGCCAAAAAACGAAAAATATTTTGAAATTTTACAACGTAGCATTGTGCGGCATTAAAAAATAAATGCATTTGAGCTATTCAGACTTTTTATTTTCATCAAGAAGCCGAGATATATGGCAAAAAAACGGAAAAAAATATTTTTGAAATTTTACAACGTAGCATTGTGCGGCATTAAAAATAGATGAGTTTGGGCTTATTTGGAGCCATTTATTTTTATCAGAAGCCGAGATATGGCCAAAAAACAAAAAAAAATATTTTTGAAATTTTACAACGTAGCATTGTGCGGCAATTTAAAAAGATGCATACGGGCCTATTCCGAGCTTTCTATTTTCACCAGCAGCCGAGATATGGCCAAGAAAATAAAAAATATTTTGAAGGTGCTGTATAGCATTGTGCGGCATTCAAAATAGATGCATTTAGGCCTATTCGGAGCTTTTTAATTTCATCAAAAGCCGAGATATGGCCAAAAAACAAAAAAAAATATATTTGAAATTTTACAACGTAGCATTGTGCGGCAATTAAAAAAGATGCATACGAGCCTATTCCGAGCCATCTATTTTCACCAGCAGCCGAGATGAGGCCAAAAAACATAAAAAAATATTTTTAAAATTTAACAACATAGCATTGTGCGGCATTCGAAATAGATGCATTTGGGCCTATTCGGAGTCTTTTATTTTCATCAGAAGCCGAGATATGGCCAAAAAACGAAAAAAAAATATTTTGAAATTTTACAACGCGTAGCATTGTGCGGCATTAAAAATAGATAAATTCGGGTCTGTTTAGACCTTTTATTTTCATCAGAAGCCGAGATACGTATTAAAAACGAACCCAATTTACAGATAGCATTGTTCTGTTGAGTCAAAAAAAAAGTCTTTGCACCTGAGGCCTATTCAGCTTCTGTATTTCATAGCTGGGCCGGATATAGCAGAAACCAATAATTTTCTGATTTTAACAACATAGCATTGTGCGGCATTCAAAATAAATGCATTTAGGCCTATTCGGAGCTTTTTAATTTCATCAGAAGCCGAGATATGGCCAAAAAACAATAAAAAATATATTTGAAATTTTACAACACTTGTGCATTGTGGCAATTAAAAAAGCATGTCACATACAGGCCTATTCCGAGCCTTCTATTTCACCAGCGAGATAAGGCCAAAAAACATAAAAAAATATTTTTAAAATTTAACAACATAGCATTGTGCGGCATTCAAAATTAATGCATTTGGGCCTATTCGGAGTCTTTATTTTCTCAAACCGAAATATGGCCAAAAAACGAATCAAAATATTTTTGAAATTTTACAATGTAGCATTGTGCGGCATTAAAAATAGATAAATTCGGGCCTATTTAAAGCCATTTATTTTCATCAGAAGCCGAGATATGGCCAAAAACAAAAATAAATATTTTGAAATTTCAGCATATTAACATTGTGCGGCATTAAAAATAGATAAATTCGGGTTTATTTGGAGCTATTTATTGCAGCAGCCGAAATATGGCCAAAAAACAAAAAAAATATTTTGAAATTTAACAACATAGCATTGTGCGGCATTCAAAATAAATGCATTTAGACTATTCAAGCTTTATTTTCATCAGAAGCCGAGATATAGCAAAAAACGAAAAAAATATTTTGAAATTTTACAACGTAAGCATTGTGCAGCATTAAAAATAGATGCATACGGGTTTATTCCGAGCTTTCTATTTTCACCAGCAGCCGAAATATGGCCAAAAAAACAAAAAAAATATTTACTGATTTAACAACATAGTTATTACGGCATTCGAATAGATGCATTTAAGCCCTATTCGGAGTTTTTATTTTTACATCGAAGCCGAGATATGGCCAAAAAAAAAAACAAAATATTTTTTGGGAATTTTACAACGTAGCATTGTGCGGCAATTAAAAAAAATGCATGCGGGCCTATTCCGAGCCTTCTATTGCTCACCAACCCAGCCAAGATATGGCTAAAAAAAAAATATTTTTGATTTAACAACATAGCATTGTGCGGCATTAAAGTAAGATAAATTCGGGCCTATTTAGAGCTATTTATTTTTTTATCAAGCCGAGATATGGCCAAAAAACAAAAAAATATTTTTGAAATTTACACAACGTAGCATTGTGCGGCATTAAAATAGATGAGTTCGGGCTTATTTGGAGCCATTTATTTTTATCAGAAACCGGATATGGCCAAAACAAAAAAAATATTTTGAAATTTTACAACGTAGCATTGTGCGGAATTCAAAATAAATTAATTCGGGCTTATTTGGAGTTTATTTTCATCAGAAGCCGAGATATGGCCAAAAAACAAAAAAAAAATATTTTTGAAATTTAACAACATAGCATTGTGCGGCATTCAAAATAGATGCATTTGGGGCTATTCGGAGCCTTTTATTTTCATCAGACCGAGATATAGCCAAAAAACGAAAAAAAATATTTTGAAATTTTACAACGTAGCATTGTGCGGCATTAAAAATAGATGAATTCGAGGCCGTACTTTTAGCCATTTATTTTCATCAGAAGCCGAAATATAATAAAAACAAAAAAATATTTTGAAATTAACAACATAGCATTGTGCGGCATTAAAAATAGATGAATTTGGGCTTATTTGGAATTTTATTTTCATCAGAAGCGAAATATGGCCAAAAAACGAAAAAAATATTTTGAAATTTTACAACATGTGTGTGCGGCAATTAAAGATGCATACGGGCCTATTCCGAAGGCTTTCTATTTTCACCCAGCAGCCGAGATATGGCCAAAAAACAAAAAAATATTTTTGAAATTTAACAACATAGCATTGTGCGGCATTCAAAATAGATGCATTTGGGCCTATTTGGAGTCTTTTATTTCATCAAGCCGAGATATGGCCAAAAAACGAAAAAGAAAATATTCTTGAAATTTTACAACGTATCATTGTGCGTCATTAAAAATAAATGCATTTGGACCTATTCGGAGCTTTTTATTTTCATCAGAAGCCGAGATATGGCAAAAAAACGGAAAAAAATATTTTTGAAATTTTACAACGTAGCATTGTGCGGCATTAAAAATAGATGAATTTGGGCTTATTTGGAGCCATTTATTTTCATCAGAAGCCGAAATATGGCCAAAAAACGAAAAAAAATATGTTTGAAATTTTACAACGTACCATTGTGCGGCATTCAAAATAAATAAATTCAGGTCTGTTTGGAGCCTTTTATTTTCATCAGAAGCCGAAATATGGCCAAAAATCGAAAAAAAATATTTTTGAAATTTTACAACGCAGCATTGTGCGGCAATTAAAAAAGATGCATACGTGCCTATTCCGAGCTTTCTATTTTCACCAGCAGCCGAGATATGGCCAAGAAAATAAAAAAAATATTTTTGAAATTTAACAACATAGCATTGTGCGGCATTCAAAATAGATGCATTTAGGCATATTCGGAGCTTTTTAATTTCATCAGAAGCCGAGATATGGCCAAAAAACAAAAAAAATATATTTGAAATTTTACAACGTAGCATTGTGCGGCATTCAAAATAAATGAATTCGGGCCTATTTGGAGCCTTTTATTTTCATCAGAAGCCGAGATATGACCAAAAAACGAAAAAAAATATTTTTGAAATTTTACAACGTAGCATTGTGCGGCAATTAAAAAAGATGCATACGGGCCTATTCCGAGCTTTCTATTTTCACCAGCAGCCGAGATATGGTCAAGAAACAAAAAAAAATATTTTTGAAATTTAACAACATAGCATTGTGCGGCATTCAAAATAGATGCATTTGGGCCTATTATTCGGGTCTTTTATTTTCATCATTTGACCGAGATATGGCCAAAAACGAAAAATATTTTTTTGAAATTTTACAACGTAGCATTGTGCGGCATTAAAAATAGATAAATTCGGGTCTGTTTGGAGCCTTTTATTTTCATCAAAAGCCGAAATATGGCCAAAAAACGAAAAAAAATATTTTTGAAATTTTACAACGTAGCATTGTGCGGCATTAAAAATAGATGAGTTCGGGCTTATTTGGAGCCATTTATTTTTATCAGAAACCGAGATATGGCCAAAAAACAAAAAAAAATATTTTTGAAATTTTACAACGTAGCATTGTGCGGAATTCAAAATAAATTAATTCGAGCTTATTTGGAGTTATTTATTTTCATCAGAAGCCGAGATATGGCCAAAAAACGAAAAAAAATATTTTTGAAATTTAACAACATAGCATTGTGCGGCATTCAAAATAAATGCATTTGGGGCTATTCGGAGCCTTTTATTTTCATCAGAATCCGAGATATGGCCAAAAAACGAAAAAAAATATTTTTGAAATTTTACAACGTAGCATTGTGCGGCATTAAAAATAGATGAATTCGGGCCGTACTTTTAGCCATTTATTTTCATCAGAAGCCGAAATATAGCCAAAAAACGAAAAAAAATATTTTTGAAATTTTACAACGTAGCATTGTGCGGCATTCAAAATAAATGAATTCGGGCCTATTTGAAGTTTTTTATTTTCATCAGAAGCCGAGATATGGCCAAAAAACAAAAAAATATTTTTGAAATTTTACAACGTAGCATTGTGCAGCAATTTAGATGCATACGGGCCCTATTCGAACTCTATTTTCACCAGCAGCCGAGATATGGCCAAAAAACAAAAAAAAATATTTTTGAAATTTAACAACATAGCATTGTGCGGCATTAAAAATAGATGAATTTGGGCTTATTTGGAGCCATTTATTTTCATCAGAAGCCGAAATATGGCCAAAAAACGAAAAAAAAAAATTTTGAAATTTTACAACGTAGCATTGTGCGGCAATTAAAAAAGATGCATACGGGCCTATTCCGAGCTTTCTATTTTCACCAGCAGCCGAGATATGGCCAAAAAACAAAAAAAATATTTTTGAAATTTAACAACATAGCATTGTGCGGCATTCAAAATAGATGCATTTGGGCCTATTCGAAGCTTTTTATTTTTATCAGATGCCGAGATATGGCCAAAAAACAAAAAAAAATATTTTTGAAATTTAACAACATAACATTGTACGACATTCAAAATAAATGAATTTGGGCATATTTAAAGCCTTCTATTTTCATCAGAAGCCGAGATATGGCAAAAAATCGAAAAAAAATATTTATGAAATTTTACAACGTAGCATTGTGCGGCAATTAAAAAAGATGCATACGGGCCTATTCCGAGCCATCTATTTTCACCAGCAGCCGAGATAAGGCCAAAAAACATAAAAAAATATTTTAAAGTTATAACATAGCATTGTGCGGCATTCAAAATAGATGCATTTGAGGCCTATTTAGGTCTTTTATTTTCATCAAACCGAGATATGGCCAAATAACGAAAAAAATGATTTTGAAATTTTACAACGTAGCATTGTGCAGCATTAAAAATAAATGCATTTAGGCCTATTCAGACTTTTTATTTCATCAGAAGCCGAGATATGGCAAAAAAACGGAAAAAAATATTTTTGAAATTTTACAACGTAGCATTGTGCGGCATTCAAAATAAATGAATTCGGGCATTTTTAAAGCCTTCTATTTTCATCAGAAGCCGAGATATGGCAAAAAATCGAAAAAAAATATTTATGAAATTTTACAACGTAGCATTGTGCGGCAATTAAAAAAGATGCATACGGGCCTATTCCGAGCCATCTATTTTCACCAGCAGCCGAGATAAGGCCAAAAAACATAAAAATATTTTAAAGTTACTGTATAGCATTGTGCGGCATTCAAAATAGATGCATTTGGGCCTATTTGGAGTCTTTTATTTTCATCAGAAGCCGAGATATGGCCAAAAAACGAAAAAAAATATTCTTGAAATTTTACAACGTAGCATTGTGCGTCATTAAAAATAAATGCATTTGGGCCTATTCGGAGCTTTTTATTTTCATCAGAAGCCGAGATATGGCAAAAAAACGGAAAAAAATATTTTTGAAATTTTACAACGTAGCATTGTGCGGCATTAAAAATAGATGAATTTGGGCTTGAGACCATTTATTTTCATCAAGAAGCCGAAATATATTAAAACGAAAAAAAATATGTTTGAATTTTTACAACGTACCATTGTGCGGCATTCAAAATAAATAAATTCAGGTCTGTTTGGAAGCTTTTATTTTCATCAGAAGCCGAAATATGGCCAAAAATCGAAAAAATATTTTTGAAATTTACAACGCAGCATTGTGCGGCAATTAAAAAAGATGCATACGGGCCTATTCGGAAGCTTTCTATTTTCACCAACAGCCGAGATATGGCCAAGAAAATAAAATATTTTGAATTTAACAACACTTAGCATTGTGCGGCATTCAAACTAGATGCATTTAGGCATATTCAGACTTTAATTTCATCAGAAGCCGAGATATGGCCAAAACAAAAAATATATTTGAAATTTTACAACATAGCATTGTGCGGCATTCAAAATAAATGAATTCGGGCTATTTAGACCTTTTATTTTCAGAAGCCGAGATATGACCAAACGAAAAAATATTTTGAGATTTTACAACGTAGCATTGTGCGGCAATTAAAGATGCATACGGGCCTATTCCGAGCTTTCTATTTTCACCAGCAACCGAGATATGGTCAAGAAACAAAAAAATATTTTTGAAATTTAACAACATAGCATTGTGCGGCATTCAAAATAGATGCATTTGGGCCTATTCAGGTCTTTTATTTTCATCAGAAGCCGAGATATGGCCAAAAAACAAAAAAAAAAAATATTTTTTAAATTTTTACAACGTAGCATTGTGCGGCATTCAAAATAGATGAATTTGGGCCCACTGTTGGAGCCATTTATTTTCATCAAGCCGAGATATGGCCAAAAACGAAAAAAATATTTTTGTAATTTTACAACGTAGCATTGTGCGGCATTCAAAATAGATGCATTTGGGGCTATTCGGAGCTTTTTATTTTCATCAGAAGCCGAGATATGGCCAAAAAACGAAAAAAAATATTTTTGAAATTTTACAACGTAGCATTGTGCGGCATTAAAAATAGATGAATTCGGGCCGTACTTCTAGCCATTTATTTTTATCAGAAGCCGAAATATGGCCAAAAAACGAAAAAAAATATTTTGAAATTTTAACGCAGCAAACGATTGTGCGGCATTCAAAATAAATGAATTCAGCCTATTTGGAAGTTTTTATTTTCATCAAGCCGGATATGGCCAAAAAAACGAAAAAATATTTTTGAAATTTTACAACGTAGCATTGTGCGGCAATTAAAAAAGATGCATACGAATTCCGAGAGCTTTCTATTTTCACCAACAGCCGAGATATGGCCAAAAAACAAAAAAAAATATTTTTGAAATTTAACAACATAGCATTGTGCGGCATTCAAAATAGATGCATTTGGGCCTATTCGAAGCTTTATTTTTATCAGATGCCGAGATTAGGCCAAAAAACAAAAAAAAATATTTTGAAATTTAACAACATAACATTGTACGACATTCAAAATAAATGAATTCGGGCATATTTAAAGCCTTCTATTTTCATCAGAAGCCGAGATATGGCAAAAAATCGAAAAAAAATATTTATGAAATTTTACAACGTAGCATTGTGCGGCAATTAAAAAAGATGCATACGGGCCTATTCCGAGCCATCTATTTTCACCAGCAGCCGAGATAAGGCCAAAAAACATAAAAAAATATTTTTAAAATTTAACAACATAGCATTGTGCGGCATTCAAAATAGATGCATTTGGGCCTATTTGGAGTCTTTTATTTTCATCAAATCGAGATATGGCCAAAAAAACGAAAAAAAAATATTACGGAATTTTACAACGTAACGTTGTGGCATTAAAAATAAATACATTTGAGCCTATTCAGACTTTTATTTTCATCAGGAAACCAGATATAGCAAAAAACGGAAAAAAAATATTTTTTTGAAATTTTACAACGTAACGTGTGCGGCATTAAAAATAGATGAGTTTGGGCTTATTTTGGAGCCATTTATTTTATCAAGAAGCCGAGATATGGCCAAAAAACAAAAAAATATTTTTGAAATTTTACAACGTAGCATTGTGCAGCAATTAAAAAATAATCATGCAGATATTCCGAGCCTTCTATTTTCACCAGCAGCCGAGATAGACCAAAAAACAAAAAAAAATATTTTTGAATTTTAACAACATAGCATTGTGCGGCATTCAAAATAAATGCATTTAGGCCTATTCGGAGCTTTTTAATTACATCAGAAGCCGAGATATGGCCAAAAAACAATAAAAAATATATTTGAAATTTTACAACGTAGCATTGTGCGGCAATTAAAAAATAATGCATACGGGCCTATTCCGAGCCTTCTATTTTTACCAGCAACCGAGATAAGGCCAAAAAACATAAAAAAATATTTTTTAAATTTTACAACGTAGCATTAATGCAGCATTCAAAATAGATGGTGGAGCCTATTTGGAGCTTGAATTTATTTTCATCAGAAGCCGGATATGGCCAAAAAACGAAAAAAAATATTTTGAAATTTGTTACAACGTAGCATTGTGCGGCATTCAAAATAGATGAATTCAGGTCTGTTTGGAGCCATTTATTTTTATCAGAAGCCGAGATATGGCCAAAAAACAAAAAAAAATATTTTTGAAATTTTACAACGTAGCATTGTGCGGAATTCAAAATAAATTAATTCAAGCTTATTTGGAGTTATTTTGCATTTTCATCAAGAAGGCTCGAGATATGGCCAAAAAACGAAAAAAAATATTTTTGAAATTTAACAACATAGCATTGTGCGGCATTCAAAATAGATGCATTTGGGGCTATTCGGAGCTTTTTATTTTCATCAGAAGTTGAGATATGGCCAAAAAACAAAAAAAAATATTTTTGAAATTTTACAACGTAGCATTGTGCGGCATTAAAAATAGATGAATTCAAGCCGTACTTTTAGCTATTTATTTACATCAGAAGCCGAGATATGGCCAAAAAACGAAAAGAAATATTTTCGAAATTTTACAACGTAGCATTGTGCAGCATTCAAAATAAATGAATTCGGGCCTATTGATTTTATTTTCATCAAGCCGAGATATGGCCAAAAAACGAAAAAAAAATATTTTGAGAGATTTAACAACATAGCATTGTGCGGCAATTAAAAAAGATGCATACGGGCCTATTCAGAGCTTTCTATTTTCACCAGCAGCCGAGATATGGCCAAAAACAAAAAAAATATTTTGAAATTTAACAACATAGCATTGTGCAGCATTCAAAATAGATGAATTCGGGCCTATTTGGAGCCTTTTATTTTCATCAGAAGCCGAAATATGGCCAAATAACAAAAAAAAAATATTGAAATTTTACAACGTAGCATTGTGCAGCATTCAAAGAGATGCATACGGGCTTATTCAGGCTTTCTATTTTCACCAGCAGCCGAGATATGGCCAAAAAACAAAAAAATATTTTTAAATTTAACAACATAGCATTGTGCGGCATTCAAAATAGATGCATTTGGGTCTATTCGGGCTTTTATTTTCATCTGAAGCCGAGATATGCCAAAAAAACGATAAAAATATTTTTAAAATTTTACAACGTAGCATTGTGCGGCATTCAAAATAGATGAATTCGGGCCTATTTGGAGCCTGTTATTTTCATCAGAAGCCGAAATATGGCCAAAAAAAAAAAAATATTTTGAAATTTTACAACGTAGCATTGTGCGGCAATTAAAAAATGCATATTTATTCAGGCCATTTATTTTCACCAGCAGCCGAGATATGGCTAAAAACAAAAAAAAATATTTTGAAATTTTACAACGTAGCATTGTGCGGCAATTAAAGATCCATACAGGCCTATTTCAGGCTTTCTATTTTCACCAGCAGCCGAGATATGGCCAAAAAACAAAAAAATATTTTTGAAATTTAACAACATAGCATTGTGCGGCATTCAAAATAGATGCATTTGGGCCTATTCGGAGCTTTTTATTTTCATCAGAAGCCGAGATATGGCCAAAAAACAAAAAAAAATATTTTTGAAATTTTACAACGTAGCATTGTGCGGCATTAAAAATAAATAATTTCGGGCCTATTTGGAGTCATTTATTTTCATCAGAAGCCGAGATATGGCCAAAAAACAAAAAAAATATTTTTAAAATTTTACAACGTAGCATTGTGCGGCATTAAAAATAGATAAATTCGGGTTTATTTGAAGCCATTTATTTTTATCAGAAGCCGAGATATGGCCAAAAAACCAAAAAAAAATATTTTTGAAATTTTACAACGTAGCATTGTGCGGCATTCAAAATAGATAAATTCGGGTTTATTTGGAGCTATTTATTTTCATCAGAAGCCGAGATATGGCCAAAAAACAAAAAAAATTAATTTTAAAATTTTACAACGTAGCATTGTGCGGCATTCAAAATAGATGAATTCAGGCCTATTTGGAGCCTTTTATTTTCATCAGAAATTGAGATATGGCCAAAAAACGAAAGAAAATATTTTTGAAATTTTACAACGTAGCATTGTGCGGCAATTAAAAAAGATGCATACGGGCCTATTTGGAGTTTTTTATTTTCATCAAAAGCCGAGATATGGCCAAAAAACAAAAAAAAATATTTTTGAATTTTACAACGTAGCATTGTGCGGCAATTAAAAAAGATGCATATGGGCCTATTCCGAGCTTTCTATTTTCACCAGCAGCCGAGATATGGCCAAAAACAAAAAAATATTTTGAAATTTAACAACATAGCATTGTGCGGCATTTAAAGAGATGCATTTGAGCCTATTCGGACTTTTATTTTCATCAGAAGCCGAGATATGGCCAAAAAACAAAAAAAATATTTTAATTTTACAACGTAGCATTGTGCGGCAATTAAAAAAAATGCATACGGGCCTATTCGAGCCTTCTATTTTCATCAGCAGCCGAGATATGGCCAAAAAACGAAAAAAATATTTTGAAATTTTACAACGTAGCATTGTGCGGCATTAAAAATAGATGAATTCGGGCCTATTGGAGCCTTCTATTTTCACCAGCAGCCGAGATATGGCCAAAAACATAAAAAATATTTTGAAATTTAACAACATAGCATTGTGCGGCAATTAAAAATAGATGCATACGGGCCTATTCGAGCTTTCTATTTTCACCAGCAGCCGAGATATGGCCAAAAACAAAAAAAATATTTTTGAAATTTACAACGTAGCATTGTGCGGCATTAAAAATAGATGAATTCGGGCCTATTTGGAGCCTTTTATTTTCATCAGAAGCCGAGATATGGCCAAAAAACGAAAAAAAATAATTTTGAATTTTACAACGTAGCATTGTGCGGCAATTAAAAAAGATGCATATGGGCCTATTCCGAGCTTTCTATTTTCACCAGCAGCCGAGATATGGCCAAAAACAAAAAAATATTTTGAAATTTAACAACATAGCATTGTGCAGCATTCAAAATAGATGCATTTGGGCCTATTCAGAGCTTTTATTTTCATCAGAAGCCGAGATATGGCCAAAAAACGAAAAAAATATTTTTGAAATTTTACAACGTAGCATTGTGCGGCATTAAAAATAGATAAATTCGGGCTTATTTAAAGCCATTTATTTTCATCAGAAGCCGAGATATGGCCAAAAAAAAAAAAATATTTTTGAAATTTTACAACGTAGCATTGTGCGGCATTCAAAATAGATAAATTCGGGCCTATTTGGAGCCTTTATTTTCATCAGAAGCCGAGATATGGCCAAAAAACAAAAAAAAATATTTTTGAAATTTTACAACGTAGCATTGTGCGGCAATTAAAAAAGATGCATACGGGCCTATTCGAGCCATTTATTTTCACCAGCAGCCGAGATATGGCCAAAAAACAAAAAAATATTTTGAAATTTAACAACGTAGCATTGTGCGGCAATTAAAAGATGCATACGGGCCTATTTCGAGCTTTCTATTTTCATCAGCAGCCGAGATATGGCCAAAAACAAAAAAAATATTTTGAAATTTAACAACATAGCATTGTGCGGCATTCAAAATAGATGCATTTGGGCCTATTCGAAGCTTTTTTTTTTCATCAGAAGCCGAGATATGGCCAAAAAACAAAAAAAAATATTTTTGAAATTTTACAACGTAGCATTGTGCGGCATTAAAAATAGATGAATTCGAGCCTATTTGAAGTCATTTATTTTCATCAGAAGCCGAGATATGGCCAAAAAACAAAAAAAATATTTTTAAAATTTTACAACGTAGCATTGTGCGGCATTCAAAATAGATGAATTCGGGCCTATTTGGAGTTTTTATTTTTATCAAAGCCGAGATATGGCCAAAAACAAAAAAAATTTTTGAAATTTTACAACGTAGCATTGTGCGGCAATTAAAAAGATGCATACGGGCCTATTCAGGCTTTCTATTTTCACCAGCAGCCGAGATATGGCCAAAAAACAAAAAAATATTTTTGAAATTTAACAACATAGCATTGTGCAGCATTCAAAATAGATGCATTTGGGCCTATTCAAAACTTTTTATTTTCATCAGAGGCCGAGATATGGCCAAAAAACAAAAGAAAATATTTTTGAAATTTTACAACGTAGCATTGTGCGGCAATTAAAAGAGATGCATACGGGCTTATTCCGAGCCTTCTATGTTCATCAGCAGCCGAGATATGGCCAAAAAACAAAAAAAAATATTTTTGAAATTTTACAACGTAGCATTGTGCGGCATTCAAAATAGATTCGGGCCTATTCAGACCTTTTATTTTTATCAGAAGCCGAGATATGGCCAAAAAACAAAAAAATATTTTGAAATTTTACAACGTAGCATTGTGCGGCAATTAAAAAAGATGCATACGGGCTTATTCCACCCTTCTATTTTCACCAGCAGCCGAGATATGGCCAAAAAACGAAAAAAAATATTTTTGAAATTTTACAACGTAGCATTGTGCGGCATTAAAAATAGATAAATGCGGGCTTATTTAGAGCCATTTATTTTTATCAGAAACCGAGATATGGCCAAAAAACAAAAAAAAAATATTTTTGAAATTTTACAACGTAGCATTGTGCGGCATTCAAAATAGATGAATTCGGGCCTATTTGGAGCCTTTTATTTTTATCAGAAGCCGAGATATGGCCAAAAAACGAAAAAAATAATTTTTGAAATTTTACAACGTAGCATTGTGCGGCATTCAAAAAGATGCATACAGGCCTATTCCAGCCCTTCTATTTTCCAGCAGCCGAGATATGGCCAAAAAACAAAAAAATATTTTGAAATTTTACAACGTAGCATTGTGCGGCAATTAAAAAAAATGCATACGGGCCTATTCCGAGCCATTTATTTTCACCAGCAGCCGAGATATGGCCAAAAAACAAAAAAAAATATTTTTGAAATTTTACAACGTAGCATTGTGCGGCAATTAAAAAAGATGCATACGGGCCTATTCCGAGCTTTCTATTTTCACCAGCAGCCGAGATATGGCCAAAAAACAAAAAAAATATTTTTGAAATTTTACAACGTAGCATTGTGCGGCATTAAAAATAGATGAATTCGGGCCTATTTGAAGTCATTTATTTTCATCAGAAGCCGAGATATGGCCAAAAACAAAAAAATATTTTTGAAATTTTACAACGTAGCATTGTGCGACATTAAAAATAAATGAATTCGGGCCTATTTGGAGCCTTTTATTTTCATCAGAAGCCGAGATATGGCCAAAAAACGAAAAAAAATAATTTTGAATTTTACAACGTAGCATTGTGCGGCATAAAAATAGATGAATGGGCCTATTGAAGTCATTTATTTTCATCAGAAGCCGAGATATGGCCAAAAAACGAAAAAAATATTTTTAAAATTTTACAACGTAGCATTGTGCGGCATTCAAAATAGATGAATTCGGGCCTATTTGGAGTTTTTTATTTTCATCAGAAGCCGAGATATGGCCAAAAAAAAAATATTTTTGAAATTTTACAACGTAGCATTGTGCGGCAATTAAAAAAGATGCATACAGGCCTATTCCGAGCTTTCTATTTTCACCAGCAGCCGAGATATGGCCAAAAAACAAAAAAAAATATTTTTGAAATTTAACAACATAGCATTGTGCAGCATTCAAAATAGATGCATTTGGGCCTATTCAAAGCTTTTTATTTTCATCAGAAGCCGAGATATGGCCAAAAAACAAAAGAAAATATTTTTGAAATTTTACAACGTAGCATTGTGCGGCAATTAAAAGAGATGCATACGGGCTTATTCCGAGCCTTCTATTTTCACCAGCAGCCGAGATATGGCCAAAAAACAAAAAAAAATATTTTTTAAATTTAACAACATAGCATTGTGCGGCATTCAAAATAGATGCATTTGGGTCTATTCGGAGCTTTTTATTTTCATCTGAAGCCGAGATATGGCCAAAAAACAATAAAAAATATTTTTAAAATTTAACAACGTAGCATTGTGCGGCATTCAAAATAGATGAATTCGGGCCTATTTGGAGCCTGTTATTTTCATCAGAAGCCGAAATATGGCCAAAAACAAAAAAAATATTTTTGAAATTTTACAACGTAGCATTGTGCGGCAATTAAAAAAAATGCATACGGGCCTATTCCGAGCCATTTATTTTCACCAGCAGCCGAGATATGGCCAAAATACAAAAAAAAATATTTTTTTAATTTAACAACATAGCATTGTGCAGCATTCAAAATAGATGCATTTGGGCCTATTCAAAGCTTTTTATTTTCATCAGAAACCGAGATATGGCCAAAAAACAAAAAAAAATATTTTTGAAATTTAACAACATAGCATTGTGCAGCATTCAAAATAGATGAATTCGGACTTATTTGGAGCAATTTATTTTCATCAGAAGCCGAGATATGGCAAAAAAACGAAAGAAAATATTTTTGAATTTTTACAACGTAGCATTGTGCGGCATTCAAAATAGATGAATTCGGGCCTATTTGGAGCCTTTTATTTTCATCAGAAGCCGAGATATGGCCAAAAAACAAAAAAAAATATTTTTGAAATTTTACAACGTAGCATTGTGCGGCAATTAAAAAAAACTCAAACGGGCCTATTCCAAGCCTTCTACTTTCACCAGCAGCCGAGATATGACCAAAAAACAAAAAAAAAAATTTTTGAAATTTTACAACGTAGCATTGTGCGGCAATTAAAAAAGATGCATACGGGCCTATTTCAAGCTTTCTATTTTCACCAGCAGCCGAGATATGGCCAAAAAACAAAAAAAAATATTTTTGAAATTTAACAACATAGCATTGTGCGGCATTCAAAATAGATGAATTCGGGCCTATTTGGAGCTTTTAATTTTCATCAGAAGCCGAGATATGGCCAAAAAACAAAAAAAATATTTTTGAAATTTTACAACGTAGCATTGTGCGGCAATTAAAAAAAATGCATACGGGCCTATTCCGAGCTTTCTATTTTCACCAGCAGCCGAGATATGGCCAAAAACAAAAAAAAATATTTTGAAATTTAACAACATAGCATTGTGCAGCATTCAAAATAGATGCATTTGGGCCTATTCAGAGCTTTATTTTCACCAGAAGCCGAGATATGGCCAAAAAACGAAAAAATATTTTGAAATTTTACAACGTAGCATTGTGCGGCATTAAAAATAGATGAATTCGGGCTTATTTGAAGCCATTTATTTTCATCAGAAGCCGAGATATGGCCAAAAAACAAAAAAATATTTTGAAATTTTACAACGTAGCATTGTGCGGCATTCAAAATAGATGAATTCGGGCCTATTTGGAGCCTTTTATTTTCATCAGAAGCCGAAATATGGCCAAAAAACAAAAAAAAATATTTTTGAAATTTTACAACGTAGCATTGTGCGGCAATTAAAAAAAATGCATACGGGCCTATTCCGAGCTTTCTATTTTCACCAGCAGCCGAGATATGGCCAAAAAACAAAAATATTTTTGAAATTTAACAACATAGCATTGTGCGGCATTCAAAATAGATGCATTGGGCCTATTCAGAGCTTTTATTTTCATCAGAAGCCGAGATATGGCCAAAAAACAAAAAAATATTTTGAAATTTAACAACATAGCATTGTGCGGCATTCAAAATAGATGCATTTGAGCCTATTCAGACTTTTTATTTTCATCAAAGCCGAGATATGGCCAAAAACAAAAAAATATTTTTAATTTTACAACGTAGCATTGTGCGGCAATTAAAAAAAATGCATACGAGCCTATTCCGAGCCTTCTATTTTCATCAGCAGCCGAGATATGGCCAAAAACAAAAAAATATTTTGAAATTTAACAACATAGCATTGTGCGGCATTCAAAATAGATGCATTTGGGCCTATTCGGAGCTTTTATTTTCATCAGAAGCCGAGATATGGCAAAAAACAAACAAAAATATTTTGAATTTTACAACGTAGCATTGTGCGGCAATTAAAAAATGCATACGGGCCTATTCGAGCCTTCTATTTTCACCCAGCCGAGATATGGCCAAAAAACAAAAAAAATTTTGAAATTTAACAACGTAGCATTGTGCGGCATTCAAAATAGATGAATTCGGGCTTATTTGGAGCAATTTATTTTCATCAGAAGCCGAGATATGGCAAAAAAACGAAAGAAAATATTTTTGAATTTTTACAACGTAGCATTGTGCGGCATTCAAAATAGATGAATTCGGGCCTATTTGAAGCCTTTTATTTTCATCAGAAGCCGAGATATGGCCAAAAAACAAAAAA
Organism: Cardiocondyla obscurior; assembly: GCF_019399895.1. NCBI lineage: Eukaryota > Metazoa > Arthropoda > Insecta > Hymenoptera > Formicidae > Cardiocondyla > Cardiocondyla obscurior. Next base: position 471,594 of record NC_091872.1, on the reverse strand, counting down.
AATATTTTTGAAATTTTACAACGTAGCATTGTGCGGCAATTAAAAAAATGCATACGGGCCTATTCCGAGCCTTCTATTTTCACCAGCAGCCGAGATATGGCCAAAAAACAAAAAAATATTTTTGAAATTTAACAACATAGCATTGTGCGGCATTCAAAATAGATGCATTTGGGCCTATTCGGAGCTTTCTATTTTCATCAGAAGCCGAGATATGGCCAAAAAACAAAAAAAAATATTTATGAAATTTTACAACGTAGCATTGTGCGGCATTAAAAATAGATGAATTCGAGCCTATTTGGAGCCTTTTATTTTCATCAGAAGCCGAGATATGGCCAAAAAACAAAAAAATATTTTTGAAATTTTACAACGTAGCATTGTGCGGCAATTAAAAGATGCATACGGGCCTATTCGAGCTTTATTTTCACCAGCAGCCGAGATATGGCCAAAAAACAAAAAAATATTTTTGAAATTTAACAACATAGCATTGTGCGGCATTCAAAATAGATGCATTTGGGCCTATTCAAAGCTTTTATTTTCATCAGAAGCCGAGATATGGCCAAAAACAAAAAAATATTTTGAAATTTACAACATAGCATTGTGCGGCATTCAAAATAGATGCATTCGGGCTATTTGGAGCTTTTATTTTCATCAGAAGCCGAGATATGGCCAAAAAACAAAAAAATATTTTGAAATTTTACAACGTAGCATTGTGCGGCAATTAAAAAAGATGCATACGGGCTTATTCGAGCCTTCTATTTTCATCAGAGCCGAGATATGGCCAAAAACAAAAAAATATTTTTAAAATTTAACAACGTAGCATTGTGCGGCATTAAAAATAGATAAATTCGGGCTTATTTAGAGCCATTTATTTTCATCAGAAGCCGAGATATGGCCAAAAAACGAAAAAAAATTATTTTGAAATTTTACAACGTAGCATTGTGCGGCATTAAAAAAGATGAATTCGGGCTTATTTAGAGCCTTTATTTTCATCAGCAGCCGAGATATGGCCAAAAACAAAAAAATATTTTGAAATTTTACAACGTAGCATTGTGCGGCATTCAAAATAGATAAATTCGGGCCTATTTGGAGCCTTTTATTTTCATCAGAAGCCGAGATATGGCCAAAAAACAAAAAAATATTTTTAAATTTTACAACGTAGCATTGTGCGGCATTCAAAATAGATGAATTCGGGCCTATTTGGAGCCTTTTATTTTCATCAGAAGCCGAGATATGGCCAAAAAACGAAAAAATATTTTGAAATTTTACAACGTAGCATTGTGCGGCATTCAAAATAGATGCATTCGGGCCTATTTGGAGCCTTTATTTTCATCAGAAGCCGAGATATGGCCAAAAACAAAAAAATATTTTGAAATTTTACAACGTAGCATTGTGCGGCATTAAAAATAAATGCATTCGGGCCTATTTGGAGCATTTATTTTCATCAGAAGCCGAGATATGGCCAAAAAACAAAAAAATATTTTAAAATTTTACAACGTAGCATTGTGCGGCATTCAAAATAGATGAATTGGGCCTATTTGGAGTTTTATTTTCATCAGAAGCCGAGATATGGCCAAAAAACAAAAAAATATTTTGAAATTTTACAACGTAGCATTGTGCGGCAATTAAAAAGATGCATACGGGCCTATTTCGAGCCTTCTATTTTCATCAGAAATATGGCCAAAAAACAAAAAAATATTTTTAAAATTTAACAACATAGCATTGTGCGGCATTCAAAATAGATGAATTCGGGCCTATTTGGAGCCATTTATTTTCATCAGAAGCCGAGATATGGCCAAAAAACGAAAAAAATATTTTGAAATTTTACAACGTAGCATTGTGCGGCAATTAAAAGAGATGCATACGGGCCTATTCCGAGCCTTTTATTTTCACCAGCAGCCGAGATATGGCCAAAAAACAAAAAAAAATATTTTTTAAATTTAACAACATAGCATTGTGCGGCATTCAAAATAGATGCATTTGGGCCTATTCGGAGCTTTTTATTTTCATCAGAAGCCGAGATATGGCCAAAAAACGAAAAAAATATTTTTGAAATTTTACAACGTAGCATTGTGCGGCATTAAAAATAGATGAATTCGGGCCTATTTAGAGCCATTTATTTTCATCAGAAGCCGAGATATGGCCAAAAAACAAAAAAATATTTTGAAATTTTACAACGTAGCATTGTGCGGCATTCAAAATAGATGAATTCGGGCCTATTTGGAGCCTTTTATTTTCATCAAAGCCGAGATATGGCCAAAAAAAAAAAATATTTTTGAAATTTTACAACGTAGCATTGTGCGGCAATTAAAAAAATGCATACGGGCCTATTCCGAGCCTTCTATTTTCACCAGCAGCCGAGATATGGCCAAAAAACAAAAAAATATTTTGAAATTTAACAACATAGCATTGTGCGGCATTCAAAGATGCATTTGGGCCTATTTGGAGCATTTTATTTTCATCAGAAGCCGAGATATGGCAAAAAAACGAAAAATATATTTTGAAATTTTACAACGTAGCATTGTGCGGCAATTAAAAAAGATGCATACCTATTCCGAGCCTTCTATTTTCACCAGAAGCCGAGATATGGCCAAAAACAAAAAAATATTTTGAAATTTAACAACATAGCATTGTGCGGCATTCAAAATAGATGAATTCGGGCCTATTTGGAGCCATTTATTTTCATCAGAAGCCGAGATATGGCCAAAAAACAAAAAAAAATATTTTTAAAATTTTACAACGTAGCATTGTGCGGCATTCAAAATAGATAAATTTGGGCCTATTTGGAGTTTTTATTTTCATCAGAAGCCGAGATATGGCCAAAAAACGAAAAAAAATAATTTTGAAATTTTACAACGTAGCATTGTGCGGCAATTAAAAAAGATGCATACGGGCCTATTTCGAGCCTTCTATTTTCACCAGCAGCCGAGATATGGCCAAAAAACAAAAAAATATTTTTGAAATTTAACAACATAGCATTGTGCGGCATTCAAAATAGATGAATTCGGGCCTATTTGGAGCCATTTATTTTCATCAGAAGCCGAGATATGGCCAAAAAACAAAAAAATATTTTTAAATTTTACAACGTAGCATTGTGCGGCATTCAAAATAGATAAATTCGGGCCTATTTGGAGCCTTTTATTTTCATCAGAAGCCGAGATATGGCCAAAAAACGAAAGAAAATATTTTTGAAATTTTACAACGTAGCATTGTGCGGCATTCAAAATAGATGAATTCGGGCCTATTCAGACCTTTATTTTCATCAGAAGCCGAGATATGGCCAAAAAACAAAAAAATATTTTGAAATTCTACAACGTAGCATTGTGCGGCATTAAAAATAAATGAATTCGGGCTATTTGAGCATTTATTTTCATCAGAAGCCGAGATATGGCCAAAAAACAAAAAAATATTTTAAAATTTTACAACGTAGCATTGTGCGGCATTCAAAATAGATGAATTTGGGCCTATTGGAGTTTTTATTTTCATCAGAGCCGAGATATGGCCAAAAAACAAAAAAATATTTTTGAAATTTTACAACGTAGCATTGTGCGGCAATTAAAAAAGATGCATACGGGCCTATTCCGAGCTTTCTATTTTCACCAGCAGCCGAGATATGGCCAAAAAACAAAAAAATATTTTTGAAATTTAACAACATAGCATTGTGCGGCATTCAAAATAGATGAATTCGGGCCTATTTGGAGCCATTTATTTTCATCAGAAGCCGAGATATGGCCAAAAAACGAAAAAAAATATTTTTGAAATTTTACAACGTAGCATTGTGCGGCAATTAAAAAAGATGCATACGGGCCTATTCCGAGCTTTCTATTTTCACCAGCAGCCGAGATATGGCAAAAACAAAAAAAAATATTTTGAAATTTAACAACATAGCATTGTGCGGCATTCAAAATAGATGAATTCGGGCCTATTTGGAGCCATTTATTTTCATCAGAGCCGAGATATGGCCAAAAAACAAAAAAATATTTTTGAAATTTAACAACATAGCATTGTGCGGCATTCAAAATAGATGCATTTGGGCCTATTCAAAGCTTTTATTTTCATCAAAGCGAGATATGGCCAAAAAACAAAAAAATATTTTGAAATTTTACAACGTAGCATTGTGCGGCAATTAAAGAGATGCATACGGGCTTATTCAGGCCTTTATTTTCATCAGCAGCCGAGATATGGCCAAAAAACAAAAAAATATTTTGAAATTTTACAACATAGCATTGTGCGGCATTCAAAATAGATGAATTCGGGCCTATTCGGAGCCTTTTATTTTCACCAGAAGCCGAGATAGTAAAAAAAAAAAAAATATTTTGAATTTTACAACATAGCATTGTGCGGCAATTAAAAAAGATGCATACGGGCCTATTCCGAGCTTTCTATTTTCACCAGCAGCCGAGATATGGCCAAAAAACAAAAAAATATTTTTGAAATTTAACAACATAGCATTGTGCGGCATTCAAAATAGATGCATTCGGGCCTATTTAGACTTTTATTTTCATCAGAAGCCGAGATATGGCAAAAAACAAAAATATTTTTGAAATTACAACGTAGCATTGTGCGGCATTAAAAATGCATGGGGCTTATTCAGGCCTTCTATTTTCACCAGCAGCCGAGATATGGCCAAAAAACAAAAAAAATATTTTTTAAATTTAACAACATAGCATTGTGCGGCATTCAAAATAGATGCATTTGGGCCTATTCGGAGCTTTTATTTTCATCAGAAGCCGAGATATGGCCAAAAACAAAAAAATATTTTGAAATTTTAGTAGCATTGTGCGGCATTAAAAATAAATGAATTCGGGCCTATTTGGAGTCATTTATTTTCATCAGAAGCCGAGATATGGCCAAAAAACAAAAATATTTTGAAATTTTACAACATAGCATTGTGCGGCATTCAAAATAGATAAATTCAGGCTATTTGGGCTTTTTATTTTCATCAGAAGCCGAGATATGGCCAAAAAACAAAAAAAATAATTTTGAAATTTTACAACGTAGCATTGTGCGGCAATTAAAAAAGATGCATACAAGCCTATTTCGAGCCTTCTATTTTCACCAGCAGCCGAGATATGGCCAAAAAACAAAAAAAAATATTTTTGAAATTTAACAACATAGCATTGTGCGGCATTCAAAATAGATGAATTCGGGCCTATTTGGAGCCATTTATTTTCATCAGAAGCCGAGATATGGCCAAAAAACAAAAAAAATATTTTTAAAATTTAACAACATAGCATTGTGCAGCATTCAAAATAGATGCATTTGGGCCTATTCAAAGCTTTTTATTTTCATCAGAAGCCGAGATATGGCCAAAAAACAAAAAAAAATATTTTTGAAATTTTACAACGTAGCATTGTGCGGCAATTAAAAAAGATGCATACGGGCTTATTCCGAGCCTTCTATTTTCACCAGCAGCCGAGATATGGCCAAAAAACAAAAAAAAATATTTTTGAAATTTTACAACATAGCATTGTGCGGCATTCAAAATAGATGCATTGGGCCTATTCAGAGCCTTTTATTTTCATCAGAAGCCGAGATATGGCCAAAAACGAAAAAAAATATTTTTGAAATTTTACAACGTAGCATTGTGCGGCATTAAAAATAGATGCATTCGGGCCTATTTGGAGCCATTTATTTTCATCAGAAGCCGAGATATGGCCAAAAAACGAAAGAAAATATTTTTGAAATTTAACAACATAGCATTGTGCGGCATTCAAAATAGATGAATTCGGGCCTATTTGGAGCTTTTATTTTCATCAGAAGCCGAGATATGGCCAAAAAACAAAAAAATATTTTGAAATTTTACAACGTAGCATTGTGCGGCATTAAAAATAGATGCATTCAGGCCTATTCGAAGCTTTTTATTTTCATCAGAAGCCGAGATATGGCCAAAAACGAAAAAATATTTTTAAATTTAACAACACTCAGCACTGTGCGGCATTTAAAATGGATACGCGTTTGGACCTATTCGAAGCTTTTATGCACATCAAGTCGAGATATGGCCAAAAAACGAAATATTCTTGAAATTTAACAACATAGCATTGTGCGGCATTCAAAATAGATGCATTTGGGCCTATTCGGAGCTTTTTATTTTCATCATAAGTCGAGATATGGCCAAAAACGAAAAAAAAAATATTTTGGAATTTTACAACAGCATTGTGCGGCATTCAAAATACATAAATTCGGGTTTATTTGGAGCTTTTTATTTTCATCAAGAAGCCGAATATATTAAAAAACGAAAAAAAATATTTTGGAAATTTTACAACGTAGCATTGTGCAGCAATAAAAAAGATACGGGCCTATTCGAGCTTTCTATTTTCTACAGCAGCCGAGATATGGGCAAAAAAATAAAAAAAATATTTTGAATTTAACAACATAGCACAATTGTGCGGCATTCAAAATAGATGCATTTGGGCCTATTCGGAGCTTTTATTTTCATCAAGTTGAGATATGGCAAAAAACAAAAAAAAAAAATATTTTTAAAAAATTTACAACGTAGCATTGTGCGGCAAAATAAAAAAGATGCATACGAGGCCTATTTCGAGCCTTCTATTTTTCACCAGCAGCCGAGATATGGCCAAAACAGAGAAAAAATATTTTGAAATTTAACAACTATGTGCGGCATTGTCAAAATAGATGCATTTAAGCCTATTCAGACAATTTATTTTCATCAGAGGCGAGAGATATATTAAAAAACGAAAGAAAATATTTTGAAATTTTACAACGCGTAGCATTGATAAACCAATTAAAATAGATGCATTTGGGCCTATGCGGAGCTTTATTTTCATCAAACCGAGATATGGCCAAAAAACAAAATTTACTGAAATTTTACAACGTAAGCATTATTGCGGCAATTAAAAAAAAATGCACTCCACGGGCCTATTCAGGCTCTATTTTCACCAGCAGCCGAGATATGGCCAAAAAACAAAAAAAATATTTTTTTAAAATTGCTTTCTTACTTCTTACATTGACTGGCATTCAAAATAGTTTGTTTGGAGGCCTATTCAGGTCTTTTTATTTTCATCAAACCGAGATAGGCCAAGAAACGAAAAAAAAATGTTCTTGAAATTTAACAACATAACGTGTGCGGCATTCAAAATAGATGCATTTGGGCCTATGCCGGAGCTTTTATTTTCATGGGGCCGAGATATGGCCAAAAAACAAAGATTACTTTTGAAATTTTTACAACGTAGCATCGTGCGGCGAATAATTAAAAAAGATGCATACGGGCCTATTCCGAGCTTTCTATTTTCACCAGCAGCCGAGATATGGGCAAAAAACAAAAAAAAAATATTTTTGAAATTTAACAACACTGCATTGTGCGGCATTCAAATAGATGCAGGCTGGGCCTATTCAGCGGGCTTTTTTTTATTTTTCATCAAGCCGAGATAATGACTCAAAAATATTTTGAATTTTACAACATAGCATTGTGGGCAATTAAAAAAATACATACGGGCCTATTCCGAGGCCTTATATTTTCTACACTAACCCAATGAGATATGGCCAAAAAACAAAAAAAAAAATATTTTGAAATTTCTGGTATAGCATTGTGCGGCATTCAAAATAGATGCATTTGGGCTCTATTCGGAGTCTTTTATTTTCATCAGAGCGAGATATGGCCAAAAAACGAAAAAAATATTTTTTAGGTACAACGTAGCATTGACGGCATTGAAAATAGATGAATTCGGGCCTATTGAAGCCTTTTATTTTCATCAGAGCTGAGATATGGCCAAAACGAAAAAAATATTTTTTATGAAATTTTACAACGCCAGCATTGTGCGGCATTCAAATAGATATTTTTGGGCCTATTCGGGCTTCTTATTTTCATCAAACCAGATATGTAAAAACGAAAAAAAATATTTTAAAATTTAACAACATAGCATTGTGCATTCAAAATAGATGAATTCGGGCCTATTTGGAGCCTTTTATTTTCATGTCAGAGGAAGCCGAGATATGGCCAAAAAACAAAAAAATATTTTGAAATTTTACAACGTAGCATTGTGCATGAAGAATTAAAAGATGCATACGGGCCTATTCTGGGAGCCTTCACTGCCAGCAGCCGAGATATGGCCAAAAAACAAAAAAAAAATATTTTAAAATTTAGAACATAGCATTGTGCGGCATTCAAAATAAATGAATTCGGGCCCTGTTGGAGCTTTTATTTTATCAAACCGAGATATGACCAAAAATCGAAAACAAATACTTTTGAAACTTTACAACGCGTGTGCGGCAATTAAAAAAGACATACAGATTTTATTGGAACTAGAAACTTATTTTCATCAAGCTGAGATATGGCCAAAAACAAAAAAATTTTTTTTGAAATTTTACAACATATCGTGCGGCAATTAAAAGATGCATACGGGACACTCTTCAAGCCTTTTATTTTTCACCAGCAGCCGGGTCAATATGGCCAAAAAAAAAAAAAAAAAAAAAATATTTTTAAAATTTAACAACATAGCATTGTGCAGCATTCAAAATAGATGCATTTACCATACAGGCCCATTCGAAGTCTTTTATTTTCATCAGAAGCCGAGATATGGCCAAAACAAAAAAAAAATATTTTGGAAATTTTACAACGTAACGTGTGCGGCAATTAAAGAGATGCACTTGGAGCCTATTCTGAGCCTTCTATTTTCACCAGCAGCCGAGATATGGCTGAAAACAAAAAATATTTTTTAAAATTTTAGAACATAGCATTGTGCGGCATTCAAAATAAATGAATTCGGGCCTGTTGGAGCTTTTATTTTTATCAGAAGCCAGAGATATGGCCAAAAATCGAAAACTCGAAACTCAACTTTGCTTGAAACTTTACCTGAACGTAGCATTGTGCGGCAATTAAAAAGATGTATACGGGCCTATTTAGAGCCATTTATTTTCATCAAGAGCCGAGATATGGCCAAAACAAAAATTTTTTGAAATTTTACAACGTAAGCATCGATGCGCATGGTCAGGTCACATACGGGCCTATTTCAAGCCTTCTATTTTTCACCAGCGAGACCTATATTGGCCAAAAAAAAAAAAAAAAAAAAAAAAAATATTTTTTAAAAGATTTAACAACATATAGCATTGTGCGGTCAAAATAGATGCATTTGAGCAGGCCTATTCGGAGTTTTTATTTTCGTAGAAGCCGAGATGGCCAAAACAAAAAAAATTTTAAAGAATTTAAGCAGTAGCATTGTGCGGCATAAAATAGATAAGTTCCGAGCCTATTTGGAGCCATTTATTTTTCATCTCAGATGCCGGAATGGCCAAACAACAGAAAGAAAATACTTGAAATTTTACAACGTAACTGTGTGCGGCATTCAAAATAAGATGAATTCAAGATTTATTGGAGCCTTTTATTTTCATCAAGCCGAGATATAGTAAAAAACGAAAAAAAAATATTTTTGAACTTACAACGCGTAGCATTATTAACGTCATTAAAAATAAATGAATTCGGGCCCTATTTGAAGCTATTTATTTTCATCAGAAGCCGAGATATGGTAAAAACAAAAAAAAAATATTAGTGAAATTACAACGCGTAGCATTATGCTGGCATTTAAAATAGATGAATTTGGACCTATTTAGGTATACACATATTTTTCTTTCATCAAGCCGAGATATAGCCAAAAAACGAAAAAAAAAAAAAACACACGAAATTTACAATAACGTGATACTGACAATAAAAAAGATGCATACGGGCCTATTCCAGTATTTTACCAACAGCCGAGATATGGGCCAAAAAACAAAAAAAAAATATTTTTGAAATTGCTGCCTGCTGTGTGTGCGGCATTCAAAATAGATGCATTTAGGGCCATATTCGGGCTTTTATTTTCATCAAGCCGAATATAGCCAAACAAAAAAAATATTTTTAAAATTTAACATGCTTATAGCATTGTGCGGCATTCAAAATAGATGCATTTGAGCCTATTCAGTCTTTTATTTTCATCAGAAGCCAGAGATATGGCCAAGAAACGAAAAAAAAAATATTTTGAAATTACAGCAATAACGTGCAGCAATTAAAATAAATTCATTTGGGCCTATGACTTACTTTATTTTTCACCAGCAGCGAGATATGGCCAAAAAACAAAAAAATATTTTTAAAATTTAACAACATAGCATTGAGCAGTAAGAAGCATTCAAAATAGATGCATTTAGGCCTATTCAGGTCTTTTATTTTCATCAGAAGCCGAGATATGGCCAGAAACAGAAAGCCATTATTCTTGAAATTTAACAACATAGCATTGTGCGGCATTCAAAATCGTGCATTTGGGCCTATGCGGAGCTTTATTTTCATCAAATGAGATATGGCCAAAAACAAAAAAATTTTTGAAATTTTACAACGTATCGTGCGGCAATTAATATGCATACGGGCCGCACTCTTTCCGACTTTATTTTTCACCAATGACCGAGATATGGGCAAAAACAAAAAAAAAATATTTTTGAAATTTAACAACATAGCATTGTGCGGCATTCAAAATAGATGCATTTGGGCCTATTCAGACTTTTATTTCATCAAACCGAGATATGGCCAAAAAACAAACAAAATATTTTTACAACATAGTATTGGCAATTTAAAATGCATACCCAGAGCCTATTTAGACCTTTTATTTTCATCAAACCGAGATATGGCCAAAACAAAAAATATTTTTGAAATTTTACAACGTAGCATTGTGCACGACAATTAAAGATGCATACGGGCCTATTTACAGGCCTTCTATTTTCACCAGCAGCCGAGATATGGCCAAAACAAAAAAAATATTTTTAAAATTTAAGAACATAACGTGCGGCATTCAAAATAATAAATGAATTCGGGCCTATTGGAGCTTTTATTATTTTTATCAGAAGCCGAGATATGGCCAAAAATCGAAAACAAATATTTTTAAAAAAAAGACTTTACAACGTAGCATTGTGTGCGGCAATTAAAAAAGATGCATACAGACTGTTAGAGCCATTTATTTTTTCATCAGAAGCCGAGATATGGCCAAAAAACAAATTTTTTGAAATTTTACAACGTAGCATCGTCTGCAATTAAAAAAGATACCATACAGACTATTCAAGCCTTCTATTTTTCACCGGCAGCCGAGATATGGCCAAAGAAAAAAAAAAAATATTTTTAAAATTTAACAACATAGCATTGTGCGGCATTCAAAATATAGATGCATTTGGTATTCAGCGGGTCTTTTATTTTCATGAAATGAGATATGGCCAAAAACAAAAAAAAAATATTTTCAAAATTTTACAACGTAGCATTGTGCGGCATTAAAAATAGATAAGTTCGAGCCTATTGGAGCCGTTTATTTTCATCAGATGCCAGTTTATGGCCAAACAACGAAAGAAAATATTTTGAAATTTTACAACGTAGCATTGTGCGGCATTCAAAATAGATGAATTTGGACTATTGGAGCCTTTTATTTTCCAAATGTTCCGAGATATGGCCAAAAAACAAGAAAAAAATATTTTGAAATTTACAACGTAGCATTGTGCGACAATAAAAAAGATGCATACGGACCTGTTGAGCTATTGTTTTCATCAGAAGCCGAGGATGTAATGCAAAAAACAATAAAGAAAAAATATTTTAACGAAATTTTACAACGTAAGCATTGTGCGGCATTTAAATGCGAACTGAATTTGGACCTATTTGGAGCGGCTATTTATTTTCATCGAAGCCGAGATATGGCCAAAAACAAAAGAAAAATATTTTGAAATTTTACAACGTAGCATTGTGCGGCATTTAAAATAGATGAATTTGGACCCATTGGAGCCTTTTATTTCATCAAACCGAGATATGGCCAAAGCAAAAAAAATATTTTGGCGCTGAAATTTTACAACATGCATTGTGCGACAATAAAAGATGCATACAGGCCTATTCCAGAGCTTTCTATTTTTCACCAGCAGCCGAGATATGTAGATAAAAAACAAAAAAAATATTTTGAAATTTAACAACGCAACGCGTGTGCGGCATTCAAAATAGATGCATTTGGGCCCTATTCGGGTTTTATTTTCATCAGAAACCGAGATATGGCCAAAATGCTCTACCACCACCACCACCACCACCACCAAAAAATGTTCTTTGAATTTTACAACGTAACGTGTGCTGACAATTAAAAAAATGCTTTAGACTACATCTGAGGCCTTCTATTTTTCTACTAGCAACCGAGATATGGCCAAAAAAACAAAAAAAATATTTTGCAGAATTTAACATAGCATTGGCAGCATTTAAAATAGATGCATTTACGGGCCTATTCGGGTCTTTTATTTCATCAGAAGCCGAGATATGGCCAAAAAACGTAAAAAAATATTTTTAAAATTTTTTATTCTGGCAATAGCATTGGCATTGAAGAAATAGATAAATTCAGGTCTATTTACGAATTTATTTTCATCAAACCGAGATATGGCCACACAACAGAAGAAAATATTTTGAGGTACAGTAGCATTTGCGGCAATAAAAAAGATGCACGGGCCTATTCCGAGCTCTATTTTCACCAGCCAGCCGAGATATGGGCAAACAAAGAATATTTTTGAAATTTAACAACATAGCATTGTGCGGCATTCAAAATAGATGCATTTAGACTATTCGGGCTTTTATTTCGTAGAAGCCAGAACCTATGGCCAAAAACAAACAAAAATATTTTGAATTTTACAACATAGCATTGTGCGGCAATAAAAAAAAATCTTATGCAGACTATTCAGAGTACTCTATTTTCATAGCAGCCGAGATGTATTAAAAAAACAAAAAAAAGCTGTTACAGAAATTTTACAACATAGCATTGTGCGGCATTCAAAATAGATGGTGGGCCTATTCAGGTCTTTTATTTTTTCATCAAGCCGAGATATGGCCAAAAAACGAAAGAAATATTTTTTTGAAATTTTACAACGTAGCGTTGTGCGGCATTGAAAATAGATAAATTCGGGCCTGTTGGAGCCATTTATTTCATCAAGCCGAGATATATTAAAAACAACGAAATATTTTGAAACAATCCCTGGCATTGTGCGGCATTCAAAATAGATAAATTCAGTTTGTTGGAGCCCTTTATTTTCATCAGGAAACCGTACTACAAGGATATATCTGATACAAGAACAAAAAAATATTTAAGAAATTTTACAACGTAGCATTGTGCGTCATTAAAAAATAGATGAATTCAGGCTGGTTTGGACCATTTATTTTTCATCAAACCGAAATATTACTTCCAAAACAGAAAAAATACTTTTAAAATTTAACAACATAATATGTGCGGCATTCAAAATAGATGCATTTAGCGGGCCTATTCGGGCTTTTCATCAGAAATCGAGATATAGTAAAAAGCAAGAAAAAAAATGGCAAAATTTAACAACATAGCATTGTGCAGGCATTTCAAAATAGATGGGATTCGGGTTTATTTGGGCCATTTATTTCTGTCAGAAGCCGAGATATGGCCAAAACAAAAAAATATTTTTCAAATTTTACAACATGGCATTGTGCGGCATTCAAATAGATGAATTCGGGCCCTATTGGGCCTTTTATTTTCAAACCGAGGATATGGCCAAAAACAAAAAAATATATTTTGAAATTTTACAACGCGTAGCATTGTGCGGCATTCAAAATAGATGAATTCAGGCCTGTTGGGTTTTTTATTTTCATCTGAAGCCGAGATATGGCCAAAAAACGAAAAAAAATGTTTTGAGATTTAACAACCATAGCATTGTGCGGCATTCAAAATAAGATGCATTTGGGCCTATTCCGAAGGCCCTACATTTTCTGTAACCGAGATATGGTAAAAAACAAAAAAAAATATTTTTGAATTTAACAACATAGTGTGCGGCATTCAAAATAGTCATTTGGGCCTATTCAGAAGCTTTTATTTTCATCAAGTTGAGATATGGCCAAAAAACGAAAAATATTTTGAATTTCAACATAGCATTGTGCGGCATTAAAATAGATGAATTCAGGTCTATTTAGAGCCATTTACTTTCATCAGAAGCCGAGATATGGCCAAAAAACAAAAAAAAAAAAATATTCTTGAAATTTTACAACAACATAGCATTGTGTGCGGCATTCAAAATAGATGCACGCATTTGGGCTATTCAAGTCTTTTTATTTTCATCAAACCGAGGATATGGCCAAAAACAAAAAAATATTTTTGAAATTTTACTTATGCGCATTGTGCGGCATTGCGAAAATAGATAAATTCAAGACTGTTAGAGCCATTTATTTTCTGAAGCCGAGATATGGCCAAACAACAGAAAGAAAATATTTTTGAAATTTACAACCTAGTATTGCGGCATTCAAAATAGATAAATTCAGCACATTATGAATACGCCCTTTATTTTCATCAAACCGAGATATGGCCAAAAACATAAAAAAAAAAATATTTTGAAATTTTAACAACTAGTTTAATAAAAATGTCATATATTCAAAAATAGATGGTCCAGGCCTCATTTGGAACCATTTTATTTTTCATCAAGCCACGAAATGTACCAAAACGAAAGAAAAATGTTTTAAAATTGTATACGCGTGTGCGGCATTGAAAAGTAGATGCATTTAGTTTATTCGGGCTTTTTTATTTTCATCAGAAGTCGAGATATGGCCAACGAAGAAAAAAAAATATTCTAGTGCAACATAGCATTGTGCGGCATTCAAAAAAAATGGTCTGTTTCCCAGACCTATTCAGCTTTTATTTTCTGCATCAAGCCAGAGATATGTAAGAAACAAACAAAAATATTTTTGAATTTTTACAACGCATGCTGTGCGGCATTCAAAATATAACGTTTACATTTGGAGCCTGATATTCAGTCTTTTATTTTTATCAGAAAGAAGCGAAATATGGCCAAAACAAAAAAAAAAAAAATATTTTTGAAATTTACAACATTAGCATTCGTGTGAAGAAATGAACAGATGGGATTCAGACCCTGTATTCTAGAGCCATTGGCCTCATCAAACCGAAAAGAGGATTCTGCTGGTAAACAGCAAGAAAGAAAATGTTATTGCAACTATAACGCCCGCTGGCATTCAAAATAGATAAATTCGGGTTTATTTGGAGCTGCTATTTTCATCAAGTAGAGATATGGCAAAAGCAAAAAAAAATATTTTGAAATTTTACAACACTTGCCTTTAGCGTGTGCGTCATTAAAAATAGATGAATTCAGCTGAGCCTATTTAGGAGCCATTTATTTTCATCAGAAGCCGAAATATTGCCAAAACGAAAAAATATTTTAAAGTTTAACAACACTCTTGTGCGGCATTCAAAATAGATGCATTTAGACCTATTCAGACTTTTTATTATTTTCATCAAGTCGAGATATGGCCAAAAAAGCGAAGAAAAAAACGTGAGTGTTAACTCTTGCCATAGCATTAGCACGGCATTCAAAATAGATCGGCTGGGCCTATTCAGACTTTTTTATTTTCTATCTAGGAAGCCGAGATATGGCCAAAACAAACAAAATATTTTTTAATTTTTACAACGTAACTTGTGTGCGGCAATTAAAAAAAATGCACATCCGGGCCTATTCAGGCCTTTCATTTTCACCAGCCAGTTGAGATATGGCCAAAAAAAAGAGCTCTATAAAAAAAAATATTTTGAAATTAAGTAACATTGCAACATAGCATTACTGGCATTCAAAATAGATGCATTTGGGCCTATTCGGGCTTTTTATTTTTCATCGGAAGAGTCGAGATATGGCCAAAAACAAAAAAAATATTGCGGGGAAATTTTACAACATAGCATTGTGCGGCGGTAAAAATAGATGAATTCGGGCCTGTTGCGGGCTGCATTTATTTCATCAAGCCGAGATATGGCCAAAACAAAAGAAAATATTTTTGAAATTTACAACGTAGGCATTCAAAATAGATGCATTTGGGCTTATTCAGACTTTTTATTTTCATCAGAAGCCGAGATATGGCCAAAAAAACAAACAAAATATTTTTGAATTTTTACAACGTAGCATTGCGGCAATTGAAAAAAAATGCATGCAGACTATTCCAGGTAACTTTATTTTTCACTAGCAGCCGAGATATGGCCAAAAAAACAAAAAATATTCTTGAAATTTACAACATAGCATTGTGCAGCATTCAAGTAGATGCATTTGGGCCTATTCGAGGTCTTTTTATTTTCATCAGAACCGAGATATGGTAAAAAACGAAAAAAAAATATTTTTGTGAGTTACAACATGTGGCATTTGTGCGGCATTACAGAAATGAATGCGTTCATTTACCTTCGGGCCTATTGAATACCATTTATTTTCATCAAGAAGCCGAGATATGGCCAAACTTGAAGAAAGAAATATTTTTGAAATTTACAACCTAGCATTGTGCGGCATTCAAAACACATAAATTCGGGTTTATTTGGAGCTCTTTATTTTCATCAAATGAGATATGGCCAAAAAACAAAAAAAAAAAAATATTTTGAAATTTTATGGCGCATTGTGCGTCACATTAAAATAGATGAATTCAGGCCTATTGGAGCTATTTATTTTCATCAGAAGCCGAAATATGGCCAAAAACGAAAAAAAATATTTTTAAAATTTAACAACATAGCATTGTGCGGCATTCAAAATAGATGCATTTGGGCCTATTCAGACTTTGAATTTTTCATCAGAAGTCAGAACTATTAAAACGAAAAATATTCTTAAAATTTAACAACATAGCATTACATGCGGCATTCAATATAGATGCATTTGAGATGGGACTTTATTTTCATCAAGTCGAGATATAGTATTCCAAAAAAACGAAAAAAATATTTTGAAATTTTACAGCAACGTGCGGCATTCAAAATAGATGAATTTGGGCCCTATTTGCAGCTTTTTATTTTTCATCAGAAGCCGAGATGTAGTAAAAACAAAAAAATTATTTTTTATTTTCATCAGAAGCCGAAATATGGCCAAAAAAAAAAAAAATATTTTTGAAATTTTACAACGTAGCATTGTGCGGCATTCAAAATAGATGAATTCGGGCCTATTTGGAGCCTTTTATTTTCATCAGAAGCCAGATATGGCCAAAAAACAAAAAATATTTTTGAAATTTACAACGTAGCATTGTGCGGCAATTAAAAAAAGATGCATACGGGCCTATTCCGAGCCTTTATTTTCACCAGCAGCCGAGATATGGCCAAAAAACAAAAATATTTTTGAAATTTAACAACATAGCATTGTGCGGCATTCAAAATAGATGCATTTGGGCCTATTCGGAGCTTTTTATTTTCATCAGAAGCCGAGATATGGCCAAAAACAAAAAAATATTTTTGAAATTTAACATTATAGCATTGTGCGGCATTCAAAATAGATGAATTCGGGCTTATTTGGAGCCATTTATTTTCATCAGAAGCCGAGATATGGCCAAAAAACGAAAAAAAATATTTTTGAAATTTTACAACGTAGCATTGTGCGGCATTCAAAATAGATGAATTCGGGCCTATTTGGAGCCATTTATTTTCATCAGAAGCCGAGATATGGCCAAAAAAAAAAAAAAAAATATTTTTGAAATTTTACAACGTAGCATTGTGCGGCATTAAAAAAATGCAAACGGGCCTATTCCGAGCCTTTATTTTCATCAGCAGCCGAGATATGGCCAAAAACAAAAAAAATTTTTGAAATTTTACAACGTAGCATTGTGCGGCAATTAAAAAAGATGCATACGGGCCTATTTCGAGCTTTCTATTTTCACCAGCAGCCGAGATATGGCCAAAAAAAAAAAAAATATTTTTGAAATTTAACAACATAGCATTGTGCGGCATTCAAAATAGATGCATTTGGGCCTATTCGGAGCTTTTTATTTTCATCAGAAGCCGAGATATGGCCAAAAAACAAAAAAATATTTTTGAAATTTTACAACGTAGCATTGTGCGGCATTAAAATAGATGAATTCGGGCCTATTTGAGCCTTCTATTTTCATCAGAAGCCGAGATATGGCCAAAAACAAAAAAATATTTTTGAAATTTTACAACATAGCATTGTGCGGCATTCAAAATAGATGCATTTGGGCCTATTCGAGCTTTTATTTTCATCAGAAGCCGAGATATGGCCAAAAAACAAAAAAAATATTTATGAAATTTTACAACGTAGCATTGTGCGGCATTAAAAATAGATGAATTCGAGCCTATTTGGAGCCATTTATTTTCATCAGAAGCCGAGATATGGCCAAAAAACAAAAAAAAAAATTTTTGAATTTTACAACGTAGCATTGTGCGGCAATTGAAAAAGATGCATATGGGCCTATTCCGAGCCATTTTTCACCAGAAGCCGAGATATGGCCAAAAAACAAAAAAATATTTTTGAAATTTACAACGTAGCATTGTGCGGCATTAAAAAGATGCATACGGGCCTATTTCGAGCTTTCTATTTTCATCAGAAGCCGAGATATGGCCAAAAAAAAAAAAAAATATTTTTGAAATTTTACAACGTAGCATTGTGCGGCATTAAAAATAGATGAATTCGGGCCTATTTGAAGCCATTTATTTTCATCAGAAGCCGAGATATGGCCAAAAAACAAAAAAAAATATTTTTGAAATTTTACAACGTAGCATTGTGCGGCATTCAAAATAGATGAATTCGGGCCTATTTGGAGTTTTTTATTTTCATCAGAAGCCGAGATATGGCCAAAAAACGAAAAAAAATATTTTTGAAATTTTACAACGTAGCATTGTGCGGCAATTAAAAAAGATGCATACGGGCCTATTCCGAGCTTTCTATTTTCACCAGCAGCCGAGATATGGCCAAAAAACAAAAAAAAATATTTTTGAAATTTAACAACATAGCATTGTGCGGCATTCAAAATAGATGCATTCGGGCCTATTTGGAGCCTTTATTTTCATCAGAAGCCGAGATATGGCCAAAAAACAAAAAAATATTTTGAAATTTTACAACGTAGCATTGTGCGGCATTCAAAATAGATGCATACGGTATTCCGAGCCTTCTATTTTCACCAGAAGCCGAGATATGGCCAAAAAACAAAAAATATTTTGAAATTTAACAACATAGCATTGTGCGGCATTCAAAATAGATGCATTTGGGCCTATTCGAGCTTTTATTTTCATCAGAAGCCGAGATATGGCCAAAAACGAAAAAAAATATTTTTGAAATTTTACAACGTAGCATTGTGCGGCATTCAAAATAGATGAATTCGGGCCTATTTGGAGCCTTTTATTTTCATCAGAAGCCGAGATATGGCCAAAAAACAAAAAATATTTTTGAAATTTTACAACGTAGCATTGTGCGGCAATTAAAAAGATGCATACGGGCCTATTCCGAGCCTTTATTTTCACCAGAAGCCGAGATATGGCCAAAAACAAAAAAATATTTTTGAAATTTTACAACGTAGCATTGTGCGGCATTAAAATAGATGCATACGGGCCTATTTCGAGCTTTTATTTTCATCAGAAGCCGAGATATGGCCAAAAAACAAAAAAATATTTTTGAAATTTTACAACGTAGCATTGTGCGGCATTAAAAATAGATGAATTCGGGCCTATTTGAGCCTTTTATTTTCATCAGAAGCCGAGATATGGCCAAAAAACAAAAAATATTTTGAAATTTTACAACGTAGCATTGTGCGGCATTCAAAATAGATGCATTCGGGCCTATTTGGAGCCTTTTATTTTCATCAGAAGCCGAGATATGGCCAAAAACAAAAAAAAATATTTTTGAAATTTTACAACGTAGCATTGTGCGGCATTCAAAATAGATGAATTTGGGCCTATTTGAAGCCATTTATTTTCATCAGAAGCCGAGATATGGCCAAAAAACGAAAAAAAATATTTTTGAAATTTTACAACGTAGCATTGTGCGGCATTCAAAATAGATGAATTGGGCCTATTTGGAGCTTTTATTTTCATCAGAAGCCGAGATATGGCCAAAAACAAAAAAAATATTTTGAAATTTTACAACGTAGCATTGTGCGGCAATAAAAAAGATGCATACGGGCCTATTCCGAGCTTTCTATTTTCACCAGCAGCCGAGATATGGCACAAAAACAAAAAAAATATTTTTGAAATTTTACAACGTAGCATTGTGCGGCATTCAAAATAGATGCATTTGGGCCTATTCAAAGCTTTTTATTTTCATCAGAAGCCGAGATATGGCCAAAAAACGAAAAAAAATATTTTGAAATTTTACAACGTAGCATTGTGCGGCATTAAAATAGATGCATTCGGGCCTATTCCGAGCCTTCTATTTTCACCAGCAGCCGAGATATGGCCAAAAAACAAAAAAATATTTTTGAAATTTAACAACATAGCATTGTGCGGCATTCAAAATAGATGCATTTGGGCCTATTCGGAGCTTTATTTTCATCAGAAGCCGAGATATGGCCAAAAAACAAAAAAATATTTTTGAAATTTAACAACGTAGCATTGTGCGGCAATTAAAAAGATGCATACGGGCCTATTCGAGCTTTCTATTTTCATCAGAAGCCGAGATATGGCCAAAAACAAAAAAATATTTTGAAATTTAACAACATAGCATTGTGCGGCATTCAAAATAGATGAATTCGGGCCTATTTGGAGCCTTTATTTTCATCAGAAGCCGAGATATGGCCAAAAACAAAAAAATATTTTTGAAATTTTACAACGTAGCATTGTGCGGCAATTAAAAAGATGCATACGGGCCTATTCCGAGCTTTCTATTTTCACCAGCAGCCGAGATATGGCCAAAAACAAAAAATATTTTTGAAATTTAACAACATAGCATTGTGCGGCATTCAAAATAGATGCATTTGGGCCTATTCAGAGCTTTATTTTCATCAGAAGCCGAGATATGGCCAAAAAACGAAAAAAAATATTTTTGAAATTTTACAACGTAGCATTGTGCGGCATTTAAAATAGATAAATTCGGGCCTATTTGGAGCCATTTATTTTCATCAGAAGCCGAGATATGGCCAAAAAACAAAAAAAATATTTTTGAAATTTTACAACGTAGCATTGTGCGGCATTCAAAATAGATGAATTCGGGCTTATTTGGAGCTTTTATTTTCATCAGAAGCCGAGATATGGCCAAAAACAAAAAATATTTTGAAATTTTACAACGTAGCATTGTGCGGCATTCAAAATAGATGAATTCAGGCCTATTTGGAGCCTTTTATTTTCATCAGAAGCCGAGATATGGCCAAAAAACAAAAAAAAATATTTTTGAAATTTTACAACGTAGCATTGTGCGGCAATTAAAAAAGATGCATTTGGGCCTATTCGGAGCTTTTTATTTTCATCAGAAGCCGAGATATGGCCAAAAAACAAAAAAAAATATTTTTGAAATTTTACAACGTAGCATTGTGCGGCATTAAAAATAGATGAATTCGGGCCTATTGAGCCTTTTATTTTCATCAGAAGCCGAGATATGGCAAAAAACAAAAAAAATATTTTTGAAATTTTACAACGTAGCATTGTGCGGCATTAAAAATGCATACGGGCCTATTCCGAGCCTTCTATTTTCACCAGCAGCCGAGATATGGCCAAAAAACAAAAAAATATTTTTGAAATTTAACAACATAGCATTGTGCGGCATTCAAAATAGATGCATTTGGGCCTATTCAGCTTTTATTTTCATCAGAAGCCGAGATATGGCCAAAAAAAAAAAAATATTTTTGAAATTTAACAACATAGCATTGTGCGGCATTCAAAATAGATGAATTCGGGCTTATTTGGAGCCTTTTATTTTCATCAGAAGCCGAGATATGGCCAAAAAACGAAAAAAATATTTTTGAAATTTTACAACGTAGCATTGTGCGGCATTCAAAATAGATGAATTCGGGCCTATTTGAAGCCTTTTATTTTCATCAGAAGCCGAGATATGGCCAAAAAACAAAAAAAATTAATTTTGAAATTTTACAACGTAGCATTGTGCGGCATTCAAAATAGATGAATTCGGGCCTATTTGGAGCCTTTTATTTTCATCAGAAGCCGAGATATGGCCAAAAACGAAAAAAATATTTTTGAAATTTTACAACGTAGCATTGTGCGGCAATTAAAAAAGATGCATACGGGCCTATTCCGAGCCTTCTATTTTCACCAGCAGCCGAGATAGGGCCAAAAAACGAAAAAAATATTTTTGAAATTTTACAACGTAGCATTGTGCGGCATTCAAAATAGATGCATTCGGGCCTATTCGGAGCCTTTTATTTTCATCAGAAGCCGAGATGTGGCCAAAAAACAAAAAATATTTTGAAATTTTACAACGTAGCATTGTGCGGCAAAAAAGATGCATACGGGCCTATTCCGAGCTTTCTATTTTCATCAGAAGCCGAGATATGGCCAAAAAACAAAAAAAAATATTTTTGAAATTTAACAACATAGCATTGTGCGGCATTCAAAATAGATGAATTCGGGCCTATTTGGAGCATTTTATTTTCATCAGAAGCCGAGATATGGCAAAAAAACAAAAGAAAATATTTTTGAAATTTTACAACGTAGCATTGTGCGGCAATTAAAAAAGATGCATACGGGCTTATTCCGAGCCTTCTATTTTCACCAGCAGCCGAGATATGGCCAAAAACAAAAAAAAATATTTTTGAAATTTAACAACATAGCATTGTGCGGCATTCAAAATAGATGCATTTGGGCCTATTCGGAGCTATTTATTTTCATCAGAAGCCGAGATATGGCCAAAAAACGAAAAAAAATATTTTTGAAATTTTACAACGTAGCATTGTGCGGCATTAAAAATAGATGAATTCGGGCCTATTTAGAGCTATTTATTTTCATCAGAAGCCGAGATATGGCCAAAAAACAAAAAAAAATATTTTTGAAATTTTACAACGTAGCATTGTGCGGCATTCAAAATAGATGAATTCGGGCCTATTTGGAGCCTTTTATTTTCAGAAGCCGAGATATGGCCAAAAACGAAAAAAAATATTTTTAAATTTTACAACGTAGCATTGTGCGGCAATTAAAAAAGATGCATACGGGCCTATTCCGAACCTTCTATTTTCACCAGCAGCCGAGATATGGCCAAAAACAAAAAATATTTTTGAAATTTAACAACGTAGCATTGTGCGGCATTCAAAATAGATGCATTCGGGCCTATTTGGAGCCATTTATTTTCATCAGAAGCCGAGATATGGCCAAAAACGAAAAAAAATATTTTTGAAATTTTACAACGTAGCATTGTGCGGCATTCAAAATAGATGCATTCGGGCCTATTTGGAGCCTTTTATTTTCATCAGAAGCCGAGATATGGCCAAAAAACGAAAAAAATATTTTTGAAATTTTACAACGTAGCATTGTGCGGCATTCAAAATAGATGAATTCGGGCCTATTTGGAGCCATTTATTTTCATCAGAAGCCGAGATATGGCCAAAAAACAAAAAAAAATGTTTTTGAATTTTTACAACGTAGCATCGTGCGGTAATCAAAAAAAATGCATACGGGCTTATTTTGAGCATTCTATTTTCACCAGCAGCCGAGATATGGCCAAAAAACAAAAAAAAATATTTCTGAAATTTAACAGCATAGCATTGTGCGGCATTCAAAATAAATGAATTCGGGCCTATTTGGAGCCATTTATTTTCATCAGAAGCCGAGATATGGCCAAAAAACAAAAAAAATATTTTTAAAATTTAACAACATAGCATTGTGCGGCATTCAAAATAGATGAATTATGGCCTATTTGGAGCCTTTTATTTTCATCAGAAGCCGAGATAAGGCCAAAAAACAAAAAAAAATATTTTTGAAATTTTACAACGTAGCATCGTGCGGCAATCAAAAAAATGCATACGGGCCTATTTTGAGCTTTCTATTTTCACCAGCAGCCGAGATATGGCCAAAAAACAAAAAAAAATATTTCTAAAATTTAACAACATAGCATTGTGCGGCAATCAAAATAGATGCAATTGGGCCTATTCGGAGCTTTTTATTTTCATCAGAAGCCGAGATATGGCCAAAAAAAAAAAAAAATTATTTTGAAATTTAACATTATAGCATTGTGCGGCATTCAAAATAGATGAATTCGGGCCTATTTGGAGCCTTTTATTTTCATCAGAAGCCGAGATATGGCCAAAAAACGAAAAAAAATATTTTTGAAATTTTACAACGTAGCATTGTGCGGCAATTAAAAAAGATGCATACGGGCCTATTCCGAGCTTTCTATTTTCACCAGCAGCCGAGATATGGCCAAAAAACAGAAAAAAATATTTTTGAAATTTAACAACATAGCATTGTGCGGCATTCAAAATAGATGCATTCGGGCCTATTTGGAGCCATTTATTTTCATCAGAAGCCGAGATATGGCCAAAAAACAAAAAAATATTTTGAAATTTTACAACGTAGCATTGTGCGGCATTTAAAATAAATGAATTCTGGCCTATTGGAGCCTTTTATTTTCATCAGAAGCCGAAATATGGCCAAAAAACGAAAAAAAATATTTTTGAAATTTTACAACGTAGCATTGTGCGGCAATTAAAAAAGATGCATACGGGCCTATTTCGAGCTTTCTATTTTCACCAGCAGCCGAGATATGGCCAGGAAACAAAAAAAAATATTTTTGAAATTTAACAACATAGCATTGTGCGGCATTCAAAATAGATGAATTCGGGCCTATTTGGAGCCATTTATTTTCATCAGAAGCCGAGATATGGCCAAGATACAAAAAAATATATTTTTGAAATTTTAC
This sequence comes from Cardiocondyla obscurior, assembly GCF_019399895.1. Classification (NCBI taxonomy): domain Eukaryota; kingdom Metazoa; phylum Arthropoda; class Insecta; order Hymenoptera; family Formicidae; genus Cardiocondyla; species Cardiocondyla obscurior. The sequence continues at coordinate 447,048 of NC_091872.1, read as the reverse complement.
AACGTAGCATTGTGCGGCATTCAAAATAGATGAATTCGGGCCTATTTGGAGCCTTTATTTTCATCAGAAGCCGAGATATGGCCAAAAAACAAAAATAATTTTGAAATTTTACAACGTAGCATTGTGCGGCAATTAAAAAGATGCATACGGGCCTATTCCGAGCTTTCTATTTTCACCAGCAGCCGAGATATGGCCAAAAAACAAAAAAATATTTTTGAAATTTAACAACATAGCATTGTGCGGCATTCAAAATAGATGCATTTGGGCCTATTCGAGCTTTATTTTCATCAGAAGCCGAGATATGGCCAAAAACGAAAAAATATTTTGAAATTTTACAACGTAGCATTGTGCGGCATTGAAAATAGATGAATTCGGGCCTATTTGGAGCCATTTATTTTCATCAGAAGCCGAGATATGGCCAAAAAACAAAAAAATATTTTTGAAATTTTACAACGTAGCATTGTGCGGCAATTAAAAAAGATGCATACGGGCCTATTCTGAGCCTTCTATTTTCACCAGCAGCCGAGATATGGCCAAATAACAAAAAAAAATATTTTTAAAATTTAACAACATAGCATTGTGCGGCATTCAAAATAGATGAATTCGGGCCTATTTGGAGCCATTTATTTTCATCAGAAGCCGAGATATGGCCAAAAAAAAAAAAATATTTTTGAAATTTAACAACATAGCATTGTGCGGCATTCAAAATAGATGAATTCGGGCCTATTTGGAGCTTTTTATTTTCATCAGAAGCCGAGATATGGCCAAAAAACAAAAGAAAATATTTTTGAAATTTTACAACGTAGCATTGTGCGGCAATTAAAAAAGATGCATTCGGGCCTATTTGAGTTTTATTTTCACCAGCAGCCGAGATATGGTCAAAAACAAAAAAATATTTTTAAAATTTAACAACATAGCATTGTGCGGCATTCAAAGTAAATGCATTTGGGCCTATTCGGAGCTTTTTATTTTCATCAGAAGCCGAGATATGGCCTAAAAACGAAAAAAATTATTTTTGAAATTTTACAACGTAGCATTGTGCGGCATTAAAATAAATAAATTCGGGCTTATTTAGAGCTATTTATTTTTATCAGAAGCCGAGATATGGCCAAAAAACAAAAAAAAATATTTTTAAAATTTTACAACGTAGCATTGTGCGGCATTCAAAATAGATGAATTCGGGCCTATTTGGAGCCTTTTATTTTTATCAGAAGCCGAGATATGGCCAAAAAACGAAAAAAATATTTTTGAAATTTTACAACGTAGCATTGTGCGGCAATTAAAAAAGATGCATACGGGCCTATTCCGAGCCTTCTATTTTCACCAGCAGCCGAGATATGGCCAAAAAACAAAAAAAAATATTTTTGAAATTTAACAACATAGCATTGTGCGGCATTCAGAATAGATGAATTCGGGCTTATTTGGAGCCATTTATTTTTATCAGAAACCGAGATATGGCCAAAAAACAAAAAAAAATGTTTTTGAATTTTTACAACGTAGCATCGTGCGGCAATCAAAAAAAATGCATACGGGCCTATTTGGAGCATTTTATTTTCATCAGAAGCCGAGATATGGCCAAAAAACGAAAAAAAATATTTTTGAAATTTAACAACATAGCATTGTGCGGCATTGAAAATAGATAAGTTCGGGTTTATTTGGAGCCATTTATTTTCATCAGAAGCCCAGATATGGCCAAACAACGAAAGAAAATATTTTTGAAATTTTACAACGTAGCATTGTGCGGCAATCAAAATAGATGCATTTGGGCCTATTCAAAGCTTTTTATTTTCATCAGAAGCCGAGATATGGCCAAAAAACGAAAAAAAATATTTTTGAAATTTTACAACGTAGCATTGTGCGGCATTAAAAATAGATAAATTCGGGCTTATTTAGAGCCATTTATTTTTATCAGAAGCCGAGATATGGCCAAAAAACAAAAAAAAATATTTTTGAAATTTAACAACATAGCATTGTGCGGCAATCAAAATAGATGCATTTGGGCCTATTCGGAGCTTTTTATTTTCATCAGAAGCCGAGATATAGCCAAAAAACGAAAAAAAATATTTTTGGAATTTTACAACGTAGCATTGTGCAGCATTAAAAATAGATAAATTCGGGCTTATTTAGAGCCATTTATTTTTATCAGAAACCGAGATATGGCCAAAAAACACAAAAAAATATTTTTGAAATTTTACAACGTAGCATTGTGCGGCATTCAAAATAGATGAATTCGGGCCTATTTGGAGCCTTTTATTTTTATCAGAAGCCGAGATATGGCCAAAAAAACGAAAGAAAATATTTTTGAAATTTTACAACGTAGCATTGTGCGGCAATTAAAAAAGATGCATACGGGCCTATTCCGAGCCTTCTATTTTCACCAGCAGCCGAGATATGGCCAAAAAACAAAAAAAAATATTTTTGAAATTTAACAACATAGCATTGTGCGGCATTTAAAATAGATAAATTCGGGCCTATTTGGAGCCATTTATTTTCATCAGAAGCCGAGATATGGCCAAAAAACAAAAAAATATTTTTGAAATTTTACAACGTAGCATTGTGCGGCATTCAAAATAGATGAATTCTGGCCTATTTGGAGCCTTTTATTTTCATCAGAAGCCGAGATATGGCCAAAAAACAAAAAAAATATTTTTGAAATTTTACAACGTAGCATTGTGCGGCAATTAAAAAAGATGCATACGGGCCTATTCCGAGCCTTCTATTTTCACCAGCAGCCGAGATATGGCCAAAAAACAAAAAAAAATATTTTTGAAATTTAACAACATAGCATTGTGCGGCATTTAAAATAGATAAATTCGGGCCTATTTGGAGCCATTTATTTTCATCAGAAGCCGAGATATGGCCAAAAAACAAAAAAAAATATTTTTGAAATTTTACAACGTAGCATTGTGCGGCATTCAAAATAGATGAATTCTGGCCTATTTGGAGCCTTTTATTTTCATCAGAAGCCGAAATATGGCCAAAAAACAAAAAAAATAATTTTGAAATTTTACAACGTAGCATTGTGCGGCAATTAAATAAGATGCATACAAGCCTATTTCGAGCCTTCTATTTTCACCAGCAGCCGAGATATGGCCAAAAAACATAAAAAATATTTTTGAAATTTAACAACATAGCATTGTGCAGCATTCAAAATTGATAAATTCGGGCCTATTTGGAGCCATTTATTTTCATCAGAAGCCGAGATATGGCCAAAAAACAAAAAAAAATATTTTTGAAATTTTACAACGTAGCATTGTGCGGCATTCAAAATAGATAAATTCGGGCCTATTTGGAGCTATTTATTTTCATCAGAAGCCGAGATATGGCCAAAAAAAAAAAAATTAATTTTGAAATTTTACAACGTAGCATTGTGCGGCATTCAAAATAGATGAATTTGGGCCTATTTGGAGTTTTTTATTTTCATCAGAAGCCGAGATATGGCCAAAAAACAAAAAAAAATATTTTTGAAATTTTACAACGTAGCATTGTGCGGCAATTAAAAAAGATGCATACGGGCCTATTCCGAGCTTTTTATTTTCACCAGCAGCCGAGATGTGGCCAAAAAACAAAAAAAAATATTTTTGAAATTTAACATCATAGCATTGTGCGGCATTTAAAAGAGATGCATTTGAGCCTATTCGGAGCTTTTTATTTTCATCAGAAGCCGAGATATGGCCAAAAATCAAACAAAAATATTTTTTTTAATTTTTACAACGTAGCATTGTGCGGCAATTAGAAAAAATGCATACGGGCCTATTCCGAGCCTTTTATTTTCATCAGCAGCCGAGATATGGCCAAAAAACAAAAAAAAATATTTTTAAAATTTAACATCATAGCATTGTGCGGCATTCAAAAGAGATGCATTTGAGCCTATTCGGAGCTTTTTATTTTCATCAGAAGCTGAGATATGGCCAAAAAACAAACAAAAATATTTTTGAATTTTTACAACGTAACATTGTGCGGCAATTAAAAAAAATGCATACGGGCCTATTCCGAGCCTTCTATTTTCACCAGCAGCCGAGATATGGCCAAAAGCAAAATGTTGCACCCTGACGGTGCAAGGGGTCCGTCCTCCCGGAACTTCTTCTTATACCACGAGGGGCTCGTAAATAAAGATACACTTGTTTTTACTTTAAGACTTTTTATTCTCCTTATGTTAAGTTCCTTGGCTTCGGGCAGCGTTACCCCGTCGTTGTTGTTATCAGAATGACCCGCGGACATTCGGTGGCCGCGGGTTTTATACGCGACTGTTGCTAAGGCGGAAATGCAACAGTCCGCGGATTCCGGGCGCGTAGGACAGTGACCGCGTTCGGTCATTGCCTAGGCGAAAAGTGCAAGGCGTCGATCGGTCAGCGGATTCCGCGATCGGGTGATCCGATCGACGCTGGTTGTTAACCCGGCCTTCGCGTGCGTGGCCTTGCTGTTGCCAGGGTCGGGTTACAACATCCCTCCCCCCCTGGGGAGAAGAAAAGGGCCAGAGTTTTGTCAGGGCCATTTTCTTCTGGTCGTAGTATACAGAAGCCATTACATTATTTGGTTGCTTAATCTAATTTTCTTGTTTCGCTTGTTATTCTAAACTTATGTCTTACACGGACGCGGTCGCCGTGGTTGGTTTTAGCATGCGAGGAGGCGGAGGGGGTCTTTTATTTTTATTATATTTTCTTATACCTAATATTACAATTACCGCAATTATAGCTACCACGCTTACGGTAGTACTGGCGCTCGCGGTGTACACGATTATTTCGTGTGAGGTGATACCTCCGGGCTGGCTCACTGTGTTGTCCAGCTCACTGAGCTCGCCGCTTAACTTATCTAATTCTACCGGGTTTCTTATAAATGTTTCGCGTTGTATCTCTTTCATGTTCGTACCTTCCGGTAAGGCATTCGCGGGTGTAAGGCTTAGGTTGTACAGCGGTAAGTGAGTAGTTATATCTGTCTCGTTTAAAGCTGTCCTCGTACGTATCGTCATGTCGGTCGTGGTGATTTTGCATTCTCCGTATACATTCAATTTTCCCGTCCGCTCAATCAGTAGTATTTTGCTTGGGTAGTTTTTGCATTGCATGTGTATCTCCTGTGTGTTTATAGTCGAAAATAACCAAGCCTGCGGCTCGCTTAGAGTCATCCAAAACGTGGCACGCGACGTGAGGTGTCGTATATCGCATTGCGTCGGTTGCTGCTCGGGTCGCGTGAGCGCCTGTATCTCACACGGGGCATTCGCCTTAACGCGATAAACCGGATGATTCTGCATGCATATGTAATTTTTGTTCCCACGCTTGCATTTCTTTAACCCGTCCGCGGTTAATAAGATATAGTTCGCGTTATCTCGGTCAAACGCGATAATTTCGTTGTTTACATTTATTACCTTAAATCTATTTTCCTTTTCTATGACGGGTATCGGCGAGACTCTCATTACCTCGTACGACTCATACTTGACGATGGGGAATTTTATAATAGTTACTATCGCGTTCTTTTTGTAATATGCGCTAATGTCCGCGTATTTCTGTATGTCGTTCCAGCTTTGTTCGTTTACTCTAAATGGGAAGTGATTTCCTCCTTTTAGATGCCCCGAGGCTTCCCTTAATTCTATTATTAGTTTTTCTAGAGGTAGTATGCGCAGGTTTATAATGTCCGCTTTTGCGTGCGTTATAAAATCGGTTACATCGTATACGTCGCTTAACATATTTTTAATTAATGCCTCTAATACCGACAGATAATCTATCGCGTATAGTCTGCGCGTCAGCTGGTCCAGCCTCCAGCTGATATTGCTCGTTGCGTTTGCTAAAACCTGTATGTGGTGTTCCACTTTATCTTCCATTAATTTTATGTGCCCTATGGTCGTGTTTAAAATTTTTATCTGTGTCTTGGCGACATGTTGTAGCGCTTCCTGCCGCGAGTGTATTATTTCGAGTTGTTCGGTTATCTGCTCTTCGTCATCCGCGTCCATTAATCCGAACAACGATTTTCCTACTTTCCCTACAATGTCTATTAATCCCCTTTTTTGTACTGGCACTCCGTATATTATTCGTAGTCGGTTCAACGCGACCGTTAGCTTATCGTTTTCTGCCGCCGCTGTATATAGTATCTCCTTACACTTTGCGCCTATCTGATCTTCCTTTGCTTTGTAGAAATTCTCGCATAATTCTTCTGCTTTACTGACGTAGCTTTGTAAATTCTTGTACCGTGCTTCGATGGCTTCTGTGTCGGTGATTATTACGAATTTCCACACGGATTCGGTTATCTGAAGTTGTCCCTGGCCCTCGAAGTATAGCCCGGGTTCGTTCTCGAATTTGGTGATTTTGTACGGTGGTGACTGTTCACCCCCCGTACCGCCGTTTGAACCGTGTGCTGTGGCGAGAATAATTCTGAAAGGTAAATTATCTTTCAGTCTTATTATAACGCGACGCCGCGTTGGCTTTTTTTTTTTTTTTTTTTTTTTTTTTGAGTGCGCGAAGTGTCCCCACGTGTCTGAAGTTTCGTTTGTGCCGGCGAAAAGGACTCTATCGCTGAGGTGAGTGCATATATTCTATTTCATTCGTGTAATATTACGGTGTCGCCTTAATCTATCCCGTGAATTTTTTATGTTCGTCCCGTCAGTCTTCTTCTCGTGGTCAACGAGTACACTACGGTTTTCTTGAGTACTTGTTTTATTCTCTGACGTTAGGCAAAAGTAAGAATATCGTGTTTTTGTTTCCGGGTGGAAAAAATTTTATTATATTTTTTTTTTTTTTTTTTTGTGTCTTACTTCTAATTTCCTTATAATTACTTAAATGTACTTATATCTACGGGGTGCTTATTTGTGATTTCTTCGTTTCCAGTGGATTTTCCAAGAGAGGCTACATTGGCGTCGGGGGAGCGGTGCTTCCGGTGCCGCGCGCCTGGTTACATTGTCCTGTGCCAGGACCACCTCCTGGACCGGGCGCGCTACCAGCTTTGCGTGAGGTGCAGCGGTTATTTCGAACCCAGGATGTGTGAGCCGTGCTGCACCCCACGGACGCCGACACCGCCCCCGCCGCCGAGGGATGATTTTCGCTTAATATCGGTGTGGGAGCGTCGCTACGACGTGGACCTCCGGGTCCGGGCGACGTCCACTGGCCGGGTCGTCTGGCCCCTCAGCAATCGTGAGTAGTGTTATTTTTCTATGCTTTGTCCGTCCTTTGGCTTGAACCCAGCCTCTTTGAGTCCTGAGGCTGGTGTCGATTGCCTCTGCCACTGGTCCCCCTGCTGTTTATTCCTTATCCCTATTGCTTATTTATTCCTGTCCGCCTCGCTGCGCGTGATCTCTCTCCGTCTTACTAATGGTCTATAAAGGCTTTTAGTCGGTTCGCGTGTACTCGCGTTGTTTTTCGGCCCTTTCTTATTGTATAGTTGACGTCGCCGTTCCGTTCGATTATTATATACGGTCCTACCCATTTAGCGTCTAATTTCTTCGATCGCCCCCTACGTACCGTTTCGTCGTGCAGCAGCACGTGGTCGCCTACTTTGAACGCGCGCGGATTTGTTTTTTGATCAAATGTAATTTTTGTTTTTTCTTTCTTTATTCTAGCGTTTTCTCTAGCTATCCGGTTAGCCGCGCGCAATCGTTCGCGTAATTCTTGCGCGTAATTTTCGTACGAATATGTTAGTTTGGGCACCGTGGTCAGTGCCGTAGGTAGTATTGCCTGGTGCCCGTACACGAGTTCGAAAGGGGTGAATCCCGTGGTTGTGTGGGGCGTGGTGTTATACGTGAACATCGCGTAGGGTAGCCACTCGTCCCAATCGGTTTGCTCCTCATTTAAATAGTGTCGCAAGTATTCCGCTAGGGTTCTGTGCGATCTCTCTAGCGCTCCGTTTGTTTCAGGGTGGTAGGCGGTAGTTTGAATTTTGTTTATTTTCAATAGTTTACAGGTTTGTTTGAAAATTTCGCTTAGGAAGTTGGTCCCTTGATCCGTGAGAATATTCTCAGGTATGCCGTGCTCGAGAATTATCTTTGTCGCGAATGCCTTAGCCACGGTAGCCGCTTCTTGGTTTGGTAACGCGATAGCCTTGCTGAACTTAGTTAGAAGATCTTGAAATGTCAGCACGTATTTATTTCCGGCGGTCGTTATCGGTAGCGGTCCCACGATGTCCAGGGCGCATTTCTCAAAGGGTTTCCCTGGCGTGTCCGTTAATATCAGCGGCATTTTCGTTTTTCGGCTTAATTTGTTCTTTTGGCAATTTACGCATTTCTGGATATATTTCTCGATATCTTTGTTCATTCCGGGCCAATTATGGCGTAATTTGATCCTATTTATCGTGCGATTTACTCCCTGGTGTCCTCCTAGGGAGTCGTGATATTCTCGGAGTATTTTTATTTTTTCTTCCTCGCTGTACTTCTGTTCTTCGCCGGTCTCGTTTGTGCTGACTCCGATAAACTCCTCTGGCGGGTTTCTGCTGAGCGCGTCCGCGTTTGTATTTTGCTTGCCCGACTTATGCACGATGTCATATGTGTATTCTTCTAATTTTAGTCTCCACCTGATTAATCGTGATCCCGGATCGTTAACATTAAATAACCACACGAGTGGTTTATGGTCCGTGATTATAGTAAAACGCGTGCCATAAATGTACGGGCGAAAATGTTTTACAGCCCACACTATTGCTAGTAGCTCCTTCTCTGTCGTGCTGTAATTCTTCTCTGCTTTATTCAGTATTCTGCTAGCGTATGCGATAGGGCGGTCTTCTCCTATTTCTCCTTGTGACAGAATAGCCCCGATTGCGTAGTCCGAGGCGTCGGTGGTAATCAGGAAAATTCTTTCGAAATTCGGATAGCTTAGCACAGGGGCGGTGGTTAGTTTTTCCTTCAATATTTCAAAAGCTTGTTGTTGCTCTATTTCCCATTTGAAAACGCTGTCTTTTCGCGTAAGCGCGGTTAAAGGTTTTGCGGTTTTCGAAAAATTTTCGATGAACTTTCGATAATAACCCGCTAGCCCTATGAATGATTGTACGTCGCGTACTCGTTTTGGCGTCGGGAATTGTTGTATTGCAGTTAGTTTAGATGGGTCGGGTCGTATTCCTCCTTCTGTTATTATATGCCCTAAATATAAAACTTCCTTCCTGAGGAACTCGCACTTCTCAGGTTGAAGTTTCAGATTATGTTGACGCAATCTTTTTAACACCTCCACGAGTCGCTTGTTGTGTTCGTCTAACGAGGCTCCGTAAATTACTATATCGTCGAGGTACACTAGACATTTTATCCCCTGTAGGCCCGATAGTACCGAGTTCATGAGTCGTTGGAAAGTAGCTGGCGCATTTTTTAACCCGAACGGCATTCGATTAAACTCGTAATGCCCCAGTGCCGTTGAAAACGCGGTTTTCTTTTTGTGCTCCTCGTGCATAGGAATTTGGTGATAACCCGACGCGAGATCTAACGTTGTAAAATATTTCGCGTTTCCCAGTTGGTCTAGGATGTCCGTGATGTTTGGTATAGGGAACGAATCTCCTACTGTGGCGTCGTTTAATTTTCGGAAATCGACGACTATCCGGAGTTTCGGGTTACCTGACGCGTCGGCTCGCTTCGGTACCACGAGTATGGGCGCATTCCACTGGCTCGTGCTTTCGCGGATAATTCCCTCGTTCATCATTTTAGCTATCTGTCGATTTACTTTTTCTTTATGGCGCTCTGGCAACCGGTAGGGTCGGCAGTTTATAGGCTTTATTCCCGCGTCGTTATTTATTTCGTGCGCTACCGCGGAAGTGTGAGAGAGAGTATCGCCGGCGAGGTAGAATGTATCGCAAAAGTCTGCACAGATTTGCCGCAGCTTGTCTTCCTCTTCCTTATTTAAATGTGATACCCGCAGCTGTTCATGTAATGCTTTTATCCGTGTCTGTACCTTGCCGTCGCTTGGCGTGTCGCGTAACGCGAGTACCGGTGCCGAGTCAGCAAATTCCGTGCGGTGAACGACCAGTCGTGGCGTCGGGAAAACTACAGGTTTTTCGGTCGTATTAACTACGCTGACCGGGCACGCGTTGTCTATCGGTTCGACTAGACAATTCCCGATCAGGATCCCGGGTGCGGGCTCGTGTGCGTAAATTATACCCACCCGGTTTTCGTTAGTAATTGCCCGTACGATGGTCTCACTGCGCGGCGGTAACATGATGCGAGCGTACGGATGGAGCGGGAAAGTAACGCGGTTTATACTTAAGCGGCCGTTCTCTACGTCATACACGGTCCGCTGAGTCTTTAAAAAATCCATGCCGAGAATTCCCTCGTAATCGATGGGGAAATCGTCCGGCACGACGTGCATGTCGTGGTGCACGAAGGTGGTTTTGAGGCGGATCGTGGCGTTACATTTCCCGAGGGTTTTCGCTTTATGTCCCGTTACTCCTGTTAAAGCGGTCGAGCCGGAGAAAATGGGGGTGGTACCCTTCAGTTTTCCCACTTTTATCAGTGTAACCGCGGCGCCTGAGTCGACGAGGAAAGTAGCCTTTCCGTTCTTTGCTTGAAGGATCGGTAAAGTGACGAGATCGAGCTGTCGGCTCCGCGTATCTTCTGCCAGGTGCGCTATTTGGTAATCCCTCGCGAGTCGGGTCTCCTGCTGGCGCGGCGGGGCAGCGGTTCCGGGGCCGCTCCCTATCATATCCGTGTTTGTTTCTCTCTCTTGGCAATGCGCGGTGTTGACTGTAGGGGCCCTCCTCGGCGGGGGTGCGGTCGGGAGTCGCGTCTAATGTTTTCACGGGGTCCCGTCTCGCGTTTCAGGCGTCGGCACTCCTCGCGCGTGTGCCCTGGTATGTTGCAATAGGTGCAATGTTTCGTTGTGGTATGCACGCGCGGCGGATGATCGGCTCGCGGTAACGGGAAGCGTTGCGCGTAACGGCTCGAGCGACACGCGAATCCCGCGTGTCCTTGCTTCCCGCATTTTTGACAGGCTGGCGGGGGGCGTCGCGGCGGCGGGTCGCGGTCCAGGAAGGATCGCGTCGGTATACCGCGCTGTCTCTCCTCCATGGCCGCCCCCGCGATGGCCTGTTGTAGGGTGGTATAATTCCGTAAACGGACGATCATTTGCGTATACGGAAGGAGTCCGGCCTGGTAATTTTGTAACACTTGCTCCTGTACGGAATTCCAAATGCCGCGTTTCTCGTCATCCGAATATTTCGGATTTTCGCTTAAGGCGTCGTATAGTTCGGTCGCGAGGGAGTCGGCTCGGAATCCAAAAGCTTGCGCGCTTTCCCCATGTCGTTGCCGCAGATTGTTGAAGTCAATTTGCAAGTACGAGGTGCCCCGTCGTTGCACGTATGCTTCTTCTATTTCGCTTAGGAATTGTGAGAATCCGACGACTTTCCTAGTCTCGAAACGCGACAGCGCGCGTCCAGTCAGTTTCGTGTAAAGTATCGCGGCTAATAATTCACTTTCGTCCGCCGGGTCTATTTTCCTCGCGACGTATTCGCATGCTTTAATAAATTTTTTGGCGTGCGTCTCGTTTCCGTCGAAGGAAGGGATCGTTTCGAGGGCATGTTTCATCGACAGGTATTGCCGGGGGTTGTCTAGAGAGAATCGTACGTCATCGCGGTCCTGAGTCAGCGGTTCTCGTCGTGCGGCTGCCGGCTCCGATGTCCGTGTGGAGTGGAGCGGTTCTCGCAGCGTACTTATCTCGACTTCTACCCGATCTAGGCGTCTGTTTATCTCTTGTATGGCATCCAAGATCGTACTTAACGTATCGCTATGGGGTACCGGTGAGCGCCTCCGCGAAATCGGAGAAGGGGGTTCGGGCCTGGGCCGCTTTATTACCGTGTCGGTGGTTGTCACAGGGGTGCCGCCGGCAGCTTCCTCCCTTGACTCGCTCGTTCCGTCGCGATCGCCTTGGTCTGTTACCATAAAAATTTGTTCGCCGAGGTTCGTTTCAAGCGGCTGATTTTCATAGAGCCTTGAGGAGGTCCCTTGATTATCGCGGGTAGAGTTTCGGCCGCGTCGTCGCATTTCTAACTCGTCTACTATTTCCGCGGGATCAAATATGCTACTGTCGTATGAGGTAAGAGAGAATTCGCCGCGTTGCGATACGTCGCTGATATCGCTACCCGTTTCTTCTAATAGCCTCTTCCGGTCGCTTTTTTGCGTTTCGTCGGTAGGTTGTGCTAAATTTAAATCGGTTTCGTCGCACGGTTCGGGTTCTTCGCGCGGATCAAATTCGGCTGAGTTTTCGCTATTGCTCTCTGTATTTAATGCCCGACGCACGTTATCGCGGATTTCGCGTAGGGCGGCGGTTGCAATGCCTATGGGGTTTTCAGGGGGTGGTCGCCGTGCCCGATGGCCTGATTCGCTATGTAGCCAAGATTCGTTGGCTACTTGATTTCGCAAAACGGAATCTTCGTCTGACATCGACTAGTCGGGTTAAAGTTTACAATAAAATTAGATTTCGGACTTACACTAACGCAAGGTGTCGCATGGCGCAGTCTCTGCTTCCGGGTTTGTTTGTTGCCTTTTCCTTCCGGTCCTTGTCCACGGCTGTCCGTTCCTTTGCGTGGCTGCGACCGGGCTGCTGCTACCTCGGCTTATCTCCCAGCTGCTTGGCTTCTCCGGTGTCGAGTGCGTGCGATATCGGCAGAGCGGCTGCTTGCGCTGTCCTAGTCCTCTTCTTCAGAGTAGGATGAATCCGACTTCTTACTTTTGTTTTATGTTTCAGAGATCTCCTATATGGCCCGTCGGGATAATTAGACGTCGCCGAAGCGGTGCCTCCGGGGGCGGATCCCACCGTTGCCACCAAAATGTTGCACCCTGACGGTGCAAGAGGTCCGTCCTCCCGGAACTTCTTCTTATACCACGAGGGGCTCGTAAATAAAGATACACTTGTTTTTCACTTTTAAGACTTTTTATTCTCCTTATGTTAAGTTCCATGGCTTCGGGCAGCGTTACCCCGTCGTTGTTGTTATCAGAATGACCCGCGGACATTCGGTGGCCGCGGGTTTTATACGCGACTGTTGCTAAGGCGGAAATGCAACAGTCCGCGGATTCCGGGCGCGTAGGACAGTGACCGCGTTCGGTCATTGCCTAGGCGAAAAAGTGCAAGGCGTCAATCGGTCAGCGGATTCCGCGATCGGGTGATCCGATCGACGCTGGTTGTTAACCCGGCCTTCGCGTGCGTGGCCTTGCTGTTGCCAGGGTCGGGTTACAACAAAAATATTTTTTTAATTTAACAACATAGCATTGTGCAGCATTCAAAATAGATGCATTTGGGCCTATTCGAAGCTTTTTATTTTCATCAGAAACCGAGATATGGCCAAAAAACAAAAAAAAATATTTTTGAAATTTTACAACGTAGCATTGTGCGGCATTAAAAATAGATGAATTCGGGCCTACTTGGAGCCTTCTATTTTCACCAGCAGCCGAGATATGGCCAAAAAACATAAAAAAATATTTTTGAAATTTAACAACATAACATTGTGCGGCAATTAAAAAAGATGCATACGGGCCTATTCCGAGCTTTCTATTTTCACCAGCAGCCGAGATATGGCCAAAAAACAAAAAAAAATATTTTTGAAATTTAACAACATAGCATTGTGCAGCATTCAAAATAGATGAATTCGGGCCTATTTGGAGCCTTTTATTTTCATCAGAAGCCGAAATATGGCCAAATAACAAAAAAAAATATTTTTGAAATTTTACAACGTAGCATTGTGCAGCATTCAAAAGAGATGCATACGGGCTTATTCCGAGCCTTCTATTTTCACCAGCAGCCGAGATATGGCCAAAAACAAAAAATATTTTTTAAATTTAACAACATAGCATTGTGCGGCATTCAAAATAGATGCATTTGGGTCTATTCGAGCTGTTTATTTTCATCTGAAGCCGAGATATGGCCAAAAACGATAAAAATATTTTTAAAATTTTACAACGTAGCATTGTGCGGCATTCAAAATAGATGAATTCGGGCCTATTTGGAGCCTTTTATTTTCATCAGAAGCCGAAATATGGCCAAAAAACGAAAAAAAATATTTTTGAAATTTTACAACGTAGCATTGTGCGGCAATTAAAAAAAATGCATACGGGCCTATTCCGAGCCATTTATTTTCACCAGCAGCCGAGATATGGCTAAAAAACAAAAAAATATTTTGAAATTTTACAACGTAGCATTGTGCGGCAATTAAAAAAGATGCATACGGGCCTATTTCGAGCTTTCTATTTTCACCAGCAGCCGAGATATGGCCAAAAACAAAAAAATATTTTTGAAATTTTACAACGTAGCATTGTGCGGCATTAAAAATAGATGAATTCGGGCCTATTTGAAGTCATTTATTTTCATCAGAAGCCGAGATATGGCCAAAAAACAAAAAAAATATTTTTAAAATTTTACAACGTAGCATTGTGCGGCATTCAATATAGATGAATTCGGGCCTATTTGGAGTTTTTTATTTTCATCAGAAGCCGAGATATGGCCAAAAAACAAAAAAAAATATTTTTGAAATTTAACAACATAGCATTGTGCGGCAATTAAAAAAGATGCATACGGGCCTATTCCGAGCTTTCTATTTTCACCAGCAGCCGAGATATGGCCAAAAACAAAAAAAATATTTTGAAATTTAACAACATAGCATTGTGCAGCATTCAAAATAGATGAATTCGGGCCTATTTGGAGCCTTTTATTTTCATCAGAAGCCGAAATATGGCCAAATAACAAAAAAAAATATTTTTGAAATTTTACAACGTAGCATTGTGCAGCATTCAAAAGAGATGCATACGGGCTTATTCCGAGCCTTCTATTTTCACCAGCAGCCGAGATATGGCCAAAAACAAAAAAATATTTTTAAATTTAACAACATAGCATTGTGCAGCATTCAAAATAGATGCATTTGGGTCTATTCGGAGCTTTTTATTTTCATCAGAAGCCGAGATATGGCCAAAAAACGAAAAAAATATTTTTAAAATTTTACAACGTAGCATTGTGCGGCATTCAAAATAGATGAATTCGGGCCTATTTGGAGCCTTTTATTTTCATCAAAAGCCGAGATATGGCCAAAAAAAAAAAAAAAATATTTTTGAAATTTTACAACGTAGCATTGTGCGGCAATTAAAAAAAATGCATACGGGCCTATTCCGAGCCATTTATTTTCACCAGCAGCCGAGATATGGCTAAAAAACAAAAAAAAATATTTTTGAAATTTTACAACGTAGCATTGTGCGGCAATTAAAAAAGATGCATACGGGCCTATTTCGAGCTTTCTATTTTCACCAGCAGCCGAGATATGGCCAAAAAACAAAAAAAAATATTTTTGAAATTTTACAACGTAGCATTGTGCGGCATTAAAAATAGATGAATTCGGGCCTATTTGAAGTCATTTATTTTCATCAGAAGCCGAGATATGGCCAAAAAACAAAAAAAATATTTTTAAAATTTTACAACGTAGCATTGTGCGGCATTCAAAATAGATGAATTCGGGCCTATTTGGAGTTTTATTTTCATCAGAAGCCGAGATATGGCCAAAAAACAAAAAATATTTTTGAAATTTAACAACGTAGCATTGTGCGGCATTTAAAATAGATGCATTTGGGCCTATTCGGAGCTTTTTATTTTCATCAGAAGCCGAGATATGGCCAAAAACAAAAAAATATTTTTAAATTTTACAACGTAGCATTGTGCGGCAATTAAAAAATGCATACGGGCCTATTCCGAGCCTTTATTTTCATCAGCAGCCGAGATATGGCCAAAAAACAAAAATATTTTTGAAATTTAACAACATAGCATTGTGCGGCATTCAAAATAGATGCATTTGGGCCTATTCGAGCTTTTATTTTCATCAGAAGCCGAGATATGGCCAAAAAAAAAAAAATATTTTTGAAATTTTACAACGTAGCATTGTGCGGCATTAAAAAGATGCATACGGGCCTATTTCGAGCTTTTATTTTCATCAGAAGCCGAGATATGGCCAAAAAACGAAAAAAAATATTTTTGAAATTTTACAACGTAGCATTGTGCGGCATTAAAAATAGATGAATTCGGGCCTATTTGAGCATTTATTTTCATCAGAAGCCGAAATATGGCCAAAAAAAAAAAAAATATTTTTGAAATTTTACAACGTAGCATTGTGCGGCATTCAAAATAGATGAATTCGGGCCTATTTGGAGCTTTTTATTTTCATCAGAAGCCGAGATATGGCCAAAAAACGAAAGAAAATATTTTTGAAATTTTACAACGTAGCATTGTGCGGCAATTTAAAAAGATGCATACGGGCCTATTCCGAGCTTTCTATTTTCACCAGAAGCCGAGATATGGCCAAAAAACAAAAAAAAATATTTTTGAAATTTAACAACATAGCATTGTGCGGCATTCAAAATAGATGAATTCGGGCCTATTTGGAGCCTTTTATTTTCATCAGAAGCCGAGATATGGCCAAAAAACGAAAAAAAATATTTTTGAAATTTTACAACGTAGCATTTTGCGGCATTCAAAATAAATGAATTCGGGCCTATTCCGCGCTTTCTATTTTCACCAGCATCTGAGATATGGCCAAAAACCAAAAAAAAATATTTTTGAAATTTAACAACATAGCATTGTGCGGCATTCAAAATAGATGCATTTGGGCCTATTCGGAGCTTTTTATTTTCATCAGAAGCCGAGATATGGCCAAAAAACGAAAAAAATATTTTTGAAATTTTACAACGTAGCATTGTGCGGCATTCAAAATAGATGAATTCGGGCCTATTTGGAGCCTTTTATTTTCATCAGAAGCCGAGATATGGCCAAAAAACGAAAAAAAATATTTTTGAAATTTTACAACGTAGCATTGTGCGGCAATTAAAAAAAATGCATACGGGCCTATTCCGAGCCTTCTATTTTCACCAGCAGCCGAGATATGGCCAAAGAAAAAACAAAAAAATTTTTGAAATTTTACAACGTAGCATTGTGCGGCAATTAAAAAAGATGCATACGGGCCTATTTCGAGCTTTCTATTTTCACCAGCAGCCGAGATATGGCCAAAAAACAAAAAAAAATATTTTTGAAATTTTACAACGTAGCATTGTGCGGCATTAAAAATAGATGAATTCGGGCCTATTTGAGCATTTATTTTCATCAGAAGCCGAAATATGGCCAAAAAAAAAAAAAATATTTTTGAAATTTTACAACGTAGCATTGTGCGGCATTCAAAATAGATGAATTCGGGCCTATTTGGAGTTTTTATTTTCATCAGAAGCCGAGATATGGCCAAAAAACGAAAAAAAATATTTTTGAAATTTTACAACGTAGCATTGTGCGGCATTAAAAATAGATGAATTTGGGCCTATTTGAGCATTTATTTTCATCAGAAGCCGAGATATGGCCAAAAACGAAAAAAAATATTTTTGAAATTTTACAACGTAGCATTGTGCGGCATTCAAAATAGATGAATTCGGGCCTATTTGAGCTTTTTATTTTCATCAGAAGCCGAGATATGGCCAAAAACAAAAAAATATTTTTGAAATTTTACAACGTAGCATTGTGCGGCAATTAAAAAGATGCATACGGGCCTATTCCGAGCTTTTATTTTCACCAGCAGCCGAGATATGGCCAAAAACAAAAAAATATTTTTGAAATTTAACAACATAGCATTGTGCGGCATTCAAAATAGATGCATTTGGGCCTATTCGAGCTTTTTATTTTCATCAGAAGCCGAGATATGGCCAAAAACAAAAAAAATATTTTTGAAATTTTACAACGTAGCATTGTGCGGCAATTAAAAAAGATGCATACGGGCCTATTCCGAGCCTTCTATTTTCACCAGCAGCCGAGATATGGCCAAAAAACAGAAAAAAATATTTTTGAAATTTAACAACATAGCATTGTGCGGCATTCAAAATAGATGCATTTGGGCCTATTCGAGCTTTTATTTTCATCAGAAGCCGAGATATGGCCAAAAACAAAAAAATATTTTTTAAATTTAACAACGTAGCATTGTGCGGCATTCAAAATAGATGAATTCGGGCCTATTTAGAGCCATTTATTTTCATCAGAAGCCGAGATATGGCCAAAAAACAAAAAAATATTTTTGAAATTTTACAACGTAGCATTGTGCGGCAATTAAAAAGATGCATACGGGCCTATTCCGAGCCTTTATTTTCACCAGCAGCCGAGATATGGCCAAAAAACAAAAAATATTTTTGAAATTTAACAACATAGCATTGTGCGGCATTCAAAATAGATGCATTTGGGCCTATTCGAAGCTTTTTATTTTCATCAGAAGCCGAGATATGGCCAAAAACAAAAAATATTTTCGAAATTTAACAAGATAGCATTGTGCGGCATTCAAAATAGATGAATTCGGGCCTATTTGGAGCAATTTATTTTCATCAGAAGCCGAGATATGGCCAAAAAACGAAAAAAATATTTTTGAAATTTTACAACGTAGCATTGTGCGGCATTCAAAATAGATGAATTCGGGCCTATTTGGAGCCTTTTATTTTCATCAGAAGCCGAGATATGGCCAAAAAACAAAAAAAATATTTTTGAAATTTTACAACGTAGCATTGTGCGGCAATTAAAAAATCAAACGGGCCTATTCCGAGCCTTCTATTTTCACCAGCAGCCGAGATATGGCCAAAAACAAAAAAAATTTTTGAAATTTTACAACGTAGCATTGTGCGGCAATTAAAAAAGATGCATACGGGCCTATTTCGAGCTTTCTATTTTCACCAGCAGCCGAGATATGGCCAAAAAACAAAAAAAAATATTTTTGAAATTTAACAACATAGCATTGTGCGGCATTCAAAATAGATGCATTTGGGCCTATTCGGAGTCTTTTATTTTCATCAGAAGCCGAGATATGGCCAAAAACAAAAAATATTTTTGAAATTTTACAACGTAGCATTGTGCGGCATTAAAATAGATGAATTCGGGCCTATTGAGCCTTCTATTTTCATCAGCAGCCGAGATATGGCCAAAAACAAAAAAATATTTTTGAAATTTAACAACGTAGCATTGTGCGGCAATTAAAAAGATGCATACGGGCCTATTCCGAGCTTTTATTTTCACCAGCAGCCGAGATATGGCCAAAAACAAAAAATATTTTTGAAATTTTACAACATAGCATTGTGCGGCATTCAAAATAGATGAATTCGGGCCTATTTGGAGCCTTTATTTTCATCAGAAGCCGAGATATGGCCAAAAAACAAAAAAAAATATTTTTGAAATTTTACAACGTAGCATTGTGCGGCAATTAAAAAAAATGCATACGGGCCTATTCCGAGCTTTCTATTTTCACCAGCAGCCGAGATATGGCCAAAAAACAAAAAAAAATATTTTTGAAATTTAACAACATAGCATTGTGCAGCATTCAAAATAGATGCATTTGGGCCTACTCAGAGCTTTTTATTTTCAACAGAAGCCGAGATATGGCCAAAAACGAAAAAAATATTTTGAAATTTTACAACGTAGCATTGTGCGGCATTAAAAATAGATAAACTTGGGCCTATTTGAAGCCATTTATTTTCATCAGAAGCCGAGATATGGCCAAAAAACGAAAAAAAATATTTTTGAAATTTTACAACGTAGCATTGTGCGGCATTCAAAATAGATCGGGCCTATTTGGAGCTTTTATTTTCATCAGAAGCCGAGATATGGCCAAAAACAAAAAAATAATTTTGAAATTTTACAACGTAGCATTGTGCGGCATTCAAAATAGATGAATTCGGGCCTATTTGGAGCCTTTTATTTTCATCAGAAGCCGAGATATGGCCAAAAACGAAAAAAATTTTTGAAATTTTACAACGTAGCATTGTGCGGCAATTAAAAAAGATGCATTTGGGCCTATTCGGAGCTTTTTATTTTCATCAGAAGCCGAGATATGGCCAAAAAACAAAAAAAAATATTTTTGAAATTTTACAACGTAGCATTGTGCGGCATTAAAAATAGATGAATTCGGGCCTACTTGGAGCCTTTTATTTTCATCAGAAGCCGAGATATGGCCAAAAAACAAACAAAAATATTTTTGAATTTTTACAACGTAACATTGTGCGGCAATTAAAAAAAATGCATACGGGCCTATTCCGAGCCTTCTATTTTCACCAGCAGCCGAGATATGGCCAAAAAACAAAAAAAATATTTTTGAAATTTAACAACATAGCATTGTGCGGCATTCAAAATAGATGCATTTGGGCCTATTCAAAGCTTTTTATTTTCATCAGAAGCCGAGATATGGCCAAAAAACAAAAAAAAATATTTTTGAAATTTAACAACATAGCATTGTGCGGCATTCAAAATAGATGAATTCGGGCCTATTTGGAGCATTTTATTTTCATCAGAAGCCGAGATATGGCCAAAAAAAAAAAAAATATTTTTGAAATTTTACAACGTAGCATTGTGCGGCATTCAAAATAGATGAATTCGGGCCTATTTGAAGCCTTTTATTTTCATCAGAAGCCGAGATATGGCCAAAAACAAAAAAATATTTTGAAATTTTACAACGTAGCATTGTGCGGCATTCAAAATAGATGAATTCGGGCCTATTTGGAGCTTTTTATTTTCATCAGAAGCCGAGATATGGCCAAAAAACGAAAACAAATATTTTTGAAATTTTACAACGTAGCATTGTGCGGCAATTAAAAAAGATGCATACGGGCCTATTTGGAGCCTTTTATTTTCATCAGAAGCCGAGATATGGCCAAAAAACAAAAAAAATATTTTTGAAATTTTACAACGTAGCATTGTGCGGCAATTAAAAAGATGCATACGGGCCTATTCCGAGCTTTCTATTTTCACCAGCAGCCGAGATATGGCCAAAAAACAAAAAAATATTTTTGAAATTTAACAACATAGCATTGTGCGGCATTTAAAATAGATGCATTTGGGCCTATTCGGAGCTTTTTATTTTCATCAGAAGCCGAGATATGGCCAAAAACAAAAAAAAATATTTTTGAAATTTTACAACGTAGCATTGTGCGGCAATTAAAAAAGATGCATACGGGCCTATTCCGAGCCTTCTATTTTCACCAGCAGCCGAGATATGGCCAAAAAACAAAAAAAAATATTTTTGAAATTTAACAACATAGCATTGTGCGGCATTCAAAATAGATGCATTTGGACCTATTCGGAGCTATTTATTTTCATCAGAAGCCGAGATATGGCCAAAAAACAAAAAAATATTTTTGAAATTTTACAACGTAGCATTGTGCGGCAATTAAAAAAGATGCATACGGGCCTATTCCGAGCCTTCTATTTTCACCAGCAGCCGAGATATGGCCAAAAAACAAAAAAAATATTTTTGAAATTTAACAACATAGCATTGTGCGGCATTAAAAATAGTTAAATTCGGGCCTATTTGGAGCTATTTATTTTTATCAGAAACCGAGATATGGCCAAAAAACGAATAAAAATATTTTTGAAATTTTACAACGTAGCATTGTGCGGCATTCAAAATAGATGAATTCGGGTCTGTTTGGAGCCTTTTATTTTCATCAGAAGCCGAGATATGGCCAAAAACAAAAAAATATTTTTGAAATTTTACAACGTAGCATTGTGCGGCAATTAAAAAATGAAAACGGGCCTATTCCGAGCCTTCTATTTTCACCAGCAGCCGAGATATGGCCAAAAAACAAAAAAATATTTTTGAAATTTAACAACATAGCATTGTGCGGCATTCAAAATAGATGCATTTGGGCCTATTCGGAGCTTTTTATTTTCATCAGAAGCCGAGATATGGCCAAAAAACAAAAAAATATTTTTGAAATTTAACAACATAGCATTGTGCGGCATTCAAAATAGATGAATTCGGGCCTATTTGGAGCTTTCTATTTTCATCAGAAGCCGAGATATGGCCAAAAAACGAAAAAAATATTTTTGAAATTTTACAACGTAGCATTGTGCGGCATTCAAAATAGATGAATTCGGGCCTATTTGGAGCCTTTTATTTTCATCAGAAGCCGAGATATGGCCAAAAACAAAAAATATTTTTGAAATTTTACAACGTAGCATTGTGCGGCATTAAAAATAAACGGGCCTATTCCGAGCCTTTATTTTCATCAGCAGCCGAGATATGGCCAAAAAACAAAAAAAAATTTTTGAAATTTTACAACGTAGCATTGTGCGGCATTAAAAAGATGCATACGGGCCTATTTCAGCTTTTATTTTCATCAGAAGCCGAGATATGGCCAAAAACAAAAAAATATTTTTGAAATTTAACAACATAGCATTGTGCGGCATTCAAAATAGATGCATTTGGGCCTATTCGAGCTTTTTATTTTCATCAGAAGCCGAGATATGGCCAAAAACAAAAAATATTTTTGAAATTTTACAACGTAGCATTGTGCGGCATTAAAAATAGATGAATTGGGCCTATTGGAGCCTTCTATTTTCACCAGCAGCCGAGATATGGCCAAAAAACAAAGAAAAATATTTTTGAAATTTTACAACGTAGCATTGTGCGGCAATTAAAAAAGATGCATACGGGCCTATTCCGAGCTTTTTATTTTCATCAGAAGCCGAGATGTGGCCAAAAAACAAAAAAATATTTTTGAAATTTAACAACATAGCATTGTGCGGCATTCAAAATAGATGAATTCGGGCCTATTTGAGCCTTTATTTTCATCAGAAGCCGAGATATGGCCAAAAACAAAAAAATATTTTGAAATTTTACAACGTAGCATTGTGCGGCAATTAAAAAATGCATACGGGCCTATTCCGAGCTTTCTATTTTCACCAGCAGCCGAGATATGGCCAAAAAACAGAAAAAAATATTTTTGAAATTTAACAACATAGCATTGTGCGGCATTCAAAATAGATGCATTTGGGCCTATTCGGAGCTTTTTATTTTCATCAGAAGCCGAGATATGGCCAAAAAACGAAAAAAATATTTTTGAAATTTTACAACGTAGCATTGTGCGGCATTAAAAATAGATGAATTCGGGCCTATTTGGAGCCATTTATTTTCATCAGAAGCCGAAATATGGCCAAAAAACGAAAAAAAATATTTTTGAAATTTTACAACGTAGCATTGTGCGGCATTCAAAATAGATGAATCGGGCCTATTTGAGCCTTTTATTTTCATCAGAAGCCGAGATATGGCCAAAAACAAAAAAATATTTTTGAAATTTTACAACGTAGCATTGTGCGGCAATTAAAAATGCATACGGGCCTATTCCGAGCTTTTATTTTCACCAGCAGCCGAGATATGGCCAAAAACAAAAAAATATTTTTGAAATTTAACAACATAGCATTGTGCGGCATTCAAAATAGATGCATTTGGGCCTATTCAGAGCTTTTTATTTTCATCAGAAGCCGAGATATGGCCAAAAAACAAAAAAAATATTTTTGAAATTTAACAACATAGCATTGTGCGGCATTTAAAATAGATGCATTTGGGCCTATTCGGAGCTTTTTATTTTCATCAGAAGCCGAGATATGGCCAAAAAACAAAAAATATTTTTAAATTTTACAACGTAGCATTGTGCGGCAATTAAAAAAATGCATACGGGCCTATTCCGAGCCTTCTATTTTCACCAGCAGCCGAGATATGGCCAAAAAACAAAAAAATATTTTTGAAATTTAACAACATAGCATTGTGCGGCATTCAAAATAGATGCATTTGGGCCTATTCGAGCTTTTATTTTCATCAGAAGCCGAGATATGGCCAAAAAACAGAAAAAAATATTTCTGAAATTTTACAACGTAGCATTGTGATGCAATTAAAAAAGATGCATACTGGCCTATTCCGAGCTTTCTATTTTCACCAGCAGCCGAGATATGGCCAAAAACCATAAAAAAATATTTTTGAAATTTAACAACATAGCATTGTGCGGAATTCAAAATAGATGAATTCGGGCCTATTTGGAGCATTTTATTTTCATCAGAAGCCGAGATATGGCAAAAAACGAAAAAAATATTTTGAAATTTTACAACGTAGCATTGTGCGGCATTCAAAATAGATGAATTCGGGCCTATTTGGAGCCTTTTATTTTCATCAGAAGCCGAGATATGGCCAAAAAACGAAAAAAAATATTTTTGAAATTTTACAACGTAGCATTGTGCGGCAATTAAAAAATGCAAACGGGCCTATTCCGAGCTTTCTATTTTCACCAGCAGCCGAGATATGGCCAAAAAACAAAAAAAATATTTTTGAAATTTAACAACATAGCATTGTGCGGCATTCAAAATAGATGCATTTGGGCCTATTCGAAGCTTTTTATTTTCATCAGAAGCCGAGATATGGCCAAAAAACGAAAAAAAATATTTTTGAAATTTAACAACATAGCATTGTGCGGCATTCAAAATAGATGAATTCGGGCCTATTTGGAGCTTTTATTTTCATCAGAAGCCGAGATATGGCCAAAAAACGAAAAAAATATTTTTGAAATTTTACAACGTAGCATTGTGCGGCATTCAAAATAGATGCATTCGGGCCTATTTGGAGCCTTATTTTCATCAGAAGCCGAGATATGGCCAAAAACAAAAAATATTTTTGAAATTTTACAACGTAGCATTGTGCGGCATTAAAAATCAAACGGGCCTATTCCGAGCCTTTATTTTCACCAGAAGCCGAGATATGGCCAAAAAACAAAAAAAAATTTTTTGAAATTTTACAACGTAGCATTGTGCGGCAATTAAAAAGATGCATACGGGCCTATTTCAAGCTTTTATTTTCACCAGCAGCCGAGATATGGCCAAAAACAAAAAAATATTTTTAAAATTTAACAACATAGCATTGTGCGGCATTCAAAATAGATGCATTTGGGCCTATTCGAAGTCTTTTATTTTCATCAGAAGCCGAGATATGGCCAAAAAACAAAAAAAAATATTTTTGAAATTTTACAACGTAGCATTGTGCGGCATTAAAAATAGATGAATTCGGGCCTATTTGAGCTTTCTATTTTCACCAGCAGCCGAGATATGGCCAAAAACAAAAAAATATTTTTGAAATTTAACAACGTAGCATTGTGCGGCATTCAAAATAGATGAATTCGGGCCTATTTGGAGCCTTTTATTTTCATCAGAAGCCGAGATATGGCCAAAAAACGAAAAAAAATATTTTTGAAATTTTACAACGTAGCATTGTGCGGCAATTAAAAAAAATGCATACGGGCCTATTCCGAGCTTTCTATTTTCACCAGCAGCCGAGATATGGCCAAAAAACAAAAAAATATTTTTGAAATTTAACAACATAGCATTGTGCGGCATTCAAAATAGATGCATTTGGGCCTATTCGGAGCTTTTTATTTTCATCAGAAGCCGAGATATGGCCAAAAAACGAAAAAAATATTTTTGAAATTTTACAACGTAGCATTGTGCGGCATTAAAAATAAATAAATTCGTGCCTATTTGAAGCAATTTATTTTCATCAGAAGCCGAAATATGGCCAAAAAACGAAAAAAAATATTTTTGAAATTTTACAACGTAGCATTGTGCGGCATTCAAAATAGATGAATTCGGGCTTATTTGGAGTCTTTTATTTTCATCAGAAGCCGAGATATGGCCAAAAAACGAAAAAAATATTTTTGAAATTTTACAACGTAGCATTGTGCGGCATTCAAAATAGATGAATTCGGGCCTATTTGGAGCCTTTTATTTTCATCAGAAGCCGAGATATGGCCAAAAAACAAAAAAATATTTTTGAAATTTTACAACGTAGCATTGTGCGGCAATTAAAAAGATGCATACGGGCCTATTCCGAGCCTTCTATTTTCACCAGCAGCCGAGATATGGCCAAAAAACAAAAAAAAATATTTTTGAAATTTTACAACATAGCATTGTGCGGCATTCAAAATAGATGCATTTGGGCCTATTCGGAGTCTTTTATTTTCATCAGAAGCCGAGATATGGCCAAAAAACGAAAAAAAATATTTTTGAAATTTTACAACGTAGCATTGTGCGGCATTAAAAATAGATGAATTCGGGCCTATTTGAAGCCTTTTATTTTCATCAGAAGCCGAGATATGGCCAAAAACAAAAAAATATTTTTGAAATTTTACAACGTAGCATTGTGCGGCAATTAAAAAGATGCATACGGGCCTATTCCGAGCTTTTATTTTCATCAGCAGCCGAGATATGGCCAAAAACAAAAAAAATATTTTTGAAATTTAACAACATAGCATTGTGCGGCATTCAAAATAGATGCATTTGGGCCTATTCGAGCTTTTATTTTCATCAGAAGCCGAGATATGGCCAAAAACAAAAAAATATTTTTGAAATTTAACAACATAGCATTGTGCGGCATTCAAAATAGATGAATTCGGGCCTATTTGGAGCATTTTATTTTCATCAGAAGCCGAGATATGGCCAAAAAAAAAAAAATATTTTTGAAATTTTACAACGTAGCATTGTGCGGCATTAAAAATAGATGAATTCGGGCCTATTTGGAGCTTTTATTTTCATCAGAAGCCGAGATATGGCCAAAAACAAAAAAATAATTTTGAAATTTTACAACGTAGCATTGTGCGGCATTCAAAATAGATGAATTCGGGCCTATTTGGAGCCTTTATTTTCATCAGAAGCCGAGATATGGCCAAAAACGAAAAAAATATTTTTGAAATTTTACAACGTAGCATTGTGCGGCAATAAAAAGATGCATACGGGCCTATTTGAGCTTTTTATTTTCATCAGAAGCCGAGATATGGCAAAAAACAAAAAAATATTTTTGAAATTTAACAACATAGCATTGTGCGGCATTCAAAAAGATGCATTTGGGCCTATTCGGAGCTTTTTATTTTCATCAGAAGCCGAGATATGGCCAAAAAACAAAAAAAATATTTTTGAAATTTTACAACGTAGCATTGTGCGGCAATTAAAAAAATGCATACGGGCCTATTCCGAGCCTTCTATTTTCACCAGCAGCCGAGATATGGCCAAAAAACAAAAAAAATATTTTTGAAATTTAACAACATAGCATTGTGCGGCATTCAAAATAGATGCATTTGGGCCTATTCAAGCTTTTTATTTTCATCAGAAGCCGAGATATGGCCAAAAACAAAAAAATATTTTTGAAATTTAACAACATAGCATTGTGCGGCATTCAAAATAGATGAATTCGGGCCTATTTGGAGCATTTTATTTTCATCAGAAGCCGAGATATGGCCAAAAAACGAAAAAAATATTTTTGAAATTTTACAACGTAGCATTGTGCGGCATTCAAAATAGATGAATTCGGGCCTATTTGAGCCTTTATTTTCATCAGCCGAGATATGGCCAAAAACAAAAAAATATTTTGAAATTTTACAACGTAGCATTGTGCGGCATTCAAAATAGATGAATTCGGGCCTATTTGGAGCCTTTTATTTTCATCAGAAGCCGAGATATGGCCAAAAACGAAAAAAATATTTTTGAAATTTTACAACGTAGCATTGTGCGGCATTAAAAAAGATGCATACGGGCCTATTTGAGCTTTTATTTTCATCAGAAGCCGAGATATGGCCAAAAACAAAAAAAATATTTTTGAAATTTTACAACGTAGCATTGTGCGGCATTAAAAGATGCATACGGGCCTATTCCGAGGCTTTTATTTTCACCAGCAGCCGAGATATGGCCAAAAAACAAAAAAAAATATTTTTGAAATTTAACAACATAGCATTGTGCGGCATTAAAAATAGATGCATTTGGGCCTATTCGGAGCTTTTATTTTCATCAGAAGCCGAGATATGGCCAAAAAACAAAAATATTTTTTTAAATTTTACAACGTAGCATTGTGCGGCAATTAAAAAAAATGCATACGGGCCTATTCCGAGCCTTCTATTTTCATCAGCAGCCGAGATATGGCCAAAAACAAAAAAATATTTTTGAAATTTAACAACGTAGCATTGTGCGGCATTCAAAATAGATGCATTTGGGCCTATTCGGAGCTTTTATTTTCATCAGAAGCCGAGATATGGCCAAAAAAAAAACAAAAATATTTTTGAAATTTTACAACGTAGCATTGTGCGGCAATTAAAAAAAATGCATACGGGCCTATTCCGAGCCTTCTATTTTCACCAGCAGCCGAGATATGGCCAAAAAACAAAAAAAAATATTTTTGAAATTTAACAACATAGCATTGTGCGGCAATCAAAATAGATGCAATTGGGCCTATTCGGAGCTTTTTATTTTCATCAGAAGCCGAGATATGGCCAAAAAACAAAAAAAAATATTTTTGAAATTTAACAACATAGCATTGTGCGGCATTAAAAATAGATGAATTCGGCCTATTTGGAGCCTTTTTTTTCATCAGAAGCCGAGATATGGCCAAAAAACGAAAAAAATATTTTTGAAATTTTACAACGTAGCATTGTGCGGCAATTAAAAAAGATGCATACGGGCCTATTCCGAGCCTTCTATTTTCACCAGCAGCCGAGATATGGCCAAAAAACAAAAAAAAATATTTTTGAAATTTAACAACATAGCATTGTGCGGCATTTAAAATAGATGAATTCGGGCCTATTTGGAGCCTTTTATTTTCATCAGAAGCCGAGATATGGCCAAAAAACAAAAAAAATATTTTTGAAATTTTACAACGTAGCATTGTGCGGCATTAAAAATAGATGAATTCGGGCCTATTGGAGCCTTTATTTTCATCAGAAGCCGAGATATGGCCAAAAAAAAACAAAAATATTTTTGAAATTTTACAACGTAGCATTGTGCGGCAATTAAAAAAGATGCATACGGGCCTATTCCGAGCTTTCTATTTTCACCAGCAGCCGAGATATGGCCAAAAAACAAAAAAAATATTTTTGAAATTTAACAACATAGCATTGTGCGGCATTCAAAATAGATGCATTTGGGCCTATTCGGAGCATTTTATTTTCATCAGAAGCCGAGATATGGCCAAAAACAAAAAAATATTTTGAAATTTAACAACATAGCATTGTGCGGCATTCAAAATAGATGAATTCGGGCCTATTTGGAGCATTTTATTTTCATCAGAAGCCGAGATATGGCCAAAAAACGAAAAAAAATATTTTTGAATTTTACAACGTAGCATTGTGCGGCAATTAAAAAAGATGCATATGGGCCTATTCCGAGCTTTCTATTTTCACCAGCAGCCGAGATATGGCCAAAAAACAGAAAAAAATATTTTTGAAATTTAACAACGTAGCATTGTGCGGCATAAAAATAGATGAATTCAGGCCTATTTGGAGCCATTTATTTTCATCAGAAGCCGAGATATGGCCAAAAAACGAAAAAAATATTTATGAAATTTTACAACGTAGCATTGTGCGGCAATAAAAATAGATGAATTCGAGCCTATTTGGAGCCATTTATTTTCATCAGAAGCCGAGATATGGCCAAAAAACAAAAAAAAATATTTTTGAAATTTTACAACGTAGCATTGTGCGGCATTCAAAATAGATAAATTTGGGCCTATTTGGAGCCTTTTATTTTCATCAGAAGCCGAGATATGGCCAAAAAACAAAAAAAAATAATTTTGAAATTTTACAACGTAGCATTGTGCGGCATTCAAAATAGATGCATTCGGGCCTATTTGGAGCCTTTATTTTCATCAGAAGCCGAGATATGGCCAAAAACAAAAAAATATTTTGAAATTTTACAACGTAGCATTGTGCGGCATTCAAAATAGATGAATTCGGGCTTATTTGGAGCTTTTATTTTCATCAGAAGCCGAGATATGGCCAAAAACAAAAAATATTTTTGAAATTTTACAACGTAGCATTGTGCGGCAATTAAAAAAGATGCATACGGGCCTATTCCGAGCTTTCTATTTTCACCAGCAGCCGAGATATGGCCAAAAAACAAAAAAAATATTTTTGAAATTTTACAACGTAGCATTGTGCGGCATTCAAAATAGATGAATTCGGGCCTATTTGGAGCCTTTTATTTTCATCAGAAGCCGAGATATGGCCAAAAACGAAAAAAATATTTTTGAAATTTTACAACGTAGCATTGTGCGGCAATTAAAAAAGATGCATACGGGCCTATTCCGAGCCTTCTATTTTCACCAGCAGCCGAGATATGGCCAAAAAACATAAAAAAATATTTTTGAAATTTAACAACATAGCATTGTGCGGCATTCAAAATAGATGCATTCGGGCCTATTTGGAGCCATTTATTTTCATCAGAAGCCGAGATATGGCCAAAAAACAAAAAAATATTTTTGAAATTTTACAACGTAGCATTGTGCGGCATTAAAAAGATGCATACGGGCCTATTTGGAGCTTTTATTTTCATCAGAAGCCGAGATATGGCCAAAAAACGAAAAAATATTTTTGAAATTTTACAACGTAGCATTGTGCGGCATTGAAAATAGATAAATTCGGGCCTATTTGGAGCCATTTATTTTCATCAGAAGCCGAGATATGGCCAAACAACGAAAGAAAATATTTTTGAAATTTTACAACGTAGCATTGTGCGGCAATCAAAATAGATGCATTTGGGCTTATTCGGAGCTATTTATTTTCATCAGAAGCCGAGATATGGCCAAAAAACGAAAAAAAATATTTTTGAAATTTTACAACGTAGCATTGTGCGGCATGAAAAATAGATGAATTCAAGCCTATTTGGAGCATTTTTTTTCATCAGAAGCCGAGATATGGCCAAAAAACAAAAAAATATTTTTGAAATTTAACAACATAGCATTGTGCGGCATTCAAAATAGATGCATTTGGGCCTATTCGGAGCTTTTTATTTTCATCAGAAGCCGAGATATGGCCAAAAAACGAAAAAAAATATTTTTGAAATTTTACAACGTAGCATTGTGCGGCATTAAAAATAGATGAATTCGGGCTTATTTAGAGCCATTTATTTTCATCAGAAGCCGAGATATTGCCAAAAACGAAAAAAAAAATTTTTGAAATTTTACAACGTAGCATTGTGCGGCATTCAAAATAGATGAATTCGGGCCTATTTGGAGCCTTTTATTTTCATCAGAAGCCGAGATATGGCCAAAAAACGAAAAAAAATATTTTTGAAATTTTACAACGTAGCATTGTGCGGCAATTAAAAAAGATGCATACGGGCCTATTCCGAGCCTTCTATTTTCACCAGCAGCCGAGATATGGCCAAAAACAGAAAAAAATATTTTTGAAATTTAACAACATAGCATTGTGCGGCATTCAAAATAGATGAATTCGGGCCTATTTGGAGCCATTTATTTTCATCAGAAGCCGAGATATGGCCAAAAACAAAAATATTTTTGAAATTTTACAACGTAGCATTGTGCGGCATTCAAAATAGATGAATTCGGGCCTATTTGAGCCTTTTATTTTCATCAGAAGCCGAGATATGGCCAAAAAACAAAAATATTTTGAAATTTTACAACGTAGCATTGTGCGGCATTAAAAAGATGCATACGGCCTATTCCGAGCCTTCTATTTTCACCAGCAGCCGAGATATGGCCAAAAAAAAAAAAAATATTTTTGAAATTTAACAACATAGCATTGTGCGGCATTCAAAATAGATGAATTCGGGCCTATTTGGAGCCATTTATTTTCATCAGAAGCCGAGATATGGCCAAAAACAAAAAAATATTTTGAAATTTTACAACGTAGCATTGTGCGGCATTCAAAATAGATGAATTCGGGCCTATTTGGAGCCTTTTATTTTCATCAGAAGCCGAGATATGGCCAAAAAACAAAAAAATATTTTTGAAATTTTACAACGTAGCATTGTGCGGCAATTAAAAAAGATGCATACGGGCCTATTTCGAGCTTTCTATTTTCACCAGCAGCCGAGATATGGCCAAAAAACAAAAAAAAATATTTTTGAAATTTAACAACATAGCATTGTGCGGCATTCAAAATAGATGCATTCGGGCCTATTTGGAGCCATTTATTTTCATCAGAAGCCGAGATATGGCCAAAAAACAAAAAAATATTTTTGAAATTTTACAACGTAGCATTGTGCGGCATTCAAAATAGATGCATTCGGGCCTATTTGGAGCTTTTATTTTCATCAGAAGCCGAGATATGGCCAAAAAAAAAAAAATTAATTTTGAAATTTTACAACGTAGCATTGTGCGGCATTCAAAATAGATGAATTCGGGCCTATTTGGAGCTTTTTATTTTCATCAGAAGCCGAGATATGGCCAAAAACAAAAAAATATTTTTGAAATTTTACAACGTAGCATTGTGCGGCATTCAAAAAGATGCATACGGGCCTATTCCGAGCTTTCTATTTTCACCAGAAGCCGAGATATGGCCAAAAAACGAAAAGAAATATTTTTGAAATTTAACAACATAGCATTGTGCGGCATTTAAAATAGATGCATTTGGGCCTATTCGGAGCTTTCTATTTTCACCAGCAGCCGAGATATGGCACAAAAACAAAAAAAATATTTTTGAAATTTTACAACGTAGCATTGTGCGACATTAAAAATAAATGAATTCGGGCCTATTTGGAGCCTTTTATTTTCATCAGAAGCCGAGATATGGCCAAAAAACAAAAAAAAATATTTTTGAAATTTAACAACATAGCATTGTGCGGCATTCAAAAAAATGCATTTGGGCCTATTCCGAGCTTTTATTTTTATCAGAAGCCGAGATATGGCCAAAAAAAAAAAAAATATTTTTGAAATTTTACAACGTAGCATTGTGCGGCATTAAAAATAGATGAATTCGGGCTTATTTGGAGCCATTTATTTTTATCAGAAGCCGAGATATGGCCAAAAACAAAAAATATTTTTGAAATTTTACAACGTAGCATTGTGCGGCATTCAAAATAGATGAATTCGGGCCTATTTGGAGCCTTTTATTTTCATCAGAAGCCGAGATATGGCCAAAAAACGAAAAAAATATTTTTGAAATTTTACAACGTAGCATTGTGCGGCAATTAAAAAAGATGCATACGGGCCTATTCCGAGCCATCTATTTTCACCAGCAGCCGAGATAAGGCCAAAAAACATAAAAAAATATTTTTAAAATTTAACAACATAGCATTGTGCGGCATTCAAAATAGATGCATTTGGGCCTATTTGGAGTCTTTTATTTTCATCAGAAGCCGAGATATGGCCAAAAACCGAAAAAAAATATTTTTGAAATTTTACAACGTAGCATTGTGCGGCATTCAAAAGATGCATTCGGGCCTATTTGGAGCATTTATTTTCATCAGAAGCCGAGATATGGCCAAAAACGAAAAAAATATTTTTGAAATTTAACAACATAGCATTGTGCGGCATTCAAAATAGATAATTCGGGCCTATTTGGAGCCATTTATTTTCATCAGAAGCCGAGATATGGCCAAAAACGAAAAAAAATATTTTTGAAATTTTACAACGTAGCATTGTGCGGCATTCAAAATAGATGCATTTGGGCCTATTCAGAGCTTTTTATTTTCATCAGAAGCCGAGATATGGCCAAAAAACGAAAAAAAAAATTTTTGAAATTTTACAACGTAGCATTGTGCGGCATTCAAAATAGATGAATTCGGGCCTATTTGGAGCCTTTTATTTTTATCAGAAGCCGAGATATGGCCAAAAAACGAAAAAAAATATTTTTGAAATTTTACAACGTAGCATTGTGCGGCAATTAAAAAAGATGCATTTGGGCCTATTCGGAGCTTTTTATTTTCATCAGAAGCCGAGATATGGCCAAAAAACGAAAAAAAATATTTTTGAAATTTTACAACGTAGCATTGTGCGGCATTAAAAATAGATAAATTCGGGCCTATTTGGAGCCATTTATTTTCATCAGAAGCCGAGATATGGCCAAAAACAAAAAAAAATATTTTTGAAATTTTACAACGTAGCATTGTGCGGCATTCAAAATAGATGAATTCGGGCCTATTTGGAGCCTTTTATTTTCATCAGAAGCCGAGATATGGCCAAAAAACGAAAAAAATATTTTTGAAATTTTACAACGTAGCATTGTGCGGCAATTAAAAAAGATGCATACGGGCCTATTCCGAGCCTTCTATTTTCACCAGCAGCCGAGATATGGCCAAAAACAAAAAAATATTTTGAAATTTAACAACATAGCATTGTGCGGCATTTAAAATAGATAAATTCGGGCCTATTTGGAGCCATTTATTTTCATCAGAAGCCGAGATATGGCCAAAAAACAAAAAAAAATATTTTTGAAATTTTACAACGTAGCATTGTGCGGCATTCAAAATAGATGAATTCTGGCCTATTTGGAGCCTTTTATTTTCATCAGAAGCCGAAATATGGCCAAAAAACAAAAAAAATAATTTTGAAATTTTACAACGTAGCATTGTGCGGCAATTAAATAAGATGCATACAAGCCTATTTCGAGCCTTCTATTTTCACCAGCAGCCGAGATATGGCCAAAAAACATAAAAAATATTTTTGAAATTTAACAACATAGCATTGTGCAGCATTCAAAATTGATAAATTCGGGCCTATTTGGAGCCATTTATTTTCATCAGAAGCCGAGATATGGCCAAAAAACAAAAAAAAATATTTTTGAAATTTTACAACGTAGCATTGTGCGGCATTCAAAATAGATAAATTCGGGCCTATTTGGAGCTATTTATTTTCATCAGAAGCCGAGATATGGCCAAAAAAAAAAAAATATTTTTGAAATTTTACAACGTAGCATTGTGCGGCATTCAAAATAGATGAATTCGGGCTTATTTGGAGTTTTTATTTTTATTAGAAGCCGAGATATGGCCAAAAACAAAAAAATATTTTGAAATTTTACAACGTAGCATTGTGCGGCAATTAAAAAAGATGCATACGGGCCTATTCCGAGCTTTTTATTTTCACCAGCAGCCGAGATATGGCCAAAAAACAAAAAAAAATATTTTTGAAATTTAACATCATAGCATTGTGCGGCATTTAAAAGAGATGCATTTGAGCCTATTCGGAGCTTTTTATTTTCATCAGAAGCCGAGATATGGCCAAAAATCAAACAAAAATATTTTTTTTAATTTTTACAACGTAGCATTGTGCGGCAATTAAAAAAAATGCATACGGGCCTATTCCGAGCCTTCTATTTTCATCAGCAGCCGAGATATGGCCAAAAACAAAAAAATATTTTTAAAATTTAACATCATAGCATTGTGCGGCATTCAAAAGAGATGCATTTGAGCCTATTCGGAGCTTTTTATTTTCATCAGAAGCTGAGATATGGCCAAAAAACAAACAAAAATATTTTTGAATTTTTACAACGTAACATTGTGCGGCAATTAAAAAAAATGCATACGGGCCTATTCCGAGCCTTCTATTTTCACCAGCAGCCGAGATATGGCCAAAAGCAAAAAAAAATGTTGCACCCTGACGGTGCAAGGGGTCCGTCCTCCCGGAACTTCTTCTTATACCACGAGGGGCTCGTAAATAAAGATACACTTGTTTTTTACTTTTAAGACTTTTTATTCTCCTTATGTTAAGTTCCTTGGCTTCGGGCAGCGTTACCCCGTCGTTGTTGTTATCAGAATGACCCGCGGACATTCGGTGGCCGCGGGTTTTATACGCGACTGTTGCTAAGGCGGAAATGCAACAGTCCGCGGATTCCGGGCGCGTAGGACAGTGACCGCGTTCGGTCATTGCCTAGGCGAAAAAGTGCAAGGCGTCGATCGGTCAGCGGATTCCGCGATCGGGTGATCCGATCGACGCTGGTTGTTAACCCGGCCTTCGCGTGCGTGGCCTTGCTGTTGCCAGGGTCGGGTTACAACATCCCTCCCCCCCTGGGGAGAAGAAAAGGGCCAGAGTTTTGTCAGGGCCATTTTCTTCTGGTCGTAGTATACAGAAGCCATTACATTATTTGGTTGCTTAATCTAATTTTCTTGTTTCGCTTGTTATTCTAAACTTATGTCTTACACGGACGCGGTCGCCGTGGTTGGTTTTAGCATGCGAGGAGGCGGAGGGGGTCTTTTATTTTTATTATATTTTCTTATACCTAATATTACAATTACCGCAATTATAGCTACCACGCTTACGGTAGTACTGGCGCTCGCGGTGTACACGATTATTTCGTGTGAGGTGATACCTCCGGGCTGGCTCACTGTGTTGTCCAGCTCACTGAGCTCGCCGCTTAACTTATCTAATTCTACCGGGTTTCTTATAAATGTTTCGCGTTGTATCTCTTTCATGTTCGTACCTTCCGGTAAGGCATTCGCGGGTGTAAGGCTTAGGTTGTACAGCGGTAAGTGAGTAGTTATATCTGTCTCGTTTAAAGCTGTCCTCGTACGTATCGTCATGTCGGTCGTGGTGATTTTGCATTCTCCGTATACATTCAATTTTCCCGTCCGCTCAATCAGTAGTATTTTGCTTGGGTAGTTTTTGCATTGCATGTGTATCTCCTGTGTGTTTATAGTCGAAAATAACCAAGCCTGCGGCTCGCTTAGAGTCATCCAAAACGTGGCACGCGACGTGAGGTGTCGTATATCGCATTGCGTCGGTTGCTGCTCGGGTCGCGTGAGCGCCTGTATCTCACACGGGGCATTCGCCTTAACGCGATAAACCGGATGATTCTGCATGCATATGTAATTTTTGTTCCCACGCTTGCATTTCTTTAACCCGTCCGCGGTTAATAAGATATAGTTCGCGTTATCTCGGTCAAACGCGATAATTTCGTTGTTTACATTTATTACCTTAAATCTATTTTCCTTTTCTATGACGGGTATCGGCGAGACTCTCATTACCTCGTACGACTCATACTTGACGATGGGGAATTTTATAATAGTTACTATCGCGTTCTTTTTGTAATATGCGCTAATGTCCGCGTATTTCTGTATGTCGTTCCAGCTTTGTTCGTTTACTCTAAATGGGAAGTGATTTCCTCCTTTTAGATGCCCCGAGGCTTCCCTTAATTCTATTATTAGTTTTTCTAGAGGTAGTATGCGCAGGTTTATAATGTCCGCTTTTGCGTGCGTTATAAAATCGGTTACATCGTATACGTCGCTTAACATATTTTTAATTAATGCCTCTAATACCGACAGATAATCTATCGCGTATAGTCTGCGCGTCAGCTGGTCCAGCCTCCAGCTGATATTGCTCGTTGCGTTTGCTAAAACCTGTATGTGGTGTTCCACTTTATCTTCCATTAATTTTATGTGCCCTATGGTCGTGTTTAAAATTTTTATCTGTGTCTTGGCGACATGTTGTAGCGCTTCCTGCCGCGAGTGTATTATTTCGAGTTGTTCGGTTATCTGCTCTTCGTCATCCGCGTCCATTAATCCGAACAACGATTTTCCTACTTTCCCTACAATGTCTATTAATCCCCTTTTTTGTACTGGCACTCCGTATATTATTCGTAGTCGGTTCAACGCGACCGTTAGCTTATCGTTTTCTGCCGCCGCTGTATATAGTATCTCCTTACACTTTGCGCCTATCTGATCTTCCTTTGCTTTGTAGAAATTCTCGCATAATTCTTCTGCTTTACTGACGTAGCTTTGTAAATTCTTGTACCGTGCTTCGATGGCTTCTGTGTCGGTGATTATTACGAATTTCCACACGGATTCGGTTATCTGAAGTTGTCCCTGGCCCTCGAAGTATAGCCCGGGTTCGTTCTCGAATTTGGTGATTTTGTACGGTGGTGACTGTTCACCCCCCGTACCGCCGTTTGAACCGTGTGCTGTGGCGAGAATAATTCTGAAAGGTAAATTATCTTTCAGTCTTATTATAACGCGACGCCGCGTTGGCTTTTTTTTTTTTTTTTTTTTTTTTTGAGTGCGCGAAGTGTCCCCACGTGTCTGAAGTTTCGTTTGTGCCGGCGAAAAGGACTCTATCGCTGAGGTGAGTGCATATATTCTATTTCATTCGTGTAATATTACGGTGTCGCCTTAATCTATCCCGTGAATTTTTTATGTTCGTCCCGTCAGTCTTCTTCTCGTGGTCAACGAGTACACTACGGTTTTCTTGAGTACTTGTTTTATTCTCTGACGTTAGGCAAAAAGTAAGAATATCGTGTTTTTGTTTCCGGGTGGAAAAAAAAAATTTTTATTATATTTTTTTTTTTTTTTTGTGTCTTACTTCTAATTTCCTTATAATTACTTAAATGTACTTATATCTACGGGGTGCTTATTTGTGATTTCTTCGTTTCCAGTGGATTTTCCAAGAGAGGCTACATTGGCGTCGGGGGAGCGGTGCTTCCGGTGCCGCGCGCCTGGTTACATTGTCCTGTGCCAGGACCACCTCCTGGACCGGGCGCGCTACCAGCTTTGCGTGAGGTGCAGCGGTTATTTCGAACCCAGGATGTGTGAGCCGTGCTGCACCCCACGGACGCCGACACCGCCCCCGCCGCCGAGGGATGATTTTCGCTTAATATCGGTGTGGGAGCGTCGCTACGACGTGGACCTCCGGGTCCGGGCGACGTCCACTGGCCGGGTCGTCTGGCCCCTCAGCAATCGTGAGTAGTGTTATTTTTCTATGCTTTGTCCGTCCTTTGGCTTGAACCCAGCCTCTTTGAGTCCTGAGGCTGGTGTCGATTGCCTCTGCCACTGGTCCCCCTGCTGTTTATTCCTTATCCCTATTGCTTATTTATTCCTGTCCGCCTCGCTGCGCGTGATCTCTCTCCGTCTTACTAATGGTCTATAAAGGCTTTTAGTCGGTTCGCGTGTACTCGCGTTGTTTTTCGGCCCTTTCTTATTGTATAGTTGACGTCGCCGTTCCGTTCGATTATTATATACGGTCCTACCCATTTAGCGTCTAATTTCTTCGATCGCCCCCTACGTACCGTTTCGTCGTGCAGCAGCACGTGGTCGCCTACTTTGAACGCGCGCGGATTTGTTTTTTGATCAAATGTAATTTTTGTTTTTTCTTTCTTTATTCTAGCGTTTTCTCTAGCTATCCGGTTAGCCGCGCGCAATCGTTCGCGTAATTCTTGCGCGTAATTTTCGTACGAATATGTTAGTTTGGGCACCGTGGTCAGTGCCGTAGGTAGTATTGCCTGGTGCCCGTACACGAGTTCGAAAGGGGTGAATCCCGTGGTTGTGTGGGGCGTGGTGTTATACGTGAACATCGCGTAGGGTAGCCACTCGTCCCAATCGGTTTGCTCCTCATTTAAATAGTGTCGCAAGTATTCCGCTAGGGTTCTGTGCGATCTCTCTAGCGCTCCGTTTGTTTCAGGGTGGTAGGCGGTAGTTTGAATTTTGTTTATTTTCAATAGTTTACAGGTTTGTTTGAAAATTTCGCTTAGGAAGTTGGTCCCTTGATCCGTGAGAATATTCTCAGGTATGCCGTGCTCGAGAATTATCTTTGTCGCGAATGCCTTAGCCACGGTAGCCGCTTCTTGGTTTGGTAACGCGATAGCCTTGCTGAACTTAGTTAGAAGATCTTGAAATGTCAGCACGTATTTATTTCCGGCGGTCGTTATCGGTAGCGGTCCCACGATGTCCAGGGCGCATTTCTCAAAGGGTTTCCCTGGCGTGTCCGTTAATATCAGCGGCATTTTCGTTTTTCGGCTTAATTTGTTCTTTTGGCAATTTACGCATTTCTGGATATATTTCTCGATATCTTTGTTCATTCCGGGCCAATTATGGCGTAATTTGATCCTATTTATCGTGCGATTTACTCCCTGGTGTCCTCCTAGGGGGGAGTCGTGATATTCTCGGAGTATTTTTATTTTTTCTTCCTCGCTGTACTTCTGTTCTTCGCCGGTCTCGTTTGTGCTGACTCCGATAAACTCCTCTGGCGGGTTTCTGCTGAGCGCGTCCGCGTTTGTATTTTGCTTGCCCGACTTATGCACGATGTCATATGTGTATTCTTCTAATTTTAGTCTCCACCTGATTAATCGTGATCCCGGATCGTTAACATTAAATAACCACACGAGTGGTTTATGGTCCGTGATTATAGTAAAACGCGTGCCATAAATGTACGGGCGAAAATGTTTTACAGCCCACACTATTGCTAGTAGCTCCTTCTCTGTCGTGCTGTAATTCTTCTCTGCTTTATTCAGTATTCTGCTAGCGTATGCGATAGGGCGGTCTTCTCCTATTTCTCCTTGTGACAGAATAGCCCCGATTGCGTAGTCCGAGGCGTCGGTGGTAATCAGGAAAATTCTTTCGAAATTCGGATAGCTTAGCACAGGGGCGGTGGTTAGTTTTTCCTTCAATATTTCAAAAGCTTGTTGTTGCTCTATTTCCCATTTGAAAACGCTGTCTTTTCGCGTAAGCGCGGTTAAAGGTTTTGCGGTTTTCGAAAAATTTTCGATGAACTTTCGATAATAACCCGCTAGCCCTATGAATGATTGTACGTCGCGTACTCGTTTTGGCGTCGGGAATTGTTGTATTGCAGTTAGTTTAGATGGGTCGGGTCGTATTCCTCCTTCTGTTATTATATGCCCTAAATATAAAACTTCCTTCCTGAGGAACTCGCACTTCTCAGGTTGAAGTTTCAGATTATGTTGACGCAATCTTTTTAACACCTCCACGAGTCGCTTGTTGTGTTCGTCTAACGAGGCTCCGTAAATTACTATATCGTCGAGGTACACTAGACATTTTATCCCCTGTAGGCCCGATAGTACCGAGTTCATGAGTCGTTGGAAAGTAGCTGGCGCATTTTTTAACCCGAACGGCATTCGATTAAACTCGTAATGCCCCAGTGCCGTTGAAAACGCGGTTTTCTTTTTGTGCTCCTCGTGCATAGGAATTTGGTGATAACCCGACGCGAGATCTAACGTTGTAAAATATTTCGCGTTTCCCAGTTGGTCTAGGATGTCCGTGATGTTTGGTATAGGGAACGAATCTCCTACTGTGGCGTCGTTTAATTTTCGGAAATCGACGACTATCCGGAGTTTCGGGTTACCTGACGCGTCGGCTCGCTTCGGTACCACGAGTATGGGCGCATTCCACTGGCTCGTGCTTTCGCGGATAATTCCCTCGTTCATCATTTTAGCTATCTGTCGATTTACTTTTTCTTTATGGCGCTCTGGCAACCGGTAGGGTCGGCAGTTTATAGGCTTTATTCCCGCGTCGTTATTTATTTCGTGCGCTACCGCGGAAGTGTGAGAGAGTATCGCCGGCGAGGTAGAATGTATCGCAAAAGTCTGCACAGATTTGCCGCAGCTTGTCTTCCTCTTCCTTATTTAAATGTGATACCCGCAGCTGTTCATGTAATGCTTTTATCCGTGTCTGTACCTTGCCGTCGCTTGGCGTGTCGCGTAACGCGAGTACCGGTGCCGAGTCAGCAAATTCCGTGCGGTGAACGACCAGTCGTGGCGTCGGGAAAACTACAGGTTTTTCGGTCGTATTAACTACGCTGACCGGGCACGCGTTGTCTATCGGTTCGACTAGACAATTCCCGATCAGGATCCCGGGTGCGGGCTCGTGTGCGTAAATTATACCCACCCGGTTTTCGTTAGTAATTGCCCGTACGATGGTCTCACTGCGCGGCGGTAACATGATGCGAGCGTACGGATGGAGCGGGAAAGTAACGCGGTTTATACTTAAGCGGCCGTTCTCTACGTCATACACGGTCCGCTGAGTCTTTAAAAAATCCATGCCGAGAATTCCCTCGTAATCGATGGGGAAATCGTCCGGCACGACGTGC
This sequence comes from Cardiocondyla obscurior, assembly GCF_019399895.1. NCBI lineage: Eukaryota > Metazoa > Arthropoda > Insecta > Hymenoptera > Formicidae > Cardiocondyla > Cardiocondyla obscurior. Next base: position 405,774 of record NC_091872.1, on the reverse strand, counting down.
ATGTCGTGGTGCACGAAGGTGGTTTTGAGGCGGATCGTGGCGTTACATTTCCCGAGGGTTTTCGCTTTATGTCCCGTTACTCCTGTTAAAGCGGTCGAGCCGGAGAAAATGGGGGTGGTACCCTTCAGTTTTCCCACTTTTATCAGTGTAACCGCGGCGCCTGAGTCGACGAGGAAAGTAGCCTTTCCGTTCTTTGCTTGAAGGATCGGTAAAGTGACGAGATCGAGCTGTCGGCTCCGCGTATCTTCTGCCAGGTGCGCTATTTGGTAATCCCTCGCGAGTCGGGTCTCCTGCTGGCGCGGCGGGGCAGCGGTTCCGGGGCCGCTCCCTATCATATCCGTGTTTGTTTCTCTCTCTTGGCAATGCGCGGTGTTGACTGTAGGGGCCCTCCTCGGCGGGGGTGCGGTCGGGAGTCGCGTCTAATGTTTTCACGGGGTCCCGTCTCGCGTTTCAGGCGTCGGCACTCCTCGCGCGTGTGCCCTGGTATGTTGCAATAGGTGCAATGTTTCGTTGTGGTATGCACGCGCGGCGGATGATCGGCTCGCGGTAACGGGAAGCGTTGCGCGTAACGGCTCGAGCGACACGCGAATCCCGCGTGTCCTTGCTTCCCGCATTTTTGACAGGCTGGCGGGGGGCGTCGCGGCGGCGGGTCGCGGTCCAGGAAGGATCGCGTCGGTATACCGCGCTGTCTCTCCTCCATGGCCGCCCCCGCGATGGCCTGTTGTAGGGTGGTATAATTCCGTAAACGGACGATCATTTGCGTATACGGAAGGAGTCCGGCCTGGTAATTTTGTAACACTTGCTCCTGTACGGAATTCCAAATGCCGCGTTTCTCGTCATCCGAATATTTCGGATTTTCGCTTAAGGCGTCGTATAGTTCGGTCGCGAGGGAGTCGGCTCGGAATCCAAAAGCTTGCGCGCTTTCCCCATGTCGTTGCCGCAGATTGTTGAAGTCAATTTGCAAGTACGAGGTGCCCCGTCGTTGCACGTATGCTTCTTCTATTTCGCTTAGGAATTGTGAGAATCCGACGACTTTCCTAGTCTCGAAACGCGACAGCGCGCGTCCAGTCAGTTTCGTGTAAAGTATCGCGGCTAATAATTCACTTTCGTCCGCCGGGTCTATTTTCCTCGCGACGTATTCGCATGCTTTAATAAATTTTTTGGCGTGCGTCTCGTTTCCGTCGAAGGAAGGGATCGTTTCGAGGGCATGTTTCATCGACAGGTATTGCCGGGGGTTGTCTAGAGAGAATCGTACGTCATCGCGGTCCTGAGTCAGCGGTTCTCGTCGTGCGGCTGCCGGCTCCGATGTCCGTGTGGAGTGGAGCGGTTCTCGCAGCGTACTTATCTCGACTTCTACCCGATCTAGGCGTCTGTTTATCTCTTGTATGGCATCCAAGATCGTACTTAACGTATCGCTATGGGGTACCGGTGAGCGCCTCCGCGAAATCGGAGAAGGGGGTTCGGGCCTGGGCCGCTTTATTACCGTGTCGGTGGTTGTCACAGGGGTGCCGCCGGCAGCTTCCTCCCTTGACTCGCTCGTTCCGTCGCGATCGCCTTGGTCTGTTACCATAAAAATTTGTTCGCCGAGGTTCGTTTCAAGCGGCTGATTTTCATAGAGCCTTGAGGAGGTCCCTTGATTATCGCGGGTAGAGTTTCGGCCGCGTCGTCGCATTTCTAACTCGTCTACTATTTCCGCGGGATCAAATATGCTACTGTCGTATGAGGTAAGAGAGAATTCGCCGCGTTGCGATACGTCGCTGATATCGCTACCCGTTTCTTCTAATAGCCTCTTCCGGTCGCTTTTTTGCGTTTCGTCGGTAGGTTGTGCTAAATTTAAATCGGTTTCGTCGCACGGTTCGGGTTCTTCGCGCGGATCAAATTCGGCTGAGTTTTCGCTATTGCTCTCTGTATTTAATGCCCGACGCACGTTATCGCGGATTTCGCGTAGGGCGGCGGTTGCAATGCCTATGGGGTTTTCAGGGGGTGGTCGCCGTGCCCGATGGCCTGATTCGCTATGTAGCCAAGATTCGTTGGCTACTTGATTTCGCAAAACGGAATCTTCGTCCGACATCGACTAGTCGGGTTAAAGTTTACAATAAAATTAGATTTCGGACTTACACTAACGCAAGGTGTCGCATGGCGCAGTCTCTGCTTCCGGGTTTGTTTGTTGCCTTTTCCTTCCGGTCCTTGTCCACGGCTGTCCGTTCCTTTGCGTGGCTGCGACCGGGCTGCTGCTACCTCGGCTTATCTCCCAGCTGCTTGGCTTCTCCGGTGTCGAGTGCGTGCGATATCGGCAGAGCGGCTGCTTGCGCTGTCCTAGTCCTCTTCTTCAGAGTAGGATGAATCCGACTTCTTACTTTTGTTTTATGTTTCAGAGATCTCCTATATGGCCCGTCGGGATAATTAGACGTCGCCGAAGCGGTGCCTCTCCGGGGGGCGGATCCCACCGTTGCCACCAAAATGTTGCACCCTGACGGTGCAAGAGGTCCGTCCTCCCGGAACTTCTTCTTATACCACGAGGGGCTCGTAAATAAAGATACACTTGTTTTTCACTTTTAAGACTTTTTATTCTCCTTATGTTAAGTTCCATGGCTTCGGGCAGCGTTACCCCGTCGTTGTTGTTATCAGAATGACCCGCGGACATTCGGTGGCCGCGGGTTTTATACGCGACTGTTGCTAAGGCGGAAATGCAACAGTCCGCGGATTCCGGGCGCGTAGGACAGTGACCGCGTTCGGTCATTGCCTAGGCGAAAAGTGCAAGGCGTCGATCGGTCAGCGGATTCCGCGATCGGGTGATCCGATCGACGCTGGTTGTTAACCCGGCCTTCGCGTGCGTGGCCTTGCTGTTGCCAGGGTCGGGTTACAACAAAAATATTTTTTTAATTTAACAACATAGCATTGTGCAGCATTCAAAATAGATGCATTTGGGCCTATTCAAAGCTTTTTATTTTCATCAGAAACCGAGATATGGCCAAATAACAAAAAAAAATATTTTTGAAATTTTACAACGTAGCATTGTGCGGCATTAAAAATAGATGAATTCGGGCCTACTTGGAGCCTTCTATTTTCACCAGCAGCCGAGATATGGCCAAAAAACATAAAAAAATATTTTTGAAATTTAACAACATAACATTGTGCGGCAATTAAAAAAGATGCATACGGGCCTATTCCGAGCTTTCTATTTTCACCAGCAGCCGAGATATGGCCAAAAAACAAAAAAATATTTTTGAAATTTAACAACATAGCATTGTGCAGCATTCAAAATAGATGAATTCGGGCCTATTTGGAGCCTTTTATTTTCATCAGAAGCCGAAATATGGCCAAATAACAAAAAAAAATATTTTTGAAATTTTACAACGTAGCATTGTGCAGCATTCAAAAGAGATGCATACGGGCTTATTCCGAGCCTTCTATTTTCACCAGCAGCCGAGATATGGCCAAAAAACAAAAAAAAATATTTTTTAAATTTAACAACATAGCATTGTGCGGCATTCAAAATAGATGCATTTGGGTCTATTCGGAGCTGTTTATTTTCATCTGAAGCCGAGATATGGCCAAAAAACGATAAAAAATATTTTTAAAATTTTACAACGTAGCATTGTGCGGCATTCAAAATAGATGAATTCGGGCCTATTTGGAGCCTGTTATTTTCATCAGAAGCCGAAATATGGCCAAAAAACAAAAAAAAATATTTTTGAAATTTTACAACGTAGCATTGTGCGGCAATTAAAAAAAATGCATACGGGCCTATTCCGAGCCATTTATTTTCACCAGCAGCCGAGATATGGCTAAAAAACAAAAAAAAATATTTTTGAAATTTTACAACGTAGCATTGTGCGGCAATTAAAAAAGATGCATACGGGCCTATTTCGAGCTTTCTATTTTCACCAGCAGCCGAGATATGGCCAAAAACAAAAAAATATTTTTGAAATTTAACAACGTAGCATTGTGCGGCATTCAAAATAGATGCATTCGGGCCTATTTGAAGTCATTTATTTTCATCAGAAGCCGAGATATGGCCAAAAACCAAAAAAAATATTTTTAAAATTTTACAACGTAGCATTGTGCGGCATTCAATATAGATGAATTCGGGCCTATTTGGAGTTTTTTATTTTCATCAGAAGCCGAGATATGGCCAAAAAACAAAAAAAAATATTTTTGAAATTTAACAACATAGCATTGTGCGGCAATTAAAAAAGATGCATACGGGCCTATTCCGAGCTTTCTATTTTCACCAGCAGCCGAGATATGGCCAAAAAACAAAAAAAAATATTTTTGAAATTTAACAACATAGCATTGTGCAGCATTCAAAATAGATGAATTCGGGCCTATTTGGAGCCTTTTATTTTCATCAGAAGCCGAAATATGGCCAAAAAACAAAAAAAAATATATTTGAAATTTTACAACGTAGCATTGTGCGGCAATTAAAAGAGATGCATACGGGCCTATTCCGAGCCTTCTATTTTCACCAGCAGCCGAGATAAGGCCAAAAAACATTAAAAAATATTTTTAAAATTTAACAACATAGCATTGTGCGGCATTCAAAATAGATGCATTTGGGCTTATTCGGAGTCTTTTATTTTCATCAGAAGCCGAGATATGGCCAAAAAACGAAAAAAAATATTTTTGAAATTTTACAACGTAGCATTGTGCGGCATTCAAAATAGATGAATTCGGGCCTATTTGGAGCCTTTATTTTCATCAAAGCCGAGATATGGCCAAAAACAAAAAAAATATTTTGAAATTTTACAACGTAGCATTGTGCGGCAATTAAAAAGATGCATACGGGCCTATTCCGAGCCATTTATTTTCACCAGCAGCCGAGATATGGCTAAAAAAAAAAAAATATTTTGAAATTTTACAACGTAGCATTGTGCGGCATTCAAAAAGATGCATACGGGCCTATTTCGAGCTTTTATTTTCATCAGAAGCCGAGATATGGCCAAAACAAAAAAAAATATTTTTGAAATTTTACAACGTAGCATTGTGCGGCATTAAAAATAGATGCATTCGGGCCTATTTGAGCTTTTATTTTCACCAGAAGCCGAGATATGGCCAAAAAACAAAAAAAATATTTTTAAATTTTACAACATAGCATTGTGCGGCATTCAAAATAGATGCATTTGGACCTATTCGGAGCTATTTATTTTCATCAGAAGCCGAGATATGGCCAAAAAAAAAAAAAATATTTTTGAAATTTTACAACGTAGCATTGTGCGGCATTCAAAATAGATGAATTCGGGCCTATTTGAGCCTTTATTTTCATCAGAAGCCGAGATATGGCCAAAAACTAAAAAAAATATTTTTGAAATTTTACAACGTAGCATTGTGCGGCAATTAAAAAAGATGCATACGGGCCTATTCCGAGCCTTTTATTTTCATCAGCAGCCGAGATATGGCCAAAAACAAAAAATATTTTTGAAATTTTACAACGTAGCATTGTGCGGCAATTAAAAAGATGCATACGGGCCTATTCCGAGCTTTCTATTTTCACCAGCAGCCGAGATATGGCCAAAAAACAAAAAAATATTTTTGAAATTTAACAACATAGCATTGTGCGGCATTCAAAATAGATGCATTTGGGCCTATTCGAGCTTTTATTTTCATCAGAAGCCGAGATATGGCCAAAAACAAAAAATATTTTTGAAATTTTACAACGTAGCATTGTGCGGCATTAAAAATAGATAATTCGGGCCTATTTGGAGTCATTTATTTTCATCAGAAGCCGAGATATGGCCAAAAAAAAAAAAATATTTTTAAAATTTTACAACGTAGCATTGTGCGGCATTCAAAATAGATGAATTGGGCCTATTCGAGCCATTTATTTTCATCAGAAGCCGAAATATGGCCAAAAAAAAAAAAAATATTTTTGAAATTTTACAACGTAGCATTGTGCGGCATTCAAAATAGATGAATTCGGGCCTATTTGAGCTTTTATTTTCATCAGAAGCCGAGATATGGCCAAAAAACGAAAAAAAAATTTTTGAAATTTTACAACGTAGCATTGTGCGGCATTCAAAATAGATGAATTCGGGCCTATTTGGAGCCTTTTATTTTCATCAGAAGCCGAGATATGGCCAAAAACGAAAAAAATATTTTTGAAATTTTACAACGTAGCATTGTGCGGCATTCAAAAAGATGCATACGGGCCTATTTGAGCCTTTTATTTTCATCAGAAGCCGAGATATGGCCAAAAACAAAAAAATATTTTTGAAATTTTACAACGTAGCATTGTGCGGCATTCAAAATAGATGCATGGGCCTATTCCGAGCTTTATTTTCATCAGAAGCCGAGATATGGCCAAAAAACAAAAAAAATATTTTTGAAATTTAACAACATAGCATTGTGCGGCATTCAAAATAGATGCATTCGGGCCTATTCGGAGCTTTATTTTCATCAGAAGCCGAGATATGGCCAAAAACAAAAAAAATATTTTTAAATTTTACAACGTAGCATTGTGCGGCAATTAAAAAATGCATACGGGCCTATTCCGAGCCTTTATTTTCATCAGCAGCCGAGATATGGCCAAAAAACGAAAAAAAATATTTTTGAAATTTTACAACGTAGCATTGTGCGGCATTCAAAATAGATGAATTCGGGCCTATTCCGAGCCTTCTATTTTCACCAGCAGCCGAGATATGGCCAAAAAACAAAAAAAATATTTTTGAAATTTAACAACATAGCATTGTGCGGCAATTAAAAAAGATGCATACGGGCCTATTCCGAGCTTTTATTTTCACCAGCAGCCGAGATATGGCCAAAAACAAAAAAATATTTTTTAAATTTAACAACATAGCATTGTGCGGCATTCAAAATAGATGAATTCGGGCCTATTTAGAGCCTTTTATTTTCATCAGAAGCCGAGATATGGCCAAAAACAAAAAATATTTTTGAAATTTTACAACGTAGCATTGTGCGGCAATTAAAAATAGATGCATACGGGCCTATTCCGAGCTTTCTATTTTCACCAGCAGCCGAGATATGGCCAAAAAACGAAAAAAAATATTTTTGAAATTTTACAACGTAGCATTGTGCGGCATTCAAAATAGATGCATTTGGGCCTATTCAGAGCTTTTTATTTTCATCAGAAGCCGAGATATGGCCAAAAAACAAAAAAAATATTTTTGAAATTTTACAACGTAGCATTGTGCGGCATTAAAAATAGATAAATTCGGGCCTATTTGGAGCCATTTATTTTCATCAGAAGCCGAAATATGGCCAAAAAACGAAAAAAAATATTTTTGAAATTTTACAACGTAGCATTGTGCGGCATTCAAAATAGATGCATTGGGCCTATTTGGAGCCTTTTATTTTCATCAGAAGCCGAGATATGGCCAAAAAACGAAAAAAAATATTTTTGAAATTTTACAACGTAGCATTGTGCGGCAATTAAAAAAGATGCATACGAGCCAATTCCGAGTCTTTTATTTTCACCAGCAGCCGAGATATGGCCAAAAAACAAAAAAATATTTTTGAAATTTACAACGTAGCATTGTGCGGCATTAAAAAGATGCATACGGGCCTATTTGGAGCATTTTTTTTCATCAGAAGCCGAGATATGGCCAAAAAACAAAAAAAAATATTTTTGAAATTTAACAACATAGCATTGTGCGGCATTCAAAATAGATGCATTTGGGCCTATTCGAAGCTTTTTATTTTCATCAGAAGCCGAGATATGGCCAAAAAACAAAAAAAAATATTTTTGAAATTTTACAACGTAGCATTGTGCGGCATTAAAAATAGATGAATTCGGGCCGTACTTTTAGCCATTTATTTTCATCAGAAGCCGAGATATGGCCAAAAAACGAAAAGAAATATTTTCGAAATTTTACAACGTAGCATTGTGCGGCATTCAAAATAGATGAATTGGGCCTATTTGAGCTTTTTATTTTCATCAGAAGCCGAGATATGGCCAAAAAACAAAAAGAAATATTTTCGAAATTTTACAACGTAGCATTGTGCGGCAATTAAAAAAGATGCATACGGGCCTATTCCGAGCCTTTTATTTTCACCAGCAGCCGAGATATGGCCAAAAAACAAAAAAAATATTTTTGAAATTTAACAACATAGCATTGTGCGGCATTCAAAATAGATGCATTTGGGCCTATTCGAAGCTTTTTATTTTCATCAGAAGCCGAGATATGGCCAAAAAACAAAAAAAAATATTTTTGAAATTTTACAACGTAGCATTGTGCGGCAATTAAAATAGATGCATACGGGCCTATTCCGAGCCTTCTATTTCATCAGCAGCCGAGATATGGCCAAAAACAAAAAATATTTTTGAAATTTTACAACGTAGCATTGTGCGGCATTCAAAATAGATGAATTCGGGCCTATTCGAGCTTTTATTTTCATCAGAAGCCGAGATATGGCCAAAAAACGAAAAAAATATTTTTGAAATTTTACAACGTAGCATTGTGCGGCAAAAAAAGATGCATACGGGCCTATTCCAGCCTTCTATTTTCACCAGCAGCCGAGATATGGCCAAAAACAAAAAATATTTTTGAAATTTTACAACGTAGCATTGTGCGGCATTAAAATAGATGAATTCGGGCCTATTTGGAGCCTTTATTTTCATCAGAAGCCGAGATATGGCCAAAAAACAAAAAATATTTTTGAAATTTTACAACGTAGCATTGTGCGGCATTCAAAATAGATGAATTCGGGCCTATTTGGAGCCTTTTATTTTCATCAGAAGCCGAGATATGGCCAAAAACGAAAAAAATATTTTTGAAATTTTACAACGTAGCATTGTGCGGCAATTAAAAGATGCATACGGGCCTATTCCAGCCTTTCTATTTTCATCAAGCCGAGATATGGCCAAAAACAAAAAAATATTTTTGAAATTTTACAACGTAGCATTGTGCGGCAATTAAAAAGATGCATACGGGCCTATTCCGAGCTTTTATTTTCACCAGCAGCCGAGATATGGCCAAAAACAAAAAAATATTTTTGAAATTTTACAACGTAGCATTGTGCGGCATTAAAATAGATGCATACGGGCCTATTTCGAGCTTTTATTTTCATCAGAAGCCGAGATATGGCCAAAAACAAAAAAATATTTTTGAAATTTTACAACGTAGCATTGTGCGGCATTAAAATAGATGAATTCGGGCCTATTTGAGCCATTTATTTTCATCAGAAGCCGAGATATGGCCAAAAACAAAAAATATTTTTGAAATTTTACAACGTAGCATTGTGCGGCATTCAAAATAGATGAATTCGGGCCTATTTGGAGTTTTTATTTTCATCAGAAGCCGAGATATGGCCAAAAAACAAAAAAAAATATTTTTGAAATTTTACAACGTAGCATTGTGCGGCATTAAAAATAGATGAATTTGGGCCTATTTGAGCTTTTATTTTCATCAGAAGCCGAGATATGGCCAAAAAACGAAAAAAAATATTTTTGAAATTTTACAACGTAGCATTGTGCGGCATTCAAAATAGATGAATTCGGGCCTATTTGAGTTTTTATTTTCATCAGAAGCCGAGATATGGCCAAAAACAAAAAAATATTTTTGAAATTTTACAACGTAGCATTGTGCGGCAATTAAAAAGATGCATACGGGCCTATTCCGAGCTTTCTATTTTCACCAGCAGCCGAGATATGGCCAAAAAACAAAAAAAAATATTTTTGAAATTTAACAACATAGCATTGTGCGGCATTCAAAATAGATGCATTTGGGCCTATTCGGAGCTTTTTATTTTCATCAGAAGCCGAGATATGGCCAAAAAACAAAAAAATATTTTTGAAATTTTACAACGTAGCATTGTGCGGCAATTAAAAAAGATGCATACGGGCCTATTCCGAGCCTTCTATTTTCACCAGCAGCCGAGATATGGCCAAAAAAAAAAAAAATATTTTTGAAATTTAACAACATAGCATTGTGCGGCATTCAAAATAGATGCATTTGGGCCTATTCGAGCTTTTTATTTTCATCAGAAGCCGAGATATGGCCAAAAACAAAAAAATATTTTTGAAATTTAACAACGTAGCATTGTGCGGCATTCAAAATAGATGAATTCGGGCCTATTTGAGCCTTTATTTTCATCAGAAGCCGAGATATGGCCAAAAACTAAAAAAAATATTTTTGAAATTTTACAACGTAGCATTGTGCGGCAATTAAAAAAAATGCATACGGGCCTATTCCGAGCCTTTTATTTTCACCAGCAGCCGAGATATGGCCAAAAACAAAAAATATTTTTGAAATTTAACAACATAGCATTGTGCGGCATTCAAAATAGATGCATTTGGGCCTATTCAAAGCTTTTATTTTCATCAGAAGCCGAGATATGGCCAAAAACAAAAAAATATTTTGAAATTTAACAACATAGCATTGTGCGGCATTCAAAATAGATGAATTCGCCTATTTGAGCCTTTATTTTCATCAGAAGCCGAGATATGGCAAAAACAAAAGAAATATTTTGAAATTTTACAACGTAGCATTGTGCGGCATTCAAAATAGATGAATTCGGGCCTATTTGAGCCTTTTATTTTCATCAGAAGCCGAGATATGGCCAAAAACAAAAAATATTTTTGAAATTTTACAACGTAGCATTGTGCGGCAATTAAAAAATGCATACGGGCCTATTCGAGCCTTCTATTTTCACCAGCAGCCGAGATATGGCCAAAAACAAAAAAATATTTTGAAATTTTACAACGTAGCATTGTGCGGCAATTAAAAGATGCATACGGGCCTATTTCGCTTTTATTTTCACCAGCAGCCGAGATATGGCCAAAAAACAAAAAAAATATTTTTGAAATTTAACAACATAGCATTGTGCGGCATTCAAAATAGATGAATTCGGGCCTATTTGAGCCTTTTATTTTCATCAGAAGCCGAGATATGGCCAAAAAACAAAAAAAAATATTTTTGAAATTTTACAACGTAGCATTGTGCGGCAATAAAAAAAGATGCATACGGGCCTATTCCGAGGCTTTTATTTTCACCAGCAGCCGAGATATGGCCAAAAAACAAAAAAAAATATTTTTGAAATTTAACAACATAGCATTGTGCGGCATTCAAAATAGATGCATTTGGGCCTATTCAGAGCTTTTATTTTCATCAGAAGCCGAGATATGGCCAAAAACGAAAAAATATTTTTGAAATTTTACAACGTAGCATTGTGCGGCATTAAAATAGATAAATTCGCCTATTAAAGCCATTTATTTTCATCAGAAGCCGAAATATGGCCAAAAAAAAAAAAAATATTTTTGAAATTTTACAACGTAGCATTGTGCGGCATTCAAAATAGATGAATTCGGGCCTATTTGGAGCCTTTATTTTCATCAGAAGCCGAGATATGGCCAAAAACAAAAAAATATTTTGAAATTTTACAACGTAGCATTGTGCGGCAATTAAAAAGATGCATACGGGCCTATTCCGAGCTTTTATTTTCACCAGCAGCCGAGATATGGCCAAAAACAAAAAATATTTTGAAATTTAACAACATAGCATTGTGCGGCATTCAAAATAGATGCATTTGGGCCTATTCAGAGCTTTATTTTCAACAGAAGCCGAGATATGGCCAAAAACAAAAAATATTTTTGAAATTTAACAACGTAGCATTGTGCGGCATTTAAAAGAGATGCATTTGAGCCTATTCGAGCTTTTATTTTCATCAGAAGCCGAGATATAAAAATCAACAAAAATATTTTTTTTAATTTTTACAACGTAGCATTGTGCGGCAATTAAAAAAAATGCATACGGGCCTATTCCGAGCCTTCTATTTTCATCAGCAGCCGAGATATGGCCAAAAAACAAAAAAAAATATTTTTGAAATTTAACATCATAGCATTGTGCGGCATTCAAAAGAGATGCATTTGAGCCTATTCGGAGCTTTTATTTTCATCAGAAGCCGAGATTGGCCAAAAAACAAACAAAAATATTTTTGAATTTTTACAACGTAACATTGTGCGGCAATTAAAAAAAATGCATACGGGCCTATTCCGAGCCTTCTATTTTCACCAGCAGCCGAGATATGGCCAAAAAACAAAAAAAAATATTTTTGAAATTTAACAACATAGCATTGTGCAGCATTCAAAATAGATGAATTCGGGCTTATTTGGAGCATTTTATTTTCATCAGAAGCCGAGATATGGCAAAAAAACGAAAGAAAATATTTTTGAAATTTTACAACGTAGCATTGTGCGGCATTCAAAATAGATGAATTCGGGCCTATTTGGAGCCTTTTATTTTCATCAGAAGCCGAGATATGGCCAAAAAACAAAAAAAAATATTTTTGAAATTTTACAACGTAGCATTGTGCGGCAATTAAAAAAAATTCAAACGGGCCTATTCCGAGCCTTCTATTTTCACCAGCAGCCGAGATATGGCCAAAAAACAAAAAAAAATATTTTTGAAATTTAACAACATAGCATTGTGCGGCATTCAAAATAGATGCATTTGGGCCTATTCGGAGCTTTTTATTTTCATCAGAAGCCGAGATATAGCCAAAAAACAAAAAAAAATATTTTTGAAATTTTACAACGTAGCATTGTGCGGCATTAAAAATAGATGAATTCGGGCCTATTTGAGCCTTTATTTTCATTCAGAAGCCGATATATGGCCAAAAACAAAAAATATTTTTGAAATTTTACAACGTAGCATTGTGCGGCAATTCAAAAAGATGCATACGGCCTATTCCGAGCTTTCTATTTTCATCAAAGAAAATAATTATGGCCAAAAAACAAAAAAATATTTTTGAAATTTAACAACATAGCATTGTGCAGCATTCAAAATAGATGCATTTGGGCCTATTCAAAGCTTTTTATTTTCATCAGAATGAGATATGGCCAAAAAACAAAAAAATATTTTTGAAATTTACAACGTAGCATTGTGCGGAATTAAAATAGATGAATTCGGGCCTATTTGGAGCTTTTATTTTCATCAGAAGCCGAGATATGGCAAAAATCAACAAAAATATTTTTTTAATTTTTACAACGTAGCATTGTGCGGCAATTAAAAATGCATACGAGCCTATTTGAGCCTTCTATTTTCATCAGAAGCCGAGATATGGCCAAAAAACAAAAAAAAATATTTTTGAAATTTAACAACATAGCATTGTGTGGCATTCAAAATAGATGATTTGAGCCTATTCGGAGGCTTTTTTCATCAGAAGCCGAGATATGGCCAAAAACAAAAAAAATATTTTTGAATTTTTACAACGTAGCATTGTGCGGCAATTAAAAATGCATACGGGCCTATTCCGAGCCTCTTATTTTCATCAGCAGCCGAGATATGGCCAAAAAACAAAAAAAAATATTTTTGAAATTTAACAACATAGCATTGTGCGGCATTCAAAATAGATGAATTTGGGCTTATTTGAGCATTTTATTTTCATCAGAAGTCAGAGATATGGCAAAAACAAAAAAATATTTTTGAATTTTTACAACGTAGCATTGTGCGCATTCAAAATAGATGAATTTGGGCCTATTTGGAGCTTATTTTCATCAGAAGCCGAGATATGGCCAAAAACAAAAAAATATTTTTGAAATTTTACAACGTAGCATTGTGCGGCAATTAAAAAAAAATTCAAACGGCCTATTCGAGCCTTCTATTTTCACCAGCAGCCGAGATATACAAAAACAAAAAATATTTTTGAAATTTAACAACATAGCATTGTGCGGCATTCAAAATAGATGCATTTGGGCCTATTGAGCTTTTTATTTTCATCAGAATGACGAAAACGAAAAAAAAAAATTTTTGTAAATCTGACCACGTGACGCTCTGTGCGGTGACGTCAGCAGATGCCCACGTGACCATTTTTAGCGTTTTACTCTTTCCAGGGGCAAAGATATTGACGAAAAACGAAAAAAATTTTTGAAAATCTGACCATCGACGTCGTGGGCAGACGTCAAAACATGCCCACGTGACCATTTTTAGCGTCATACCCCTTCAGGATTAAAGGATGACGAAAAACAAAACAAAATTTTTTTAATCTGACCACGTGACGTCGTGGTGACGTCAGCAGATGCCCACGTGACCATTTTAGCGTTCTCACCTCCAAAGTATGGAGATATTGACTGAAAACGAAAAAATTTTTGTAAATCTGACCGTGATCGTCGTGCGTACGCTTTCCAAAGGCATTTTTCAATGGACTATTTTTAGCGTTTTTACTTTTTCCAGAAGCAAGATATTGACGAAAAACGAAAAGAAATTTTTGAAAATTTGACCACGTGACGTGCGGCACGTCAAAACATGCCCGTACGATTCATTTTTGCTGTCATACCTCTTCAAGATTGAGATGGACGAAAAACGAAAAAAATTTTTGAAAAATCTGAACACGTGACGTCGTGCGGTGACGGTCAGCAGATGCCCACGTGACCATTTTTAGCGTCCCACCCTCCTCCAGCGGCAAAAAGATATTGATCGATAAACAAAAAATTTTTAAAATTCAATTCACGTGACGTGGAGTGGACGTTACAGATGCGCCGCCACACGTGGACCATTTCTTATGTCCTACCCCTTCCAAAGGCGAAGATATTGACGAAAAACGAAAAGAAAATTTTGAAAATCGGCGGACGTCGCGGTGACGTCAGCAGATGCCCACGTGACCATTTTTTAGCGTTTTACTTTCTCCAGAAGCAAAGATATTGACGAAAAACGAAAAAGAAATTTTGAAAATCTGACCACGTGATGTCGCGTGACGTCAAAACATGCCCACGCACCATTTTTAGCGTCATACCTTTTTCAGGATTTGAGATACGACAAAAACAAAAAAAAATTTTTGAAAAATCTGACCACGTGACGTCGTGCGGTGACGTCAGCAGATGCCCACGTGACCATTTTTAGCGTCCTACCCTTTCCGAAGAACGGAGATATTGACGAAAAACAAAAAAATTTCTGAAAATCTGACCACGCAGGACGTCGCGGTGACGTCAAAACATGTCCACGTGACCGCTTTAGCGTCCTACCCCTCTTCAGGAACAAAGATATTGACGAAAACGAAAAAGCAAAATTTTTGAAAATCTGACCACGACGTCGTGCGGTGACGTCAGCAGATGCCCACGTGACCATTACTTAGCGTCCCATCTCCCAGGAACAAAGATATTGACGAAAAACGAAAAAAATTTTTTTTAAAATCTGACCACGTGACGTCGTGCGGTGACGTCAGCAGATGCCCACGTGACCATTTAGCCGTCCCACCTGAAAAAGGGCGAAGATATTAACGAAAACGAAAAAAATATTTTTTTTAATCTGACCACGTGACGTCGTGCGGTGACGTCAGCAGAAGCTAACGTGATCATTTTCAACGTCCTACCCTCTCCAGGGGCGGAGATATTGACGAAAAACGAAAAAAAAATTTCTGAAAATCTGACCACGTGACGTCGTGCGGTGACGTCAGCAGATGCCCACGTGACTATTTTTAGCATCCTACCTCCTCCAGAGGCAAAGATATTGACGATAAACAAAAAAAAAAATTTTTGAAAATTTGACCACGTGACGTCGTGCAGTGACGTTAGCAGATGCCCACGTGACCATTTTCGCGTCCCACCTCCAAAGGCGAAGATATTGACGAAAACGAAAGAGAAATTTTTGAAAAATCTGATTACGTGACGTCGTGCGGTGACGTCAGCAGATGCCCACGTGACCATTTTTAGCGTCCTACCCTCTCCAAGAGCGGAGATATTGACGAAAAACAAAAAAAAAATTTTTGTAAATTTGACCACGTGACGTCGTGCGGTGACGTCAGCAGATGCCCACGTGACCATTTTTAGCGTCCTACCCCCTCCAGAGGCAAAGATATTGACGATAAACAAAAAAAAAAATTTGTGAAAATCTGACCACGTGACGTCGTGCAGTGACGTTAGCAGATGCTCACGTGACCATTTTTAGCGTCCTACTCCCTCCAGAGGCGAAGATATTGACGAAAAACGAAAAAAAAATTTTTGAAAATCTGACCACGTGACGTCGTGCGGTGACGTCAGCAGATGCCCACGTGACCATTTTTAGCGTCCTACCCTCTCCAGGGGCGAAGATATTGACGAAAAACGAAAAATTTTTGAAATCTGACCACGTGACGTCGTGGCAGACGTTTAGATGCCCACGGATCATTTTTAGCGTCCTACCTTCCAGGGACAAAGATATTGACGAAAAACAAGAAAATAAATTTGAAAATCTAATCCACGTGACGTCGTGCGGTGACGTCAGCAGGATGCCCACGTGACCATTTTTAGCGTCTTACCTGCCAGGAGCGAAGATATTGACGAAAAACGAAAAAAAAATTTTTGAAAATCTGACCACGTGACGTCGTGCGGTGACGTCAGCAAATGCCCACGTGATCATTTTTAGCGTTCTACTTCCACCAGAAACATAGATATTGAAAAAAAACGATAAAAAAATTTTTCAAAATCTGGCAACGTATCATTGTGCTGTGACGTTAACAGATGCCCACGTGACCATTTTCAGCGTTTTATTTTCACCAGAAGCAAAGATATTGACAAAAAACAAAAAAATTTTTGAAAATCTAACAAAAAATCATTGTGCGGTGACGTCAGCATATGCCCACGTGACCATTTTCAACGTTTTACCTTTACCAGAAGCAGAGATATTGACAAAAAACAATAAAAAAATTTTTCAAAATCTGACAACGTATTATTGTGCGGTGACGTCAGCAAATGCCCACGTGACCATTTTCAGCGTTCTACTTCCACCAGAAAAAGATATTGACAAAAACGAAAAAAATTTTGAAAATCTGGCAACGTAACACTGTGCGGTGACGTCAGCAAATGCCCACGTAACAATTTTCAGCGTTCTACATTCACCAGAAGCAGAGATATTGACAAAAACGAAATAAAATTTTTGAAAATCTGGCAAAAATCATCGTGCGGTGACGTCAGCAGATGCCCACGTAACAATTTTCAGCGTTCTACCTTCACCAGAAGCAGAGATATTGACAAAAAACGATATAAAAATTTTTCAAAATTTGGCAACGTATCATCGTACGGTGACGTCAGCAGATGCCCACGTGACCATTTTCAGCGTTTTATTTTCACCAGAAGAAAAAATATTGACAAAAAACAAAAAAAAAATTTTTTTTAATCTTGCAAAAAATTATCGTGCGGTGACGTCAGCAGATGCCCACGTGACTATTTTCAGCGTTCTATCTTCACCAGAAGCAGAGATATTGACAAAAAACGATAAAAAAATTTTTCAAAATCTGGCAACGAATTTTCGTGCGGTGACGTCAGCAGATGCTCACGTGATCATTTTCAGCGTTCTACCACCAGAAACATAGATATTGACAAAAAACGATAAAAAAATTTTTCAAAATCTGGCAACGTATCATTGTGCTGTGACGTTAACAGATGCCTACGTGACCATTTTCAGCGTTCTATTTTCACCAGAAGCAAAGATATTGACAAAAAACAAAAAAAAAATTTTTGAAAATTTGGCAAAAAATCATCGTGCGGTGACGTCAGCAGATGCCCACGTAACAATTTTCAGCGTTCTACCTTCACCAGAAGCAGAGATATTGACAAAACAATAAAAAATTTTTTAAATTTGGCAACATTATCGTGCGGTGACGTCAGCAGATGCCCACGTAACAATTTTCAGCGTTTTACTTCCACCAGAAAAAAGATATTGACAAAAAACGAAAAAAATTTTTGAAAATCTGGCAACGTAACATTGTGCGGTGACGTCAGCAAATGCCCACGTGACAATTTTCAGCGTTCTACATTCACCAGAAAGCAGAGATATTGACAAAAACGAAAAAAAATTTTTGAAAATCTGGCAAAAAATCATCGTGCGGTGACGTCAGCAGATGCCCACGTAACAATTTTCAGCGTTCTACCTTCACCAGAAGCAAAGATATTGACAAAAAACGATAGAAAAATTTTTTCAAAATTTGGCAACGTATCATCGTGCGGTGACGTCAGCAGATGCCCGTGACCATTTTCAGCGTTTTATTACCAGAAGAAAAAATATTGACAAAAAACAAAAAAATTTTTAATCTGGCAAAAAATTATCGTGCGGTGACGTCAGCTGATGCCCACGTGACCATTTTCAGCGTTCTACCTTCACCAGAAGCAGAGATATTGACAAAAAACGATAAAAAAATTTTTCAAAATCTGGCAACGAATCTTCGTGCGGTGACGTCAGCAGATGCTCACGTGATCATTTTCAGCGTTCTACTTCCCAGCAACATAGATATTGACAAAAACGATAAAAAATTTTTCAAAATCTGGCAACGTATCATTGTGCGGTGACGTCAGCAGATGCCCACGTGACCATTTTCAGCGTTCTACTTTCACCAGAAGCAAAGATATTGACAAAAAACAAAAAAAAATTTTTAAAATTTGGCAAAAATCATCGTGCGGTGACGTCAGCAGAGCCCACGTAACAATTTTCAGCGTTCTACCTTCACCAGAAGCAGAGATATTGACAAAGAACAAAAAAAAATTTTCAAAATCTGGCAACGTATTATCGTGCGGTGACGTCAGCAGATGCCCACGTGACAATTTTCAGCGTTCTACTTCCACCAGAAAAAAGATATTGACAAAAACGAAAAAAATTTTTTGAAAATCTGGCAACGTAACAATGTGCGGTGACGTCAGCAAATGCCCACGTGAATTTTCAGCGTTCTACATTCACCAGAAGCAAAGATATTGACAAAAAACGAAATGAAAATTTTGAAAATTGGCAACGTGATCTTCGTGCGGTGACGTCAGCAGATGCTCACGTGACCATTTTCAGCGTTCTACCCTTTCAGGGGCAAAGATATTGACAAAAAACAAAAAAATTTTTAAAAATATGGCAACTTACGTCGTGCGGTGACGTCAGCAGATGCCTACGTGACTATTTTCAGCGTTCACCTCCACCAGAAGCGAAGATATTGACGAAAAACGAAAAAAATTTTTGAAAATCATGTAATGTCGTGCGGTGACGTCAGCAGATGCCCACGTGACCATTTTCAGCGTTCTACCTTTCCAAGAGCGGAGATATTGACAAAAAACGAAAAAAATTTTTGAAAATCTGGCAACGTGACGTCGTGCGGTGACGTCAGCAGATGCCCACGTGACCATTTTCAGCGTTTTATCTTCACCAGAAAAAAATATTGACAAAAAACAAAAAAAAAATTTTTTTTAATTTTGCAAAAAATTATCGTGCGGTGACGTCAGCAGATGCCCACGTGACTATTTTCAGCGTTCTACCTTCACCAGAAGCAGAGATATTGACAAAAAACGATAGAAAAATTTTTCAAAATTGGCAACGTATCATCGTGCGGTGACGTCAGCAGATGCCCACGTGATTATTTTCAGCGTTCTACCTTCACCAGAAGCAGAGATATTGACAAAAAACAAAAAAAAATTTTTTGAAAATCTGGCAACGTATCATTGTGCGGTGACGTCAGCTGATGCCCACGTAACAATTTTCAGCGTTCTATTTTCACCAGAAGCAGAGATATTGAAAAAAAAACGATAAAAAAATTTTTCAAAATCTGGCAACGAATCTTCGTGCGGTGACGTCAGCAGATGCCCACGTGATCATTTTCAGCGTTCTACTTCCACCAGAACAAAGATATTGACAAAAAACGATAAAAAAATTTTTCAAAATCTGGCAACGTATCATTGTGCTGTGACGTCAGCAGATGCCCACGTGACCATTTTCAGCGTTCTATTTTCACCAGAAGCAAAGATATTGACAAAAAAAAAAAATTTTTGAAAATTGGCAACGAATTTTCGTGCGGTGACGTCAGCAGATGCTCACGTAACAATTTTCAGCGTTCTACCTTCACCAGAAGCAGAGATATTGACAAAAAACGATAAAAAAATTTTTCAAAATCTGGCAACGAATTATCGTGCGGTGACGTCAGCAGATGCCCACGTAACAATTTTCAGCGTTCTACTTCCACCAGAAAAAAAGATATTGACAAAAAACGAAAAAAAAATTTTTGAAAATCTGGCAACGTAACATTGTGCGGTGACGTCAGCAAATGCCCACGTAACAATTTTCAGCGTTCTACATTCACCAGAAGCAGAGATATTGACAAAAACGAAATTTTTGAAAATCTGGCAACGTTTCGTGCGGTGACGTCAGCAGATGCTCACGTGACCATTTTCAGCGTTCTACCTTCAGAAGCAGAGATATTGACAAAAAACAAAAAAAATTTTTGAAAATCTGGCACATTCGTGCGGTGACGTCAGCAGATGCCCACGTGACTATTTTCAGCGTTCTACCTCCCAGAAGCGAAGATATTGACGAAAACAAAAAAAAATTTTTGAAAATTTGGCATGTGATTCGTGCGGTGACGTCAGCAGATGCCCACGTGACCATTTTCAGCGTTCTACCTTTCCAAGAAGCAGAGATATTGACAAAAAACGAAAAAAAAATTTTGAAAATCTGGCAACGTCGTGCGGTAACGTCAGCAGATGCCTACGTGACCATTTTCAGCGTTCTACCTTCACCAGAAGCAAAGATATTGACAAAAAACAAAAAAAAAAATTTTTGAAAATTTGGCAAAGTATCATTGTGCGGTGACGTCAGCTAATGCCCACGTGACTATTTTCAGCGTTCTACCTTCACCAGAAACAGAGATATTGACAAAAAACGAAAAATAAATTTTTAAAAATTTGGCAACAAATCTTCGTGCGGTGACGTCAGCAGATGCCCACGTAACAATTTTCAGCGTTTTACTCTCACCAGAAGCTGAGATATTGACAAAAAACAAAAAAAAAATTTTTGAAAATTTGGCAAAGTATCATTGTGCGGTGACGTCAGCTAATGCCCACGTGACTATTTTCAGCGTTCTACCTTCACCAGAAACAGAGATATTGACAAAAACGAAAAAAAATTTTGAAAATCTGGCAACAAATCTTCGTGCGGTGACGTCAGCAAATGCCCACGTGACCATTTTCAGCGTTCTACCTTCACCAGAAGCAGAGATATTGACAAAAAACGAAAAAAAAAATTTTGAAAATCTGGCAACGAATCTTTGTGCGGTGACGTCAGCAGATGCCTACGTGACCATTTTCAGCGTTCTACTTCCACCAAAAGCAGAGTTATTGACAAAAAACAAAAAAAAAATTTTTGAAAATCTGGCAACAAATCTTCGTGCGGTGACGTCAGCAAATGCCCACGTGACCATTTTCAGCGTTTTACCTTCACCAGAAGCAGAGATATTGACAAAAAACGAAAGAAAAATTTTTGAAAATTTGGCAACAAATCTTCGTGCGGTGACGTCAGCAAATGCCCACGTGACTTTTTTCAGCGTTCTACCTTCACCAGAAGCAAAGATATTGACAAAAAACAATAAAAAAATTTTTCAAAATTTGGCAACGTATCATTGTGCGGTGACGTCAGCAAATGTCCACGTATCTATTTTCAGCGTTCTACTTCCACCAGAAGCAGAGATATTGACAAAAAACAAAAAAAAAGTTTTTGAAAATCTGGCAACGTAACATTGTGCGGTGACGTCAGCAGATGCCCACGTAACTATTTTCAGCGTTCTACTTTTACCAGAAAAAAATTATTGACAAAAAACGAAAAAAATATTTTTGAAAATCTGGCAACAAATCTTCGTGCGGTGACGTCAGCAGATGCCAACGTGACCATTTTCAGCGTTCTACTTCCACCAAAAGCAGAGATATTGACAAAAAACAAAAAATAAATTTTTGAAAATTTGGCAACAAATCTTCGTGCGGTGACGTCAGCAAATGCCCGCGTGACCATTTTCAGCGTTCTACCTTCACCAGAAGCAGAGATATTGACAAAAAACGAAAAAAAAAATTTTGAAAATCTGGCAACGAATCTTTGTGCGGTGACGTCAGCAGATGCCTACGTGACCATTTTCAGCGTTCTTTTTCCACCAGGAGCAGAGATATTGACAAAAGACAAAAAAAAAATTTTTGAAAATCTGGCAAAGAATCATCGTGCGGTGACGTCAGCAGATGCCCACGTAACAATTTTCAGCGTTCTACTTTCATTAGAAGCAGAGATATTGACAAAATACGAAAAAAAAATTTTTGAAAATCTGGCAACAAATCTTCGTGCGGTGACGTCAGCAGATGCCGACGTGACCATTTTCAGCGTTCTACTTCCACCAGAAACAGAGATATTGACAAAAAACGAAAAATAAATTTTTAAAATTTGGCAACAAATCTTTGTGCGGTGACGTCAGCAAATGCCCACGTGATTATTTTCAGCGTTCTACCTTCACTAGAAGCAAAGATATTGACAAAAAACGAAAAAAAAAATTTTGAAAATCTGGCAACGAATCTTCGTGCGGTGACGTCAGCAGATGTTCACGTAACACTTTTCAGCGTTCTACCTTCTCCAGAAGCAGAGATATTGACAAAAAACAAAAAAAAATTTTTTGAAAATCTGGCAACGTATCATTGTGCGGTAACGTCAGCTGATGCTCACGTGACTATTTTCAGCGTTCTACCTTCTCCAGAAACAAAGATATTGACAAAAAACGAAAAAAAAAATTTTGAAAATCTGGCAACAAATCTTCGTGCGGTGACGTCAGCAAATGCCCACGTGACCATTTTCAGCGTTCTACCTTCACCAGAAGCAGAGATATTGACAAAGAACGAAAAAAAAAATTTTGAAAATCTGGCAACGAATCTTTGTGCGGTGACGTCAGCAGATGCCCACGTGACCATTTTCAGCGTTCTACTTTCACCAGGAGCAGAGATATTGACAAGAAACAAAAAAAAATTTTTGAAAATCTGGCAACAAATCATTGTGCGGTGACGTCAGCAAATGCCCACGTGACTATTTTCAGCGTTCTACCTTCACCAGAAGCAGAGATATTGACAAAAAACAAAAAAAAAATTTTGAAAATCTGGCAACAAATCTTCGTGCGGTGACGTCAGCAAATGCCCACGTGACCATTTTCAGCGTTCTTCCTTCACCAGAAGCAGAAATATTGACAAAAAACGAAAAAAAAATTTTGAAAATCTGGCAACGAATCTTTGTGCGGTGACGTCAGCAGATGCTTACGTGACCATTTTCAGCGTTCTACTTCACCAGAAGCAGAGATATTGACAAAAAACAAAAAAAAATTTTTGAAAATCTGGCAACAAATCTTCGTGCGGTGACGTCAGCAAATGCCCACGTGACCATTTTCAGCGTTCTACCTTCACCAGAAGCAGAGATATTGACAAAAAACGAAAAAAAAATTTTTGAAAATCTGGCAACAAATCTTCGTGCGGTGACGTCAGCAAATGCCCACGTGACCATTTTCAGCGTTCTACCTTCACCAGAAGCAAAGATATTGACAAAAAACAATAAAAAAATTTTTCAAAATCTGGCAACGTATCATTGTGCGGTGACGTCAGCAAATGTCCACGTATCTATTTTCAGCGTTCTACTTCCACCAGAAGCAGAGATATTGACAAAAAACAAAAAAAAAGTTTTTGAAAATCTGGCAACGTAACATTGTGCGGTGACGTCAGCAGATGCCCACGTAACTATTTTCAGCGTTCTACTTTTACCAGAAAAAAATTATTGACAAAAAACGAAAAAAATATTTTTGAAAATCTGGCAACAAATTTTCGTGCGGTGACGTCAGCAGATGCCGACGTGACCATTTTCAGCGTTCTACTTCCACCAGAAACAGAGATATTGACAAAAAACGAAAAAAAAATTTTTGAAAATCTGGCAACAAATCTTCGTGCGGTGACGTCAGCAAATGCCCACGTGACCATTTTCAGCGTTCTACCTTCACCAGAAGCAGAGATATTGACAAAAAACGAAAAATAAATTTTTGAAAATCTGGCAACGAATCTTTGTGCGGTGACGTCAGCAGATGCCTACGTGACCATTTTCAGCGTTCTACTTCCACCAGAAGCAGAGATATTGACAAAAAACAAAAAAAAAATTTTTGAAAATCTGGCAAAGAATCATCGTGCGGTGACGTCAGCAGATGCCCACGTAACAATTTTCAGCGTTCTACTTTCACCAGAAGCAGAGATATTGACAAAAAACGAAAAAAAAATTTTTGAAAATCTGGCAACAAATCTTCGTGCGGTGACGTCAGCAGATGCCCACGTGACCATTTTCAGCGTTCTACTTCACCAGAAACAGAGATATTGACAAAAAACGAAAAAAAATTTTTAAAATCTGGCAACAAATCTTTGTGCGGTGACGTCAGCAAATGCCCACATGACCATTTTCAGCGTTCTACCTTCACCAGAAGCAGAGATATTGACAAAAAACGAAAAAAAATTTTTTGAAAATCTGGCAACGAATCTTCGTGCGGTGACGTCAGCAGATGCCCACGTGACAATTTTCAGCGTTCTACCTTCACCAGAAGCAGAGATATTGACAAAAAACGATAAAAAAATTTTTGAAAATCTGGCAACGTATCATTGTGCGGTGACGTCAGCAGATGCCCACGTGACTATTTTCAGCGTTCTACCTTCACCAGAAACAGAGATATTGACAAAAAACGATAAAAAAATTTTGAAAATCTGGCAACGAATCTTCGTGCGGTGACGTCAGCAGATGCCCACGTAACATTTTCAGCGTTCTACCTTCACCAGAAGCAGAGATATTGACAAAAAAAAAAAAATATTTTGAAAATCTGGCAACGAATCTTTGTGCGGTGACGTCAGCAGATGCCCACGTGACCATTTTCAGCGTTCTACCTTCACCAGAAGCAGAGATATTGACAAAAAACAAAAAAAAAATTTTGAAAATCTGGCAACAAATCTTCGTGCGGTGACGTCAGCAAATGCCCACGTGACCATTTTCAGCGTTCTACCTTCACCAGAAGCAAAGATATTGACAAAAAACAATAAAAAAATTTTTCAAAATCTGGCAACGTATCATTGTGCGGTGACGTCAGCAGATGCCCACGTGACTATTTTCAGCGTTCTACCTTCACCAGAAGCAGAGATATTGACAAAAAACGAAAAAAAATTTTTGAAAATCTGGCAACAAATCTTCGTGCGGTGACGTCAGCAAATGCCCACGTGACCATTTTCAGCGTTCTACCTTCACCAGAAGCAGAGATATTGACAAAAAACAAAAAAAAATTTTGAAAATCTGGCAAAAATCATTGTGCGGTGACGTCAGCAAATGCCCACGTGACTATTTTCAGCGTTCTACCTTCACCAGAAGCAGAGATATTGACAAAAAACAAAAAAAAAATTTTAAAAATTTGGCAACAAATCTTCGTGCGGTGACGTCAGCAGATGCCCACGTAACAATTTTCAGCGTTTTACTCTCACCAGAAGCTAAGATATTGACAAAAAACAAAAAAAAAAATTTTGAAAATCTGGCAACGAATCTTTGTGCGGTGACGTCAGCAAATGCCCACGTGACTATTTTCAGCGTTCTACTTCCACCAAAAGCAGAGATATTGACAAAAAACGAAAAATAAATTTTTGAAAATTTGGCAACAAATCTTCGTGCGGTGACGTCAGCAAATGCCCACGTGACCATTTTCAGCGTTCTACCTTCACCAGAAGCAGAGATATTGACAAAAAACGAAAAAAAAATTTTTGAAAATCTGGCAACAAATCTTCGTGCGGTGACGTCAGCAAATGCCCACGTGACCATTTTCAGCGTTCTACCTTCACCAGAGGCAAAGATATTGACAAAAAACGAAAAAAAAAATTTTTTTAATCTGGCAACGTATTATTGTGCGGTTACGTCAGCAGATGCCCACGTGACTATTTTCAGCGTTCTACCTTCACCAGAAGCAGAGATATTGACAAAAAACGAAAAAAAAATTTTTGAAATCTGGCAACAAATCTTCGTGCGGTGACGTCAGCAAATGCCCACGTGACCATTTTCAGCGTTCTACCTTCACCAGAAGCAGAGATATTGACAAAAAACAAAAAAAAATTTTTGAAAATCTGGCAACGTATCATTGTGCGGTGACGTCAGCAAATGCCCACGTGACTATTTTCAGCGTTCTACTTCACCAGAAGCAGAGATATTGACAAAAAACAAAAAAAATTTTGAAAATCTGGCAACGTATTATTGTGCGGTGACGTCAGCAGATGCTCACGTGACTATTTTCAGCGTTCCATTTTCACCAGAGGCAAAGATATTGACAAAAAACGAAAAAAATTAATTTTAAAAATCTGGCAACAAATTTTCGTGCGGTGACGTCAGCAGATGCCCACGTGACCATTTTCAGCGTTCTACTTCACCAAAAGCAGAGATATTGACAAAAAACGAAAAAAAAATTTTTGAAAATTTGGCAACAAATCTTCGTGCGGTGACGTCAGCAAATGCCCACGTGACCATTTTCAGCGTTCTACCTTCACCAGAAGCAGAGATATTGACAAAAAACGAAAAAAAAATTTTGAAAATCTGGCAACGAATCTTTGTGCGGTGACGTCAGCAGATGCCCACGTGACCATTTTCAGCGTTCTACTTCCACCAGAAGCAGAGATATTGACAAAAAACAAAAAAAAATTTTTGAAAATCTGGCAACAAATCATCGTGCGGTGACGTCAGCAGATGCCCACGTGACAATTTTCAGCGTTCTACCTTCACCAGAAGCAGAGATATTGACAAAAAACGAAAAAAATTTTTGAAAATCTGGCAACAAATCTTCGTGCGGTGACGTCAGCAGATGCCCACGTGACTATTTTCAGCGTTCTACCTTTTCCAGAAGCAGAGATATTGACAAAAAACGAAAAAAAAATTTTAAAAATTTGGCAACAAATCTTTGTGCGGTGACGTCAGCAAATGCCCACGTGACTATTTTCAGCGTTCTATTTTCACCAGAAGCATAGATATTGACAAAAAACAAAAAAAAATTTTTGAAAATCTGGCAACGAATCTTCGTGCGGTGACGTCAGCAGATGCCCACGTGACATTTTCAGCGTTCTACCTTCACCAGAAGCAGAGATATTGACAAAAAACAAAAAAATTTTTTGAAAATCTGGCAACAAATCTTTGTGCGGTGACGTCAGCAGATGCCCACGTGACTATTTTCAGCGTTCTACCTTCACCAGAAACAGAGATATTGACAAAAAACAAAAAAAAAAATTTTGAAAATCTGGCAACAAATCTTCGTGCGGTGACGTCAGCAAATGCCCACGTGACCATTTTCAGCGTTCTACCTTCACCAGAAGCAGAGATATTGACAAAGAACGAAAAAGAAAATTTTGAAAATCTGGCAACGAATCTTTGTGCGGTGACGTCAGCAGATGCCTACGTGACCATTTTCAGCGTTCTACTTCCACCAGAAGCAGAAATATTGACAAAAAACAAAAAAAAAATTTTTGAAAATCTGGCAAAGAATCATCGTGCGGTGACGTCAGCAAATGCCCACGTGACTATTTTCAGCGTTCTACCTTCACCAGAAGCAGAGATATTGACAAAAAACGAAAAAAAATTTTTGAAAATCTGGCAACAAATCTTCGTGCGGTGACGTCAGCAAATGCCCACGTGACCATTTTCAGCGTTCTACCTTCACCAGAAGCAGAGATATTGACAAAAACGAAAAAAAATTTTGAAAATCTGGCAACGAATCTTTGTGCGGTGACGTCAGCAAATGCCCACGTGACCATTTTCAGCGTTCTACCTTCACCAGAAGCAGAGATATTGACAAAAAACAAAAAAAAAATTTTGAAAATCTGGCAACAAATCTTCGTGCGGTGACGTCAGCAGATGCCCACGTGATCATTTTCAGCGTTCTACCTTCACCAGAAGCAGAGATATTGACAAAAAACGAAAAAAATTTTTGAAAATCTGGCAACAAATCTTCGTGCGGTGACGTCAGCAGATGCCCACGTGACTATTTTCAGCGTTCTACCTTCACCAGAAGCAGAGATATTGACAAAAAACAAAAAAAAATATTTTGAAAATCTGGCAACGAATCTTCGTGCGGTGACGTCAGCAAATGCCCACGTGACTATTTTCAGCGTTCTACCTTCACCAGAAGCAGAGATATTGACAAAAAACGAAAAAAAAATTTTGAAAATTTGGCAACGAATTTTTGTGCGGTGACGTCAGCAGATGCCCACGTGATTATTTTCAGCGTTCTACTTTCACCAGAGGCAGAGATATTGACAAAAAACGAAAAAAAATTTTTGAAAATTTGGCAACAAATCTTCGTGCGGTGACGTCAGCAAATGCCACGTGACCATTTTCAGCGTTCTACTTCACCAGAAGCAGAGATATTGACAAAAACAAAAAAAAATTTTGAAAATCTGGCAACAAATCTTCGTGCGGTGACGTCAGCAGATGCCCACGTGACCATTTTCAGCGTTCTACCTTCACCAGAAGCAGAGATATTGACAAAAAACGAAAAAAAAATTTTTGAAAATCTGGCAACAAATCTTCGTGCGGTGACGTCAGCAAATGCCCACGTGACCATTTTCAACGTTCTACCTTCACCAGAAGCAGAGATATTGACAAAAACAAAAAAAAATTTTGAAAATTTGGCAAAGTATCATTGTGCGGTGACGTCAGCTAATGCCCACGTGATTATTTTTAGCGTTCTACCTTCACCAGAAACAGAGATATTGACAAAAAACGAAAAAAAATTTTGAAAATTTGGCAACAAATCTTCGTGCGGTGACGTCAGCAGATGCCCACGTGACTATTTTCAGCGTTCTACTCTCACCAGAAGCAAGATATTGACAAAAAACAAAAAAAAATTTTTGAAAATCTGGCAACGAATCTTTGTGCGGTGACGTCAGCAAATGCCCACGTGACCATTTTCAGCGTTCTACTTCCACCAGAAGCAGAGATATTGACAAAAAACGAAAAAAAATTTTTGAAAATCTGGCAACAAATCTTCGTGCGGTGACGTCAGCAAATGCCCACGTGACCATTTTCAGCGTTCTACCTTCACCAGAAGCAGAGATATTGACAAAAAACGAAAAAAAATTTTTGAAAATCTGGCAACAAATCTTCGTGCGGTGACGTCAGCAAATGCTCACGTGACCATTTTCAGCGTTCTACCTTCACCAGAAGCAGAGATATTGACAAAAAACAAAAAAAAATTTTTGAAAATCTGGCAATTTATCATTGTGCGGTGACGTCAGCTGATGCCCACGTGACTATTTTCAGCGTTCTACCTTCATCAGAAACAGAGATATTGACAAAAAACGAAAAAAAAATTTTTGAAAATCTGGCAACAAATCTTCGTGCGGTGACGTCAGCAAATGCCCACGTGACCATTTTCAGCGTTCTACCTTCACCAGAAGCAGAGATATTGACAAAACAAAAAAAATTTTGAAAATCTGGCAACAAATCATTGTGCGGTGACGTCAGCAGATGCCCACGTGACCATTTTCAGCGTTCTACCTTCACCAGAGGCAGAGATATTGACAAAAAACAAAAAAAAAATTTTGAAAATCTGGCAACGAATCTTTGTGCGGTGACGTCAGCAGATGCCCACGTAACAATTTTCAGCGTTTTACTCTCACCAGAAGCTGAGATATTGACAAAAACCAAAAAAAAAAATTTTGAAAATCTGGCAACGAATCTTTGTGCGGTGACGTCAGCTGCCCACGTGACCATTTTCAGCGTTCTACTTACCAAAAGCAGAGATATTGACAAAAAACGAAAAATAAATTTTTGAAAATTTGGCAACAAATCTTCGTGCGGTGACGTCAGCAAATGCCCACGTGACCATTTTCAGCGTTCTACCTTCACCAGAAGCAGAGATATTGACAAAAAACGAAAAAAAAATTTTTGAAAATCTGGCAACAAATCTTCGTGCGGTGACGTCAGCAAATGCTCACGTGACCATTTTCAGCGTTCTACCTTCACCAGAAGCAAAGATATTGACGAAAAACAATAAAAAAATTTTTCAAAATCTGGCAACGTATCATTGTGCGGTGACGTCAGCAGATGCCCACGTGACTATTTTCAGCGTTCTATGTTCACCAGAAACAGAGATATTGACAAAAAACGAAAAAAAAAATTTTTGAAAATCTGGCAACAAATCTTCGTGCGGTGACGTCAGCAAATGCCCACGTGACCATTTTCAACGTTCTACCTTTACCAGAAGCAGAGATATTGACAAAAAACAAAAAAAAGGATTTTTGAAAATTTGGCAAAGTATCATTGTGCGGTGACGTCAGCAAATGTCCACGTATCTATTTTCAGCGTTCTACTTCCACCAGAAGCAGAGATATTGACAAAAAACAAAAAAAAAGTTTTTGAAAATCTGGCAACGTAACATTGTGCGGTGACGTCAGCAGATGCCCACGTGACCATTTTCAGCGTTTACCTCCTCAAGGGCAAAGATATTGACGAAAAACGAAAAAATTTTGGTGACCACGTGATGTCGTGCGGTGACGTCAAAGATGCCTACGTGACCATTTTCAGTCATACCCCCTTCAGGATTGGAGATATTGACGAAAAACGAAAAAAAAATTTTTGAAAATCTTACCACGTGACGTCGTGCGGTGACGTCAGCAGATGCCCACGTGACCATTTTAGCGTTCTACCTTCTCCAGAGCGAAGATATTGACGAAAACAAAAAAAAATTTTTGAAAATCTGACCACGTGACGTCGTGCGGTGACGTCAGCAGATGCCCACGTGACCATTTTAGCGTTTTACCTTCCAGAGGCAAAGATATTGACGAAAAACGAAAAGAAATTTTGAAAATCTGACCACGTGACGTCGTGCGGTGACGTCAGCAGATGCCCACGTGACCATTTTTGCGTCCTACTTCCTCAAAGGCGAAGATATTGACGAAAAACGAAAAAAAAAATTTTGAAAATCTGACCACGTGACGTCGTGCGGTGACGTCAGCAGATGCCCACGTGACCATTTTAGCGTCCTACCCTCTCAAGAGCGGAGAATATTGACGAAAAACAAAAAAATTTTGAAAATCTGACCACGTGACGTCGTGCGGTGACGTCAGAAAATGCCCACGTGACCATTTTAGCGTCCTACCCCCTCCAGAGGCAAGATATTGACGAAAAACGAAAAGAAATTTTGAAAATCTGACCACGTGACGTCGTGCGGTGACGTCAGCAGATGCCCACGTGACCATTTTGCGTCTACCCCCTCCAAGAGCGAAGATATTGACGAAAAACGAAAAAAGAATTTTTGAAAATCTGACCACGTGACGTCGTGCGGTGACGTCAGCAGATGCCCACGTGACCATTTTAGCGTCCTACCCTCAAGAGCGGAGATATTGACGAAAAACAAAAAAAATTTTGAAAATTTGACCACGTGACGTCGTGCGGTGACGTCAGCAGATGCCACGTGACCATTTTTAGCGTCCTACCCCTCCAGAGGCAAAGAGATATTGACAAAAACAAAAAAAAAATTTTGAAAATCTGACCACGTGACGTCGTGCGGTGACGTCAGCAGATGCCCGTGACCATTTTAGCGTCTTACTTTCTCCAGAAGCAAAGATATTGACGAAAAACGAAAAAATTTTTGAAAATTTGACCACGTGACGTCGTGCGGTGACGTCAAAAGATGCCCACGTGACCATTTTAGCGTCATACCTCTTTCAGGATGAGATATTGACGAAAAACGAAAAAAAAATTTTGAAAATCTGACCACGTGACGTCGTGCGGTGACGTCAGCAGATGCCCACGTGACCATTTTAGCGTCCTACCCCTTCGGGGCAAAGATATTGACGAAAACAAAAAAAAATTTTGAAAATCTGACCACGTGACGTCGTGCGGTGACGTCAGCAGATGCCACGTGACCATTTTTAGCGTTTACCCCTCAGGGGCAAAGATATTGACGAAAAACGAAAAGAAATTTTTTGAAAATCTGACCACGTGACGTCGTGCGGTGACGTCAGCAGATGCCCACGTGACCATTTTTAGCGTCTTACCCCCTCCAGGAACAAAGATATTGACGAAAAACGAAAAAGAAATTTTTGAAAATCTGACCACGTGAAGTCGTGCGGTGACGTCAAAACATGCCCACGTGACCATTTTTAGCGTCCAACCCCCTTCAGGAGTAGAGATATTGACGAGAAACAAAAAAAAAATTTTTGAAAATCTGACCACGTGACGTCGTGCGGTGACGTCAGCAGATGTTCACGTGACCATTTTTAGCGTCCTACCCCCTCTAGAGGCAAAGATATTGACGATAAACAAAAAAAAAAAATTGTGAAAATCTGACCAAGTGACGTCGTTCGGTGACGTCAGCAGATGCCCACGTGACCATTTTTAGCGTTTTACCCCTTCCAGGAGCAAAGATATTGACGAAAAACGAAGAAAAAATTTTTGAAAATTTGACCACGTGATGTCGTGCGGTGACGTCAAAACATGCCCACGTGACCATTTTAGCGTCATACCCCCTTCAGGATTGGAGATATTGACGAAAAACGAAAAAAAATTTTTGAAAATCTGACCACGTGACGTCGTGCGGTGACGTAAGCAGATGCCCACGTGACCATTTTAGCGTTCTACCCCCTCCAAGAGCGAAGATATTGACGAAAAACGAAAAAAAATATTTTGTAAATCTGACCACGTGACGTCGTGCGGTGACGTCAGCAGATGCCCACGTGACCATTTTAGCGTTCTACCTTCTCAGAAGCAGAGATATTGACAAAAAACGAAAAAAATTTTGAAAATCTGACCACGTGACGTCGTGCGGTGACGTCAGCAGATGCCCACGTGACCATTTTTAGCGTCCTACCCCCTCCAGGGGCGAAGATATTGACGAAAAACAAAAAAAATTTTGAAAATTCTGACCACGTGACGTCGTGCGGTGACGTCAGCAGATGCCCACGTGACCATTTTTAGAATTTTACCTTCTCCAGGGGCGAAGATATTGACGAAAAACAAAGAAGAAGTTTTTGAAAATCTGACCACGTGACGTCGTGCGGTGACGTTAGAAGATGCCCACGTGACCATTTTTGCGTCCTACCCCCTCCAAAGGCGAAGATATTGACGAAAAACGAAGAAGAAATTTTTGAAAATCTGACCATGTGACGTCGTGCGGTGACGTCAGCAGATGCCCACGTGACCATTTAAAGCGTCCTACCCTCTCAGAGCGAATATTGACGAAAAACAAAAAAAAATTTTTGAAAATTTGATTACGTGACGTCGTGCGGTGACGTCAGCAGATGCCCGTGATTATTTTTAGCGTCCTACCCCCTCAGAGCAAAGATATTAACGATAAACAAAAAAAAAATTTTGAAAATCTGACCACGTGACGTCGTGCGGTGACGTCAGCAGATGCTCACGTGACCATTTTAGCGTCCTACTCCCTCAAGGCGAATATTGACGAAAAACGAAAAAAAAAATTTTGAAAATCTGACCACGTGACGTCGTGCGGTGACGTCAGCAGATGCCCACGTGACCATTTTTGCGTCCTACCTTTTCCAAAGGCGAATATTGACGAAAAACGAAAGAAATTTTTGAAAATCTGACCACGTGACGTCGTGCGGTGACGTCAGCAGATGCCCACGTGACCATTTTAGCGTCCTACCCTCAAGAGCGGAGATATTGACGAAAAACAAAAAAAAATTTCTGTAAATTTGACCACGTGACGTCGTGCGGTGACGTCAGCAGATGCCCACGTGACCATTTTTGCGTCTACCCCCTCCAGAGGCAAAGATATTGACGATAAACAAAAAAAAAAAAAAATTTGATCTGACCACGTGACGTCGTGCAGTGACGTTAGCAGATGCTCACGTGATCATTTTTAGCGTCTTACTCTCTCCAAAGGCGAAGATATTGACGAAAAACGAAAAAAAAATTTTTGAAAATCTGACCACGTGACGTCGTGCAGTGACGTTAGCAGATGCCCACGTGACCATTTTTGCGTTCTACTTCTTTCAAAGGCGAAAATATTAACAAAAAACGAAAAAAAAATTTTTGGAAAATCTGACCACGTGACGTCGTGCGGTGACGTCAGCAGATGCCCACGTGACCATTTTTAGCGTCCTACCCCCTCCAAGCGCGGAGATATTGACGAAAAACGAAAAAAAAATTTTTGTAAATCTGACCACGTGACGTCGTGCGGTGACGTCAGCAGATGCCCACGTGACCATTTTTAGCGTTTTACTCTTTCCAGGGGCAAAGATATTGACGAAAAACGAAAAAAAAATTTTTGAAAATCTGACCACGTGACGTCGTGCGGTGACGTCAAAACATGCCCACGTGACCATTTTTAGCGTCATACCCTTTTCAGGATTAAAGATATTGACGAAAAACGAAAAAAAAATTTTTTTAAATCTGACCACGTGACGTCGTGCGGTGACGTCAGCAGATGCCCACGTGACCATTTTTAGCGTTTTACCTTCTCCAAGGGCAAAGATATTGACGAAAAACGAAGAAAAAATTTTTGAAAATTTGACCACGTGATGTCGTGCGGTGACGTCAAAACATGCCCACGTGACCATTTTTAGCGTCATACCCCCTTCAGGATTGGAGATATTGACGAAAAACGAAAAAAAAATTTTTGAAAATCTTACCACGTGACGTCGTGCGGTTACGTAAGCAGATGCTCACGTGACCATTTTTAGCGTTCTACCCCCTCCAAGAGCGAAGATATTGACGAAAAACGAAAAAAAAATTTTTGAAAATCTGACCACGTGACGTCGTGCGGTGACGTCAGCAGATGCCCACGTGACCATTTTTAGCGTTTACCCCTCAGGGGCAAGATATTGACGAAAAACGAAAAAGAAATTTTTGAAAATCTGACCACGTGACGTCGTGCGACGTCAGCAATGCCCACGTGACCATTTTTGCGTCCTACCCCCTCCAAAAGCGAAGATATTGACGAAAAACGAAAAAGAAATTTTTGAAAATCTGACCACGTGACGTCGTGCGGTGACGTCAGCAGATGCCCACGTGACCATTTTTAGCGTCCTACCTTCTCCAAGAGAGGAGATATTGACGAAAAACAAAAAAAAAATTTTTGTAAATTTGACCACGTGACGTCGTGCGGTGACGTCAGCAGATGCCCACGTGACCATTTTTAGCGTCCTACCCCCTCCAGAAACAAAGATATTGACGATAAACAAAAAAAGAAATTTGTGAAAATCTGACCACGTGACGTCGTGCAGTGACGTTAGCAGATGCTCACGTGACCATTTTTAGCGTTCTAGTCCCTCCAAAGGCGAAGATATTGACGAAAAACGAAAAAGAAATTTTTGAAAATCTGACCACGTGACGTCGTGCAGTGACGTTAGCAGATGCCCACGTGACCATTTTTGCGTTCTACCCCTTCCAAAGGCGAAGATATTAACGAAAAACAAAAAAGAAATTTTTGGAAAATCTGACCACGTGACGTCGTGCGGTGACGTCAGCAGATGCCCACGTGACCATTTTTAGCGTCCTACCCCCTCCAAGAGCGGAGATATTGACGAAAAACAAAAAAAAAATTTTTGTAAATCTGACCACGTGACGTCGTGCGGTGACGTCAGCAGATGCCCACGTGACCATTTTTAGCGTTTTACTCTTTCCAGGGGCAAAGATATTGACGAAAAACGAAAAAAAAATTCTTGAAAATCTGACCACGTGACGTCGTGCGGTGACGTCAAAACATGCCCACGTGACCATTTTTAGCGTCATACCCCCTTCAGGATTAAAGATATTGACGAAAAACAAAACAAAAATTTTTTTAAATCTGACCACGTGACGTCGTGCGGTGACGTCAGCAGATGCCCACGTGACCATTTTTAGCGTTCTACCCCCTCCAAGAGCGGAGATATTGACGAAAAACGAAAAAAAAATTTTTGTAAATCTGACCACGTGACGTCGTGCGGTGACGTCAGCAGATGCCCACGTGACCATTTTTAGCGTTTTACCATCTCCAGAAGCAAAGATATTGACGAAAAACGAAAAAAAAATTTTTGAAAATCTGACCACGTGACGTCGTGCGGTGACGTCAGCAGATGCCCACGTGACCATTTTTAGCGTTTGACCCTCTCCAGGGGCAAAGATATTGACGAAAAACGAAAAAGAAATTTTAGAAAATCTGACCACGTGACGTCGTGCGGTGACGTCAGCAGATGCCCACGTGACCATTTTTAGCGTCCTACCTCCTCCAAAAGCAAAGATATTGACGATAAACAAAAAAAAAATTTTTAAAAATCTGACCACGTGACGTCGTGCAGTGACGTTACAGATGCCCACGTGACCATTTTTGCGTCCTACCCCTTCCAAAGGCGAAGATATTGACGAAAAACGAAAAAGAAAATTTTGAAAATCTGACCACGTGACGTCGTGCGGTGACGTCAGCAGATGCCCACGTGACCATTTTTAGCGTTTTACTTTCTCCAGAAGCAAAGATATTGACGAAAAACGAAAAAAAAATTTTTGAAAATCTGACCACGTGACGTCGTGCGGTGACGTCAAAACATGCCCACGTGACCATTTTTAGCGTCATACCTTTTTCAGGATTGGAGATATTGACGAAAACAAAAAAAAAATTTTTGAAAATCTGACCACGTGACGTCGTGCGGTGACGTCAGCAGATGCCCACGTGACCATTTTTAGCGTCCTACTTCCTCCAGGGGCGGAGATATTAACGAAAGACAAAAAGAAATTTTTTTAAATCTGACCACGTGACGTCGTGCGGTGACGTCAGCAGATGCCCACGTGACTATTTTCAGCGTTCTACCTTCACCAGAAGTAGAGATATTGACAAAAAACAATAGAAATATTTTTCAAAATCTGGCAACGAATCTTCGTGCGGTGACGTCAGCAGATGCCCACGTGATGATTTTCAGCGTTCTACTTCCACCAGAAACATAGATATT
The DNA here is from genome assembly GCF_019399895.1 of Cardiocondyla obscurior. Classification (NCBI taxonomy): domain Eukaryota; kingdom Metazoa; phylum Arthropoda; class Insecta; order Hymenoptera; family Formicidae; genus Cardiocondyla; species Cardiocondyla obscurior. Next base: position 369,152 of record NC_091872.1, on the reverse strand, counting down.
GACAAAAAACGATAAAAAAATTTTTCAAAATCTGGCAACGTATCATTTTGCTGTGACGTTAGCAGATGCTTACGTGACCATTTTCAGCGTTCTATTTTCACCAGAAGCAAAAATATTGACAAAAAACAAAAAAAAAATTTTTGAAAATTTAGCAAAAAATCATCGTGCGGTGACGTCAGCAGATGCCCACGTAACAATTTTCAGCGATCTACCTTCACCAGAAGCAGAGATATTGACAAAAAACGATAAAAAAATTTTTCAAAATCTGGCAACGTATTATCGTGCGGTGACGTCAGCAGATGCCCACGTAACAATTTTCAGCGTTTTACTTCCACCAGAAAAAAAGATATTGACAAAAAACGAAAAAAAAATTTATGAAAATCTGGCAACGTAACATTGTGCGGTGACGTCAGCAAATGCCCACGTAACAATTTTCAGCGTTCTACATTCACCAGAAGCAGAGATATTTACAAAAACGAAATAAAAATTTTTGAAAATCTGGCAAAAAATCATCGTGCGGTGACGTCAGCAGATGCCCACGTAACAATTTTCAGCGTTCTACCTTCACCAGAAGCAAAGATATTGACAAAAAACGATAGAAAAATTTTTCAAAATTTGGCAACGTATCATCGTACGGTGACGTCAGCAGATGCCCACGTGACCATTTTCAGCGTTTTATTTTCACCAGAAGAAAAAATATTGACAAAAAACAAAAAAAAAATTTTTTTTAATCTTGCAAAAAATTATCGTGCGGTGACGTCAGCAGATGCCCACGTGACTATTTTCAGCGTTCTACCTTCACCAGAAGCAGAGATATTGACAAAAAACGATAAAAAAATTTTTCAAAATCTGGCAACGAATTTTCGTGCGGTGACGTCAGCAGATGCTCACGTGATCATTTTTAGCGTTCTACTTCCACCAGAAACATAGATATTGACAAAAAACGATAAAAAAATTTTTCAAAATCTAGCAACGTATCATTGTGCTGTGACGTTAACAGATGCTCACGTGACCATTTTCAGCGTTTTATTTTCACCAGAAGCAAAGATATTGACAAAAAACAAAAAAAAAATTTTTGAAAATTTAGCAAAAAATCATCGTGCGGTGACGTCAGCAGATGCCCACGTAACAATTTTCAGCGATCTACCTTCACCAGAAGCAGAGATATTGACAAAGAACAATAAAAAAATTTTTCAAAATCTGGCAACGTATTATCGTGCGGTGACGTCAGCAGATGCCCACGTAACAATTTTCAGCGTTTTACTTCCACCAGAAAAAAAGATATTGACAAAAAACGAAAAAAAAATTTTTGAAAATCTGGCAACGTAACAATGTGCGGTGACGTCAGCAAATGCCCACGTAACAATTTTCAGCGTTCTACATTCACCAGAAGCAAAGATATTGACAAAAAACAAAATAAAAATTTTTGAAAATTAGACCACGTGACGTCGTGCGGTAACGTCAGCAGATGCTCACGTGACCATTTTCAACGTCCCACCCTTTCCAGGGGCAAATATATTGACGTAAAACAAAAAAAAAATTTTTGAAAATATAACCACTTTACGTCGTGCGGTGACGTCAGCCAATGCCTACGTGACTATTTTTAGCGTCCACCCCCTCCAGGGGCGAAGATATTGACGAAAAACGAAATAAAAATTTTTGAAAATTTGATCATGTAATGTCGTGCGGTTTTGTCAGCAGATGTTCACGTGACCATTTTCAACGTCCTACCCTTTCCAAGAGCGGAGATATTGACAAAAAACGAAAAAAAATTTTTGAAAATCTGACCACGTGACGTCGTGCAATAACGTCAGCAGATGCCCACGTGACCATTTTCAGCGTTTTATCTTCACCAGAAAAAAAAATATTGACAAAAAACAAAAAAAAAATTTTTTTTAATTTTGCAAAAAATTATCGTGCGGTGACGTCAGCAGATGCCCACGTGACTATTTTCAGCGTTCTACCTTCACCAGAAGCAGAGATATTGACAAAAAACGATAGAAAAATTTTTCAAAATTTGGCAACGTATCATCGTACGGTGACGTCAGCATATGCCCACGTGATTATTTTTAGCGTTCTACTCTCACCAGAAGCAGAGATATTGACAAAAAACAAAAAAAAATTTTTTGAAAATCTGGCAACAAATCTTTGTGCGGTGACGTCAGCAAATGCCCACGTGATTATTTTCAGCGTTCTACCTTCACTAGAAGCAAAGATATTGACAAAAAACGAAAAAAAAATTTTTGAAAATCTGGCAACGAATCTTCGTGTGGTGACGTCAGCAGATGTTCACGTAACACTTTTCAGCGTTTTACCCTCACCAGAAGCAGAGATATTGACAAAAAACAAAAAAAAATTTTTTGTAAATCTGGCAACGAATTTTCGTGCGGTGACGTCAGCAGATGCCCACGTGACCATTTTCAGCGTTTTACTTCCACCAGAAGCAGAGATATTAACAAAAAACAAAAAAAAAATTTTTGAAAATCTGGCAACGAATCTTCGTGCGGTGACGTCAGCAGATGCCCACGTGACTATATTCAGCGTTCTACCTTCACCAAAGGCAAAAATATTGACAAAAAACAAAAAAAAAAAATTTTTGAAAATCTGGCAAAGAATCATCGTGCGGTGACGTCAGCAGATGCCCACGTAACAATTTTCAGCGTTCTACTTTCACCAGAAGCAGAGATATTGACAAAATACGAAAAAAAAATTTTTGAAAATCTGGCAACAAATCTTCGTGCGGTGACGTCAGCAGATGCCGACGTGACCATTTTCAGCGTTCTACTTCCACCAGAAACAGAGATATTGACAAAAAACGAAAAATAAATTTTTAAAATTTGGCAACAAATCTTTGTGCGGTGACGTCAGCAAATGCCCACGTGATTATTTTCAGCGTTCTACCTTCACTAGAAGCAAAGATATTGACAAAAAACGAAAAAAAAAATTTTGAAAATCTGGCAACGAATTTTCGTGCGGTGACGTCAGCAGATGCCCACGTGACCATTTTCAGCGTTCTACTTCCACCAGAAACAGAGATATTGACAAAAAACGAAAAAAAAATTTTTGAAAATCTGGCATCAAATCTTCGTGCGGTGACGTCAGCAAATGCCCACGTGACCATTTTCAGCGTTCTACTTTCACCAAGAGCAGAGATATTGACAAAAAACAAGAAAAAAATTTTTGAAAATCTGGCAAAAAATCATCGTGCGGTGACGTAAGCAGATGCCCACGTAACAATTTTTAGCGTTCTACCTTCTCCAGAAGCAGAGATATTGACAAAAAACAAAAAAAAATTTTTTGAAAATCTGGCAACGTATCATTGTGCGGTAACGTCAGCTGATGCTCACGTGACTATTTTCAGCGTTCTACCTTCTCCAGAAACAGAGATATTGACAAAAAACGAAAAAAATTTTGAAAATCTGGCAACGAATCTTCGTGCGGTGACGTCAGCAGATGTTCACGTAACACTTTTCAGCGTTTTATCCTCACCAGAAGCAGAGATATTGACCAAAAACAAAAAATATTTTGAAAATCTGGCAACGAATCTTTGTGCGGTGACGTCAGCAGATGCCTACGTGACCATTTTCAGCGTTCTATTCACCAGAAGCAGAATATTGACAAAAAACGAAAAAAATTTTTGAAAATCTGGCAACAAATCTTCGTGCGGTGACGTCAGCAAATGCCACGTGACCATTTTCAGCACCTTCACCAGAAGCAAAGATATTGACAAAAACAAAAAAAAATTTTTCAAATGGCAACGGCATATTGTGCGGTGACGTCAGCAGATGCCCACGTGACTTTTCAGCGTTCTATGTTCACCAGAAACAAATATTGACAAAAAAACGAAAAAAAAATTTTTGAAAATCTGGCAACAAATCTTCGTGCGGTGACGTCAGCAAATGCCCACGTGACCATTTTCAACGTTCTACCTTCACCAGAAGCAGAGATATTGACAAAAAACAAAAAAAAAATTTTTGAAAATCTGGCAAAGAATCATCGTGCGGTGACGTCAGCAAATGCCCACGTGACTTTTTTCAACGTTCTACTTTCACCAGAAGCAGAGATATTGACAAAAAACGAAAAAAAAATTTTTGAAAATCTGGCAACAAATCTTTGTGCGGTGACGTCAGCAAATGCTTACGTAACCATTTTCAGCGTTCTACCTTCACCAGAAGCAAAGATATTGACAAAAAAAAATAAAAAAATTTTTCAAAATCTGGCAACGTATCATTGTGCGGTGACGTCAGCAAATGTCCACGTATCTATTTTCAGCGTTCTACTTCCACCAGAAGCAGAGATATTGACAAAAACAAAAAAGTTTTTGAAAATCTGGCAACGTAACATTGTGCGGTGACGTCAGCAGATGCCCACAACTATTTTCAGCGTTCTACTTTTACCAGAAAAAATTATTGACAAAAACGAAAAAAAAATTTTTGAAAATCTGGCAACGAATTTTCGTGCGGTGACGTCAGCAGATGCCCGTAACAATTTTCAGCGTTCTACTTTCACCAGAAGCAGAGATGACAAAATACAAAAAAAAATTTTGAAAATCTGGCAACAAATCTTCGTGCGGTGACGTCAGCAGATGCCCACGTGACCATTTTCAGCGTTCTACTTCCACCAGAAGCAGAGATATTGACAAAAAACGAAAAAAAATTTTAAATTTGGCAACAAATCTTTGTGCGGTGACGTCAGCAAATGCCCACGTGATTATTTTCAGCGTTCTACCTTCACTAGAAGCAAAGATATTGACAAAAACAAAAAAAAATTTTGAAAATCTGGCAACGATTTTCGTGCGGTGACGTCAGCAGATGTGACCATTTTCAGCGTTCTACTTCTCAGCAGAAGAGATATTGACAAAAAACGAAAAAAAATTTTTGAAAATCTGGCATCAAATCTTCGTGCGGTGACGTCAGCAAATGCCCACGTGACCATTTTCAGCGTTCTACTTCCACAAAGCAGAATATTGACAAAAAAAAAAAAATTTTTGAAAATCTGGCAAAAAATCATCGTGCGGTGACGTCAGCAGATGCCCAAACAATTTTCAGCGTTCTACCTTCTCAGAGCAGAGATGACAAAAAACGATAAAAATTTTGAAAATCAACGAATCTTCGTGCGGTGACGTCAGCAGATGTTCACGTAACACTTTTCAGCGTTTTACCCTCACCAGAAGCAGAGATATTGACAAAAAACAAAAAAAAATATTTTGAAAATCTGGCAACGTATCATTGTGCGGTAACGTCAGCTGATGCTCACGTGACTATTTTCAGCGTTCTACCTCCGAAACAAGAGATATTGACAAAAAACGAAAAAAAAAAATTTTGAAAATCTGGCAACAAATCTTCGTGCGGTGACGTCAGCAAATGCCCACGTGACCATTTTCAGCGTTCTACTTCCACCAGAGCAGAGATATTGACAAAAAACAAAAAAAAATTTTTGAAAATCTGGCAACGTATCATTGCGGTGACGTCAGCAGATGCCCGGCAACAATTTTCAGCGTTCTACCTTCTCCAAGCAGAGATATTGACAAAAACAAAAAAAAATTTTTGAAAATCTGGCATCATTGTGCGGTAACGTCAGCTGATGCTCACGTGACTATTTTCAGCGTTCTACCTTCTCCAGAAACAGAGATATTGACAAAAAACGAAAAAAAAAATTTTGAAAATCTGGCAACGAATCTTCGTGCGGTGACGTCAGCAGATGTTCACGTAACACTTTTCAGCGTTTTATCCTCACCAGAAGCAGAGATATTGACCAAAAACAAAAAAAAATATTTTGAAAATCTGGCAACGAATCTTTGTGCGGTGACGTCAGCAGATGCCTACGTGACCATTTTCAGCGTTCTACCTTCACCAGAAGCAGAGATATTGACAAAAAACGAAAAAAAAATTTTTGAAAATCTGGCAACAAATCTTCGTGCGGTGACGTCAGCAAATGCTCACGTGACCATTTTCAGCGTTCTACCTTCACCAGAAGCAAAGATATTGACAAAAAACAATAAAAAAATTTTTCAAAATCTGGCAACGTATCATTGTGCGGTGACGTCAGCAGATGCCCACGTGACTATTTTCAGCGTTCTATTCTAAAACAGAGATATTGACAAAAACGAAAAAAATTTTTGAAAATCTGGCAACAAATCTTCGTGCGGTGACGTCAGCAAATGCCCACGTGACCATTTTCAGCGTTCTACCTTCACCAGAAGCAGAATATTGACAAAAACAAAAAAAATTTTTGAAAATCTGGCAACGAATCATTGTGCGGTGACGTCAGCAAATGCCCACGTGACTTTTTTCAGCGTTCTACTTTCAGAAACAGAGATATTGACAAAAAACGAAAAAAATTTTGAAAATCTGGCAACAAATCTTTGTGCGGTGACGTCAGCAAATGCTTACGTGACCATTTTCAGCGTTCTACCTTCACCAGAAGCAAAGATATTGACAAAAAAAATTTTTGAAAATCTGGCAACGTATCATTGTGCGGTGACGTCAGCAAATGCCCGTATCTATTTTCAGCGTTCTACTTCCACCAGAAGCAGAGATATTGACAAAAAACAAAAAAAATTTTTGAAAATCTGGCAACGTAACATTGTGCGGTGACGTCAGCAGATGCCCGTAACTATTTTCAGCGTTCTACTTTACCAGAAAAAAATATTGACAAAAAACGAAAAAAATTTTTTGAAAATCTGGCAACAATTTTCGTGCGGTGACGTCAGCAGATGCCCACGTGACTATTTTCAGCGTTCTACTTTCACCAGAAGCAGGATATTGACAAAAAACAAAAAAATTTTTGAAAATCTGGCAACAAATCTTCGTGCGGTGACGTCAGCAGATGCCCACGTGACCATTTTCAGCGTTCTACTTCCACCAGAAACAGAGATATTGACAAAAAACGAAAAAAAATTTTTAAAATTGGCAACAAATTTTGTGCGGTGACGTCAGCAAATGCCCACGTGACTATTTTCAGCGTTCTACTTCACCAGAAGCAAAGATATTGACAAAAAACGAAAAAAAAATTTTGAAAATCTGGCAACGAATCTTCGTGCGGTGACGTCAGCAGATGCCCACGTGACCATTTTCAGCGTTCTACTTCCACCAGAAGCAGAGATATTGACAAAAAACGAAAAAAAAATTTTTGAAAATCTGGCATCAAATCTTCGTGCGGTGACGTCAGCAAATGCCCACGTGACCATTTTCAGCGTTCTACTTCCACCAGAAGCAGAGATATTGACAAAAAACAAAAAAGAAATTTTTGAAAATCTGGCAAAAAATCATCGTGCGGTGACGTAAGCAGATGCCCACGTAACAATTTTCAGCGTTCTACCTTCTCCAGAAGCAGAGATATTGACAAAAAACGATAAAAAAATTTTTGAAAATCTGGCAACGAATCTTCGTGCGGTGACGTCAGCAGATGTTCACGTAACACTTTTCAGCGTTTTACCCTCACCAGAAGCAGAGATATTGACAAAAAAAATATTTTGAAAATCTGGCAACGTATCATTGTGCGGTAACGTCAGCTGATGCTCACGTGACTATTTTCAGCGTTCTACCTTCTCCAGAAACAGAAATATTGACAAAAAACGAAAAAAATTTTGAAAATCTGGCGCGAATCTTCGTGCGGTGACGTCAGCAAATGTTCACGTGACCATTTTCAGCGTTTATCACTCACCAGAAGCAGAGATATTGACCAAAAAACGAAAAAAATCTTTGTGCGGTGACGTCAGCAGATGCCTACGATGACCTTTCAGCGTTCTACCTTCACCAGAGCAGAGATATTGACAAAAACAGAAAAGATTTTGAAAATCTGGCAACAAATCAACATTTTGCATTGACGTCAGCAAATGCTCACGTGACCATTTTCAGCGTTCTACCTTCACCAGAAGCAAAGATATTGACAAAAACGTAAAAAATTTTTAAAATCTGGCAACGTATCTGTTGTGCGGTGACGTCAGCAGATGCCCACGTGACTATTTTCAGCGTTCTATGTTCACCAGAAACAGAGATATTGACAAAAACAAAAAAAAATTTTGAAAATCTGGCAACAAATCTTCGTGCGGTGACGTCAGCAAATGCCCACGTGACCATTTTCAGCGTTCTACCTTCACCAGAAACAGAGATATTGACAAAAAACAAAAAAAATTTTTGAAAATCTGGCAAAGATCATCGTGCGGTGACGTCAGCAAATGCCCACGTGACTTTTTCAGCGTTTACTTTCACCAGAAGCAGAGATATTGACAAAAAACAAAAAAAATTTTGAAAATCTGGCGGCAAATCTTTGTGCGGTGACGTCAGCAAATGCTTACGTAACCATTTTCAGCGTTCTACCTTCACCAGAAGCAAAGATATTGACAAAAAAAATAAAAAATTTTTTGAATCTGGCAACGTATCATTGTGCGGTGACGTCGCAAATGTCCACGTATTCTATTTTCAGCGTTCTACTTCGCAGAAGCAGAAATATTGACAAAAAACAAAAAAGTTTTTTAAATCTGGCAACGTAACATTGTGCGGTGACGTCAGCAGATGCCCACGTAACTATTTTCAGCGTTCTACTTCACCAAAAAAAATATTGACAAACGAAAAAAAAATTTTGAAAATCTGGCAACGAATCTCGTCTGTGACGTCAGCAGATGCCCACGTGACTATTTTCAGCGTTCTATTTTAGAGGCAATGAGTTTAAAAAAACAAAAAAAAAAATTTTGAAAATTTGGCAAAAATATCATTGTGCGGTGACGTCAGCTAATGCCCACGTGATTATTTTCAGCGTTCTACCTTCACCAGAAACAGAGATATTGACAAAAACGAAAATAAATTTTAAAAATTTGGCAACAAATCTTCGTGCGGTGACGTCAGCAGATGCCCACGTAACAATTTTCAGCGTTTTACTCTCACCAGAAGCTGAGATATTGACAAAAAGCAAAAAAAAAGATTTTTGAAAATTTGGCAAAGTATCATTGTGCGGTGACGTCAGCTTATGCCCACGTGACTATTTTCAACGTTCTACCTTCACCAGAAAAAGAGATATTGACAAAAAACGAAAAATAAATTTTTGAAAATTTGGCAACAAATCTTCGTGCGGTGACGTCAGCAAATGCCCACGTGACCATTTTCAGCGTTCTACTTTCACCAGAAACAGAGATATTGACAAAAAACGAAAAAAAAATTTTTGAAAATCTGGCAACAAATCTTCGTGCGGTGACGTCAGCAAATGCCCACGTGACCATTTTCAGCGTTCTACCTTCACCAGAAGCAGAGATATTGACAAAAACGAAAAAAATTTTTGAAAATCTGGCAACAAATCTTCGTGCGGTGACGTCAGCAAATGCCCACGTGACCATTTTCAGCGTTCTACCTTCTGAAGCAAAGATATTGACAAAAACAAAAAAAAAAAATTTTAAAATCTGGCATATCATTTGCGGTGACGTCAGCAGATGCCACGTGACTATTTTCAGCGTTCTACCTTCACCAGAAACTGAGATATTGACAAAAAACAAAAAAAAAGTTTTTGAAAATCTGGCAACGTAACATTGTGCGGTGACGTCAGCAGATGCCCACGTAACTATTTTCAGCGTTCTACTTTACCAGAAAAAAATTATTGACAAAAAACGAAAAAAATTTTTGAAAATCGGCAACAAATTTTCGTGCGGTGACGTCAGCAGAACGACGTGACCATTTTCAGCGTTCTACTTCCACCAGAAACAGAGATATTGACAAAAAACGAAAAAAAATTTTTAAAATTGGCAACAAATCTTTGTGCGGTGACGTCAGCAAATGCCCACGTGATTATTTTCAGCGTTCTACCTTAACTAGAAGCAATGATATTGACAAAACGAAAAAAAATTTTTGAAAATCTGGCAACGTTCGTGCGGTGACGTCAGCAGATGCCGTGACTATTTTCAGCGTTCTACTTCACCAGAAGCAGAGATATTGACAAAAACAAAAAAATTTTTTTAATCTGGCAAGTAATTTTCGTGCGGTGACGTCAGCAGATGCCCACGTGACTATTTTCAGCGTTCGATCGACATGTTCGAAGCGATACTGAGGCGAAGTATGTCGCGACGTCAGTTTTTAAACGTAATCGCGTCGACGTACTTAAAAATCGCAGACAGCTGTCCACAGATACTCTGATCGTACGTTTGATAGGATCGTCGATTGTATTCTATCGACGAGACGTCGACTCCAAGATATCTCACCAATTCTATGGGCGGTCGGAGATTACCGAAGCCGTCAAAGTACGCGACGCGATCTTCTCTTTTGGCGTACGCTACCCAGTGAGTCCCCGGACCCGTCACGTTGTCCAGGTTCACGATACCGCTCTTGTTTGTACGCGCACCACTCGTAGGTAGGGTGTCGCGCATAAAGACGCCTCTGAAATAAGGAACGCGCATACGTCTGGCCAGATGATTCAACTGCACGTTTGTAGTCGCACCCAAAGGCATTTTTAACGTCTGCTCGACGTTTTTTTCTTCCTCTCTTCGCAACAGTCATACCTCTGCCGTACCTGTACGGCGGAGAAGAAGACCCGTCCACCGTTGTACGGGGCCAGATGTACGCCGGATCCACCGGCTGCCGCGCGAGCAGCTTTTCTCTCGTTTACGGCTCTCTATACTCGCGGCTCCACCGACAAGTGATCCGACTGCGCCGAGAATCGGAATGATCGGCAGCATGCCACCGCGCTTTGCTGTTGGAAGCATGCGTTTTTTGCGAATCGTACTTCTTCTTCTCCTCTTCGTAATCGTTCTGTTTCTCACAGTCCTCAACCTGTTCTTTCTAGTCGACATACCCATCCCAATTTTCGTTTTAGCTTTCATCGCAGCCCACACGGCTGCTGCGGCGGCTCTCTCGCGTAAGCCTGAATCTTTCGCTATAACGCGTTTTCCCGCTCTCTTGGCGAGTTCTTTGTCCGCTGCGTGTCTATCTGTGAGATCGTTGCTTCGCGCGTACGCCAAGTCGTGCTCGCGACACGCTTCGTCCAACGGATTAACGCCTCGATCGCCTATGCGTTCCTTCAGTCGAGTTCCCGGCCCGCAAAATTGATAACCGGGGATGTGCAGTTCGAAGGGGAGGGCGTTTATCGCGCGATTCAACAAACCTTTGCCGCAGCACTTTACTTCCGATGAAGCGGTAGACGACGTTGACACTCGCCGCACTCTCGGATTAACGGAGCAGGTCCGTCGATGTGCGTTTCTTGCCAGGGTTGATTGTAATGCTCGAGGCACCTGCGGTAGGTTCGAACCTCCGGATCTTCCGTCAAGTGCACGGGAAGTTTGTCCCACACGTGATGAACGTAATCGCCGCAGACGTGCAGCAAAACGGCTTTTGGTACGATGCTCAACTGTTCCGCGGTCAAATTCAACACGTCAAAGGGATGTTTCAGCGCGAGATACATGTCGATTAATGAGCTATTCGCGGGGTCGCGCGACTATAAATAGGCGCGCGAGTGATCGTCTCCGTACAGCGGGTACGAGATGCGGTTCGTGCGACAACCGCAGACGATACGCGTCGCGAATTGCGACGACAGATTACGACTGATGGACAGTCTCGAGAGGGAGAAAAAACGCAGGCATGGTGAGATGCTGCCAAACACCGTGCGCGCGATCGTGTGCGGCCCATCGAACTGCGGCAAAACGAACGTTCTGATCAGTCTGTTGGAGAGTCCGCACGGTTTGCGTTTCGAGAACGTGTACGTGTACTCGAAGTCGCTGCAGCAGCCCAAGTATCAGTACTTGGAAAGTCTGCTGACGCCGATCGAAGAGATCGGCTATTTCACGTTCTCCAACAACAGCGACGTCGTTCCGCCGAGCGAGGCGCTTCCGCATTCGATCTTCGTCTTTGACGATATCGCGTGCGACAAGCAAGACGCCGTGAGAGAATACTTCGCGATGGGTCGTCACTCGAACGTAGACTGCTTCTATCTGTGTCAGTCGTACGCGAGGATACCGAAGCATCTGATACGCGACAACGCGAATCTGCTGATCCTGTTCAAACAGGACGGAACCAATCTGAAACACGTGTACAACGATCACGTCAACACCGACATGTCGTACGACGAGTTCAGTGCGTTGTGTCGCGAATGCTGGCAACATGATCACGGTTTCGCGGTAATCGACAAGGACAGTCCGCTCGACAACGGGCGATACAGGCGAGGATTCGACGTGTTTGCGGTACCGTCGAGTTGATTTTTTAACAGATTGATGATATCGCGTGACAATCAGTCGTCGAAGACGCTTCGTCGAGAACGGATCGCGCGATACGATCGATATGACGGGGGAAACGACAACGTGAGCGCGAAAGTTGAAATCGAGAGATCGGAAGACGAGCGAGGCGATTCGCAGGAAGCATCGAGCTATAAAGACCGACACGATCGACGCCGACATCGCGTCGGAGAAGCGCCTCAAGCCCATCGTCGAACCTCTAAAGCGGATGGTCGAGACCGTCGAGGAATCCGGTATCGCAGTACCGAAGGTGGAGTCGAAATCGGAGCGATTGACGCCGAAACTGGAGCGACGATTGTGGTCGACACCAAAACCCGAACGGCGTTTAAACGTCACGTTTGACGATTCGTTGTCGTCGGCAACGTTAGGCGATACGATCGTAGCTAATCCGTCATTGAGTGATACGACCGTCGATTCGTACGTTACGACCGAAAACGTCGAACTTCCGTCGACGCCACGGCCCCGCACATCGACGCCGCGGTTCGGCGTATCGACGCCGCGATCTGGCGTATCGACGCCGCGGCCCAGCGTATCGATGGCAACGATGTATCTGGAAGCGGCGAGTGGTGACAGAAGAATAAATATCGATGACGTTTTCGGTATATACTTTGACACGAACAAAGTAATGCTCGGGAACAAGCATGTCGAATTCGACCATAAAAACGATGATATAATCGTCGCTGGTAAGAGATATTCCGGTACGGAAGGTCTGTACGAGTTGATTTTCAAGAAGGTACCCGATGAAACCGCTTACACCGAGGCGGATAAACGTCACTACAAGAGCATACTCGAAGCGACGAACGCGCATAAGAAAGATTTCAGCGACAGCGGTCGCGTCATGGGTAACAGAGGCTCAAAGTACGTGAAGGTGATCGCACCGCTGCTGTCAGGCGATTCGGCCAGGAAATCGAGAAGAAAAAGCTCCGGTAAAGGATTACCTCGCCTCATGACGTTAAACGATCACACGATCGACTACGTGCACTGGGACGATCCTAACGAGCTCGTGGATCGTCTTCGATTGCTGGATGCTTCGCGTCGAGCCGGTCACAACGCACACGACAAATCTGTCGATCGTCGAGGAACTGCGCGAGGCGGGTTTGATTATAAATTGATCGACCGGTAGGAATCGAGCGACAGAATCGATCATGTCTAGATCGCGCAAGTCGAGCGACGCAGGTCCCGAGAGGAGGCGACTCGTTGACGAGTTGCACGCCCCGGCGAGAAGAAATTTTCCGCGAAGACGCGTCGTGGTCAAGGGATATGACGATCTGTGGCAGGCTGATATCGTCGAGATGCAACCGTACGCGCGTTTCAATCGAGGCTACCGCTATATTCTTACCGTCATCGACGTACTCGGCAAGTACGCGTGGGCGATACCGCTCAAGAACAAAGGCGGCAGCGAGACGGCTGACGCTTTAGCGGAGTTGATGCGAAAGAGCGGGCGATGCCCGAAAAATCTGCAAACTGACATGGGAAAGGAGTTTTACAACGCCGACGTGCAACGACTTTTCGCGAAACGCGGCGTCAATCATTACTCGACATACTCGGTAATGAAGGCGTCGATAGTCGAACGATTCAATCGCACGCTCAAAAACGCCATGTGGAAGATGTTTACACTCAATGGTAATTATGAGTGGTTCGACGCGCTACCGCGTCTCGTAGACGAGTACAATAGGCGCAAGCATCGAACGATCGGCATGCGGCCCGTTGACGTGACACCTGATATCGCCAAAAAACTCCTCGACACCGTGTACAGCGCTATAAAGATAGCCGCTCCGGCCAAATTCAGGGTCGGTGATAAAGTACGCGTGAGCAAGTTTAAAATGATTTTTGAAAAGGGATACACTCCGAATTGGACCACCGAGGTTTTCACGATCGTTAAGGTGCAGCAAACTAATCCAGCTACCTATCTACTGGAGGATTATCGCGGTGAGGCGATATCCGGAGCGTTCTACGAGTACGAGTTGCACGCGCGACGCATCCGGACGTGTATCTGGTGGAGAAGGTTCTGCGCAAAAAGGGTGACAAGGTCTACGTAAAATGGTTGGGATTCGACGGATCGCACAATTCGTGGATCGACAAAAACAGCATCGTTTAATAAATTTTTTTATTTCACACATGTGTATGTGTGATTCGATACAAAAATGTATAAAAATGAGAAAAATATATAACGTACGCATTGTACAATGTTTTACTTCATTTGTATAATTACATCTATAATACATACTACATACTGCTTACTGCGTACATGTATACTGCGTACATGTATACTGCGTACATGTGTACTGCGTACATGTGTACTGCGTACATGTGTACTGCGTACATGTGTACTGCGTAAATGTGTACTGCGTACATGTGTACTACGTAAGGGCATGCTAGCGACTACTAACTTAAACCTGTACATCATCGCATAAAAATATAAAACATGACCGTTTCGTCGGTCGTTTCGAGATTTCCGCAAAGAACACCTCAATCAACGCATCAAACACTCCACAAAATAAATTCAAATTAAGTTTAAAACGACATAAGCAACCAAGAACATCACATACACCGCATACACCGTAAAATATGCGAATGTTAACCCATACATTATATCGCAATTAACCGGTAAAACCAAAAAAAGAAAAGAAATACCAACTATTGTACCGTCAGTAAAAAATAAAGGGGTAAAGGAGTAAAGGGGGTAAAGGAGTAAAGGGGGTAAAGGAGTAAAGGAGTAAAGGAGTAAAGGGGTAAAGGGGGTAAAGGGTAAACAACAAAACCAGTAACAACAAAACCAGTTACAACAAAACCAGTAACAACAAAAAAAAAGAAAAAAGAAAAAAGAAAAGAAATACCAACTCTTGTACCGTCAGTAATAAAATAAAGGGGTAAAAATACGAGCATAGTTGGAGAATATGACAACGCTAGGAATAAATTTTGAAAAAGATGCAATCTACGCATCAAACGGTACAAAGTGAAAATCAAATTAAATTTTGAAAAAAACCATTAGCAAACAACACTTCATACACCGCAAAATAATAATTATTTTGTGCAATCCAGCCCATTTGCTAGCTGCAAAAATACCAAAAAAAAGAAAAGAAATACCAACTATTGTACCGTCAGTAAAAATAAAGGGGTAAAGGGGTAAAGGGGTAAAGATACGAGTATAGTTGGAGAATATGACAGTGCTAGGAATAATACATATAATGTATGTTATTCCACGCATGCTTCATATAACGAGCTCGAGACTTTTATAAAATATTTTTAAACCAGATAAAATTGAAAAAGAGGCAATCATGAACGCATCAAATACTACAAAGTGAAAATCAGACTAAATTTGATAAAAAACCAAAGCAACCAAGAACATCTCATACTCCGCAAAATAAAAATTATTTTGTGCAATCCAAAAAATAAAACAATGCAATCATGAACGCCTCAATCATCCCATCACTCTCCACAAAATGCTAAATATGCGAATGTTAACAATCACTCGAGAAACGTTGCGTCAATCGGAAGTATAATACATACTGCATACATGTATACCGCGTACATGTGTACTGCGTTTTTTATCGAGGTATGCGATAATGACCCCACGGCAAGGTCTCGGTCGAGTTCGGCACGAGATATCGCTTGTCGTCGTACGGACTCAAAGCGATCTTTGTCTCGGACACGGTGTACACCTCATGCAATTTCGACCTGATGCACGATTGGTCGCGAGTCATAGCGATCTCGTCCTCGAGACACCTCACGTAATCGTCGAACGTTATAGTTCGCGCCACGACTCCGCTCTTTACACCCTTTGCTTTTTTGGTGTCTTTTCTACCGTCTACCCTGATCGCATACATCTTAGCTCTGAGTCCGACGAACTCTGTGACGATCGCACCGTTACACTCATCCTTCATTAAGCCGGGTATTTTTTTGTTCGCGAGAGGTATACCATACGCGTTATCGGGCGGATAGTCGCTCGTGTCGAACCTCGCGATATCGCGTTTCATCATCTCGTATACGTCGTCGCACTCGACGCTGTACACAAGACTGTCCGTGTCGGTATACATGACGCTACATTTGTCTCCGAAAGTCGGTATCATATACTCGTGATGAAACTCGTACAAGCATACTTTAGATATGTCGAGTATAGACATACCGACGTATATCGGCTTGGCGAATTTCACCTCGAGTTTACGTAATTCCACAGCTACTAAATTTTCCGCAAATACGCTTCTGCTGTGAAAATTCGGTTTGGCGATCATCGCCTCCACACCGCACCGTCCGTCCCACTGCGAGAGCAAGCGAACGTCGACGCGATTTCGTACGTTCTCCATCGTTTTACCGAACACCGCGTTGTTCATCAGTTTAAACAAATTTTTCTCAAAATCGTTGGTCGCGCGAGTTCGATGTCGCGTGTTGAGCTCGATGTAATCGCGCAACCATGCCGATTGAGTGAATCGCAGCACGCGGTAAACCTTGGTGACGCGAAGACCGTGACGCGTGCACAGCTGCAGATTGCGATAGTGGATGACGTATCGCTTCTTATCACACAGCGTAGCCAAAAGTTTTACATCGTGTTTCGCCCCGGTGGTTTCTCTCGCGTGGGACAGAACGGCAGATCGGAGTGCGCGTCGTGCACGCTCGCGGGATACTCGAGATCCACCTCGAGAATATAACCCGTGGGCGAGTCCGCGGCGATCGCGTCTACGTCGAGGTTCGCGAGGTCGTTGTCGTCGACCCATTCGAAGTCCGCGTACGGTAACGGCTGACACATGGCCCATCCGTACAAGTTATTTACATCGTAATACACAATGTACGACGAAGGTTTCGACGAGTCGTAACCCGACCGCATGTATCTGTTATTGGCTCGCGCGTATCTGTTGGAGCATTGACTTAGACCGCCGCGTATACCGCGTTCGACGAACATCACCATGTCGATGTCGGTCAACAATTCGAAATTTATGCGCGTATGCTTGAGCATCGCATCCCACGTGAAACCGGGTAAGGTGTAGTAATGCGCGGGATCGAGTCCGTAACTCTCGACGCATCTGTCGCGAAAATTTTCAAATACGTCAGCCAATAACAGTACATCGGTCTTGAGGTACAGATCGCTGTACTCGCCCAGAGTTCGAACGGAGAACCGCTGCCATACGGTCTCGGCGTGCGCGTAATCTGTCTCGGTCACCGTGTCACCGGTCAGCGAACTGAAGAATGAGTCGCGCGACGGTAAGCTTGACTCATTCAATTTTTCGACGCTGTTGACGTACTCGTACGGAAATACACCTTTTCGCGTCAGAAGATTGAAATTTTCTTCTGAAAGTGTCGCAAATTCAGCGCGCAAGATTCGCAATTTGTCTTTGGCGAGTAGAGACGATAATTTGTCGAGGCTAGCGTTCAAAAATTTGTACGAGTCTATAAAGCGCAACTTTATCGCAGTTCGCGAGTCCTGTCCCTCAGCCGTATCGTTAACGTGTTTCGTAAAGGAGATATATTTCTCCTTCGTTATCGGTAATAGATTAATTTTACCCTCGTACGCTGTGGCGATCTCCTTTATAACAAAGTGTGCATCGTAACCCGACAGATTGTGAAATACGACGGGGATGTAACGCGTGTCGCGGTATTGCAGGTTACATTTTGAGTGCGCGGGACCTCTATACCGACCGGTCAAATGACAATGATCGCGCACACGCTTCTCGTCCGCCGCAAACGGATTTTCGCATACGTGGCACAGCTTCGCGTTCTCGTGCACCTCGAGCTGCGCATTCGACAACGTCTTCATCGGGACAACGTTTGAGATTACGGTTTTTACGCGATGAGCTAATCTCACTAGCCGCTCGACGAACCACTGGACGCAATCAGGTTCGCGACGATATTCGTATCTCGAGAGCGACTCGTCGTACGAGCATCGGACGTAGTATCCCACGCTGAATACTTCGTGATGTTGATAATTAAACGTCGTTTGTTCGGGCGATGATGGTGGATCGATATTTCGCAGCACGCACTCCAGATCGGCGTAAACGATGAACGGCACGCGCTCCTTGTTGTCGTGATTAGAAAAGCTGAGCCATTTGTCGTCCTCGCTGGGTAGTCGTATAGCGCAGTCGTTTAATATTCCGCAATCCATGACGTGAGCCTCGAGCTTCTCGCTCGAACTAAAGTAATGAAGACACCTAAAAATAAAATATTTTTTACAAAATAATAATTTTAAAATAATATTTTAAAAATCAATTATATATTTAAAACCATACGTACCGATCACAAATGTGTTTCCGATGCTCGCGTCCGCTTAGTTGCGAACTGACGAGGCGTGATAGATTACTGATACACGCAAAGTGTCCCACTTTCTGGTTATCGTTGTCATCGTTGTTATCGGGTTGCACGTACAATAAATTTACGTGTCTCTTTTTCTTCTCATTGCTGAGGCGTATAGGTAGAACGTTTATTTCTTTTCCACGTGTCTTTGTGACGTACACGTTGATCGAGATATCATTCAATCGTTCGAGTTTCGCAACGTCTTTAAGAGTCGCGGGAAACTCCACACCCTCGACGTTCAGCACCGTTGCGTAATGCGGGTACGACGATTCCCGATCCACGTGCTGCTTTACGGGATACAGAGCTGCCACCACCGACCACGCGAGACACTTGTCATCCATCGATTTTACGCATATCACTGCTTTTTTAGCGACTATTTTCCGCGACAATGTAACGTGACATCCCGAACGCATCGGATTGTACTTGTTTACGTTGATCAACAAGTTCAAAATTCGCGACAACGCCCATCCGCTGTCGCGCTCCTGAAACTCCTCGAGAGAAGCCAGCGTGGGTTCGATAACATGTAATCGGTACCACTCGCGTACATCAGTATCTTGAAAGATCTCACAGTTTTTCGTGGTTATACTTTTGTTGGCGCGTTTGTCCCCGGCTGTGAATTCACCGTTGAACGCGGTGTTCACTTTCACGCAATTAGTTTTACGCACGATGTTCTGTACGCGCTCGCACACCGCGTTACCGGCGTCCTCCAGGAATCGCAGCGGCTCGATGTAGTTTGTGTTTATTACCACACCCGTTGCGATACGACTTTTGAACGCGGTCTCGATCTCGCGCCACTCGAGTTCACCAGCTGCGTTGTCACCATCACCGTCGGCAGCACTGGTGCTCGCATACTCGCCACCCTGGTGCACGTAACGTCCGTACAAATGTTTCCTGACACCCAAAAGTCGCGCGATACTCGCCACCGTGGATTGCGCGCATCCGACGGATACGCGCGTTCGCTTGGCGCGACTACGTTCCTCGAGTCGATTCACTAGGTCGTCACATCTCTCAAGCCACACGAAAAATTCTCCCAAGGTGGTCACGGCGTCAGCCTGCACCAGGAGTTCACGCTCTTCCTCGAGAAAACTTTGATCCATTTTTTAATGATTCTCACACCGATGCTTGCACGTTAATGTTTTTTTAAAAAACGACATTAGCAATAAATACAACAAAACAACGACATTAGCAATAAATACAACAAAACAACGACATTGGCAATAAATACAACAAAACAACGACATTGGCAATAAATACAACAAAACAACGACATTGGCAATAAATACAACAAAACAACGACATTAGCAATAAATACAACAAAACAACGACATTGGCAATAAATACAACATTAGCGATAAATACAACAAAACAACAACATTAGCGATAAAAACGACATTAGCAACGTGAGTATGGAAATCGAAGTACATTGTTCACGCATTCGTGCATACCGGGCACATATCGCACGAAATTACAACGAATGTTGCGGTTCTACAGTTCAAACACCACGTACCGCTCAGACTATCGTACGATCCTACGACGTGTTTACGAATCTTGAAGACGGAATCGTTGAAATCGTTTCGCATCAACACCAAACAAGAAGCGCACACGTTGTATCCTCGCCCGTCACAATAATAAAAATATATGGCACAAAATTTCGTACGCAGATTAATCGCGTTTAAATTCCGTAAATTGATCGTTTTGCGCGTAGTACTTTCAACCGTTTCATCGTTGTCATCGTCGGTTTCGCAAGCACTATCCTCCGACAGGGGATGAACCTCTTCGATTTCCTCACCGATTTCTATTTCTATTTCTTCACCGATTTCTTCACCGATTTCTATTCTCACGTCAACGTTCATTATCGTCGATCGCTCGTTCACTAATGAGATTCGCGCGTGGTTACAAGAGAGGCCTAAGGAATGCTTTATATTCTACCCCTACTCCTGATTAATCATGTGACACATTTTTACCCTCTCTCAAATTATAATGAGTCATTTCATAAGTTTCACTTTGCAGTATTTTAAAATTGCTATCTTATCTCTGCCCGACAAAAGAAATGTACACCCGCTAAATAGCAACTACCCCGTTTGCAGAGTCTTTGAGTTTAGCCGCATAGTTTTTGTTATCTGAGCAGTCTATTTTTCAAAGATGTGGGGGAACGAAAATCGTTACCTTATCTCTTTCCGAGAAAAGAAATGCACACCTGCTAAATAACAACTACCTCCGTTTGCAGCCTTTGAATTTAGCCGCATAGTCTTTTGTTCTCTTAGCAGTCTATTTTTCAATGATGTGGGGGAATTAAAATCTTTACCTTATCTCTTTCCGAGAAAAGAAATGCACACCTGCTAAATAACAACTACCTCCGTTTGCAGCCTTTGAATTTAGCCGCATAGTCTTTTGTTCTCTTAGCAGTCTATTTTTCATTGATGCGGGGTAACGTGAGTGGCAACGTGAGTGGCAACGTGAATGGCAACGCGAGTGAGAACGATAATTTTTTTATCAGTATAAAACAATTTGGATCGAGATGAGTTCTTCAACCGTCGAGCGATCAGTTCCTTGCAACCAGGCATCGGTAACTGATCGTCGCCAATTAACAAGTTACAAAAAATGTAAGTATCTTTTCTGATATTATTTTTAATATCTTTTCTGATATTATTTTTAATATCTTTTTTAAAAAAAATTTCCGATTAATATAAAATATTTTTTCAGATGATTTCCAACATCAATATAAGGCAACTTACCCGCTGGCCGCACGAAGTACGCGTGATACGCGTACAATCACCCACGCTATTTTGGGTAAAGTTAACAAACGGAGAGAAGGCTCATTTGGAGATGCTTGAACAATTGACTGCACATATGAGGATTGCAGCAGCCAACCTCATGCTGTTACCACATGAAGTTACAGTGGGAACCCTTGTTGCTATCCGAGAAGGTTTAAAGTGGCAAAGAGGAATCATCGATGATGTTAGTGCTACGTCGATTACGGTACATCTTCGCGACTGGGCTCGCAAAACCTGTAGACTACCTTATGAGTGTTTCCGACTGGACGAACGATTCTGTGAATTAAAGTGGCAAGCGATACCGTGTGTTCTAGACGGAATCTTGCCTCGGCGAGCCCAGATATGGACGGAGCAAGAGATCACACTCGCTAAAATAATCATGGAAAAAGCGCGGGGGTGGATTACCGTCAATGATATTCTCTCTGGCGATGCGGCTCTTGTTTCGTTAATTAGAGTCGGGCAAACAGAAAATGTGGACCCGGTAGATATGTCAACTTTATTCATACACCTGGGTATTGCAAGAAATTTCATCATGTGGATCGATACGCCGGCTGAATGAATTACACCGAAAGGGCCTTAAGTCCGTTCGTATATCCGCTTCTTTAAGCATCATTCATTGTGCATTTACGAACACACATATGGAAGCGGATAGAAACGCAGCACGTGATTTTCAGTCGGTCGCTCGTCAGTCGGTCGCTCGCCAGTCGAGGAGTACACATCTTAAAATTGCTAGTATTGTTTTTATTGCTTCTGTTGTTTTTATTGCTTATGTTGTTTTTATTATTGCTGTTGTCGTTTTTGCTGTTGTCGTTTTTTTGCTGTTGTCGTTTTTTGTTGGCTATTGTTGTTTTTTTGGCAAGATTGGATCGAAATTAAAACAGAAAAAATTTTCGGCAAGATCTCATTTTAAATTAATCATAAAAAAATCACCATGAGTTGCCGAGATTATTTGATGAAGGTCTGCGCCAGGAGTGACTGCAAGATGTTCCACGAGGTCCGGCGGTGTACGAAGTCGGTGTGCCTTTCAGGAACGACGTGCAAATTTGTCCACCTCAACCAGGATGAGGTGGATGAAATTAATCATCATGTGCGGCCGATGACGGAAACGGCGTTTTGCGAACTAAAACGCCTGGCATATCTACTTCGCGAAACGTACCCGCCGGATCAGAGGCCTCACTCATGCACCAAGAATTTACTTGGAGAGTGCATGTGGGAGTGCCTCTCTTGCGAAAATGGAACATTTCCCAGTAAGTTTTTTTATTTAATTTTTTTTTTTTTTTTTTTTTTTTTAATTTTTTAATTTATATTTTTTAAAATTTACAGAGGATAACACGCCGAGATGCAACTTCTGTCAGATGCAGCATTTCAAAGGGATCCAGGCCCTAATTTGCGGTCACTCCTTTTGCACACCGTGCATGAAAGTGATACCATTTGCCATGCAGGGCCAAGTGCCCAAACATCTCTGCACGGTGTGCAAACAGTGGAAGGTGCAGATCAATCTATGTAAGTATATTTGAAATAAATTTTAATTATTTAATACATTTTATTTTATACCCTGTTAATAATTTCTTTTTTTGTTTCAGACACTGACTAAGGACTCCAAAAATTAATTTATAAGTTTAGGTTAAGTTAAGTTTAAGTTTAAGTTTTATTTTTATTATTTTCATTTTTTCATTTTTCATTTTTTTATTTTTTTCTTAATACACCTTTAGTTTATAAGTTTAGGTTAAGTTTTATTTAATATTTTATTTTTATTATTTTTTGTATTTGTATTCTTTTTTATATATTCATTTTTATATTTTATATTATATTCATTTTTTGTATATTTTTTCATTTTTCATTTTTATTTTTCTTAATACACCTTTAGTTTATAAGTTTAGGTTAAGTTTTATTTAATATTTTATTTTTATTATTTTTGTATTCTTTGTATTCTTTGTATTCTTTTTTTATATATTCATTTTTATATTTTATACTATATATTCATTTTTTGTATTATATTTTCATTTTTTATTATTAATATATTTTTATACATAAAAATAAAATATGTTTTTTTAAGAAAATATTTTCAATCTTATTTAATACCATATACCAATTTTTATTTTCTTTATATATTTATTTTTTATTATATAGTCACTTTTATGTATTCATTTTTTTTTTTTTTTTATATTTAAAAGTAATTGTACACAAGTTTATTAGTTGTAAGTTTTTTTAATCATTAAAATATATTTCATACATAAGAAATAAAAAGGGGACAGTGGATCAAATATATGTGTTAAATTATTTGATAAATAAGAAGATAGAAGAAAAGGAAGGTAAAATGGTAATTGTGTTTATAGATATGAAGGCGGCTTTTGACTCTGTAGACAGGAGAAAATTGGTGGAAACAATGAAGAAAAGAGGGGTAAGGGAGGGATTGATAAGAAGGTGTGAAGAAATATTAGAGGAAACGGTGAATAAAGTAAAGGTGAAGGATAAAGAGGGGAAAAGTTTCTGGACAACAAAAGGAGTAAGACAGGGTTGTCCGCTTAGTCCTAGCTTGTTCACGCTCTTGTTGGCAGACATAGATGAAGAATTAGAAAAAGGAGGATGGGGGGGTATAAGAATAAAAGACAGGAGAGTTTACTCGCTGGCGTATGCGGATGACATTGCGCTACTGGCAGAAAATGAGGCAGGCATGAAAGGAATGATTAAAAGTATGGAAGAATATGTAAAGGAAAAGGGATTGGAAGTGAATGTTAAGAAAACAAAGATAATGAGGTGTAGAAAGGGGGGAGGAAGATGGAAAAAAACTAAATGGGTATGGAAAGGGGAAGAAATAGAGGAAGTAAAAAGTTTCAAGTATTTGGGATACACAATTATGAGAAATGGAGAGCAGAAAGAGCATGTAAAGGACAGAGTAAGAAGAGCGGCAAGAATAATGGGGCAGGTGTGGAGTATAGGTAAAAGAAAATTTGGAAAGATTGGAGTAAAGAATATGGCTATTTGATAAACTGGTATGGTCGGTTATTAATTACGGCGTAGAAATATGGGGATGGAAGGAAAGAGAAGAGGTGGAGATATTACAGGAAAAATACCTGAGATGGTTGCTGGGAGTAAGAAGATATGTACCAGGATATATGGTGAGAGAAGAACTACAGAGGGATAAATTGAAAGGTAGAGCAGGGATGAGAGCATGGAAATATGAAAAAGGTTAGAAGAAGGAAAGGAGGTGTTCTAGCAAAATGGTGCTGGGAAGAAATGAAGGAAAGAGCAAGGGAGGGAAGAAGCAAGGGAAAATGGGAAAAGAAAGAGAGAGGAATTTTTTGAAAATTTTGGGTGGTCGGGAAAAGAGGTGGAAGATTTAAGAAAGAGGGAAATAAGGGGGAATATTTGGTGAAAAAGGATAAAGAATGGCAAAGAGAGGAAAGATGGAAAAAAATAAGAGAGTCAAGATTTAATAAGTATTATAAAAAAGTGAAAGAGGAAGGGATACCAGGATATTTGAAATTGGGATGGAAAGAAGAAAAATGGCAAAGAATGGCAAAATTTAGATTAGGGGAGGAAATGAGAGGAAATAAATATTGGGAGGAAGAGGAGAAAAGAAAATGTAGAATATGTTTGGAGAAGGAAGAAACGTGGGAACATATATGGGAGGAGTGTATAGATTGGGGAAACGAGACTAGTTGGGAGGAAATGGTGAAGGAAATTCTGGGAGAGGAAGGAAGGGGGATAGATTGGTTGGAAAATTTGGAAAGAACAAGGGAGAAAAATAGGAGTGATTGAAAGTATGAAAGAAAAAGCGTCGGAAGCGGGGGTCCAAAGATAGAATTTAAGGTAGAATTAAGGCAAAACAATGTAAAGTATGAATGGAAGTGTGATCTCTCTCTCTCTCGACGCGTAGGCAATAGAATAGGAAAAAGGCGTAGATATAAGTTTTTACTTTCAGGAAACGGCTGTGAGAAGAAAGAAGATTATAAAAGTAGAAATAGTTTAGAGATAAGAATGAAGTTTGAAAATATATTTTATGAAATTGTAAACAGAAAATTGGGGAAGCGAAAGTCCCGGTGTACCTCTGAGGAGAAATAAACACCTTATATACATAAGAAATAAAATATGTTTTTAATATAATATTTTCTATCTTATTTAATACCAAAAAATTATCATACAAACATAAAAAAATTCAATTAAATTAAAAATTAAATTAAAAATAATACAAGTATAAAAAAAAAAAACATAATCATAAAAATACATAAAATTACATTAAAAATTACATTAAAAATTACATTAAAAATACCTTTAAAATTACATTACATACAATAAACGCAAAACGACATAAGCAAAACAACATAAGTAAAACGACAGAAGCAAAACAACATAAGTAAAACAACATAAGCCAAAAATACAATATACGCAAAAAACAACATAAGCTAATGCATTTGTTCGTAACTAGTGACGGATCGGCATACCGGGCACACAACCGTAAGCATAGTGTACGGACACGGGGGGCCTTGGCACTTTAGGGCACACGTGTAGCAATACACGTGCCCGCAACTGGACGCCCCGAACGTGTCTAACACAATTTCGCCGCAGCACACTATGCACTCAAGTTTTTCGTCGTGCCCGATACGCCGACGTTGGCAGTCCGTCCTGTTGCACCTGCCGGCCTTGTAGTCCCCGCAGATGATGGAATTCTGCAGGGTGCGTCCAACTTCGTAGCGTAATTTCGCTGACGTCAATCCGGTGGCCTCGTAACGAGCCTGCTCCACACTCGTTACATGCAAGAATCTGCATTGCGCGTTTGTGCACTTCTTATTTTGGTAATTGAAACAATACCTGTAAGGGTGCACAAACGCGCAATAACTGTTCGAGCAGGCTCCTCGCTGGAAGTCGCGGCAGAGCTGTTGTTTTTGAGCTAAAAACATAAAAATACATATTATATCATTTTATAACAGATTAAATTATTTTTCTAAATTGTATTATAAATTCTATTATAATACATACCTGGTTCCCCAAAATATGCCATTTTTACTAAAAGTTTTTTTCACTTTTCTCGACTGTCTTTTGAAAAAGAGCTCCTGCACGTACAGATGCGAGACTGAGAATGAGGCATGGTCACATCGTCGTCGTCGTCGTCGTCGTTCTCATCAATAAACAAAGAAAATAGACGCCGGGCCAACGAAAACGAAACGTGATACAAAAGATTCCAGACGCCAAAGATTTTTGTCGCATAGGCGTGTAGAAAGAATCGTCCATATCTAACGAAGGCATCTTGAAACGATTACTAGAAAAGCATGAACGACACTTGACCAAGAGAAAAACGCAAAGATTTTTACAACGTTTGAAGCCCATACAAACGCAAAAGATTTTTTGACCACACGGGTATATAGAAAAGAATCTAGCGATAGCATGTTACGCATCTGCAAACGATAACTAAAGAATGCGAGTGAGAGCGTGAAAGGGTGTGAGCGAGAGCGCGAATGGCACTCGAACGAGAAAATACAATTTTATATTTTAACGATATTATCTTATACAATCGATATAATGCGAGCAACGATGACGACGACGACAACGACGACGATGATGATTGCAATGAAGACGCCGGTGACGTTGGCTTTACGCAAAATTGTCCTTCTGTAATATTAAAATTTTACAGCTACTATTCGTACGAATAAAAATATTTTTATTTTATTTATCTTTATACTTACCCATTTACGGATTACATGAATCGCACAGCTCTTCGATGATTGTCTTGGGCAAGGAATCAATACCACATGAGCGATTGATAAACACGACATGAGCGATTGATAAACACGACATTAGCGAACCTATTAAAATTTTTTCTTATCGTAAGAATAATAAGAAGAGGAAAATACACTCGAGCCGACAGTTGTGCATCCTCATAGTGTCAACTTTTGTTTAATATTATATTTCAAAGCGGCATACTACGCATGAAAACTACGAGTCGTAGTCGATGGTGACAAACGCGTGAACGAGAACGAGAGGGAACGATAGGCGGCGCGAACAAGTGCGAGCGAAAGGCAACGATGGGCGCGAGATCCTTTGCGATCCGCCGCCGCCCCGCCGCTCGCCGCCGCCGACGCCATGACTAAGACTCGCGTGATCACCCCCAACACCCACCCCCCCCTTACCCCTGTAAAATAAGACACCCCCCTTTCCCCTTTTGAAAAAATTCCAACCCTTTGAAATTCGCGATGCCGCAGGAAAATACCGCGGCGCGATAACGCACTTATTTATTTTTAAAAATATCAAATTACGTAATTAAAATATCATATTACGTAATTAAAATATCAAATTTCATAACTTTTATGTTATTGTTATATTTATAAACAATCGATTCCGAGAATCGCAGACAAAGGAGCGATTCCTGGAAAAACACCCCTCCCCGCGTGACGTCATTACCCCTCGCCCTAGGTCACACGGACACACTAACACGAATTGGTCCAGAACCGGCCTATACCCATCTACTGCGGAGGACGGACCCTTTGCACCGCTCGGGTGCAACAATATATACAAAATTATTATACGATACTTTATTGTTTGTAGAAGAAGAAATAATGAGAAATATTACGAAACAGGATGAAGATGCTGAAACATCAGAAAGTGACTTTCAATCATCGGATAGTGATGAAAATACGAGCGCAGTAAATTCACCTCTGTCAGTCTCTATACAATCACCTGGAAACAAAGTTCATAAAACCGGCACAATAAGAAAACAAACTAGAAACAAAAGACAAATTCTTCAAAACCATGAAATGGATAGTGATGATATTAACTCCGATGAGAATAATAATGGAACCTTAAAAACGAAGAAACGTAGCAGTAAGTTTTTGTTTTAAATGTCCTAAATTCGACTCACATAACAGTATACTTCTTTAAATCATATTTACTATTGTTTTTTTAAATATAATAAAACTTATTTCTATTAAATCTTATTAAACATTTTTATTTTAAACGGCGACTCTCTAATAACTTGGGAATTTAACAAGTGAAAATGTTGTAAATAAAAACATTTATTGCTAATATTATTTTGAAGAAAACGTGTACGAATGTTTTTTTTCTTTTAAGTACAAACAATTTTGATCTTTTAACGTGTTAAGGTGTTTAATTATCAATTCAAGGTGCCATATCCTTGTATCAATATCATTTGTTGCGTATAAAAATTTTAACTAAATCTGTGCCGCTTTCTATATCTTATTTCTATATCAACTTCTTTCCGAATCGAACAAGAAATTGATTTTAATGTTGAATGATTTACTTTACAGCATTTCCATTTGGTATAACAAAAAGAACACGATGGATAAAAAAAGAGCGAAATACTATATTTAAAGTATTTCAAAAGGAAATTAGCATCAAGCAGTTACCATCTAACATGAAAATTTTTTATGTAAAAGTGTTGTGTTGTGGAGAGAATCGGAGGACGTTGCAAATTCGTAAATAAAAGAAATGCTTGATAAACTATATTCTTTAATTCTACATGATGACTACTATATGATATTTGCAAGAGGTTCGTACAAAGACTGACTGCTCGACGTTGCCGTCAGCGTTTTGCAACTGATATCGGTCCTGGACCTTGCTCTTAATTACTATCGTAGCGCAAAACGTTAGCTAACATCTAACAACTCTTCCCCTGCTAGTAAAAACTATACTAAACTAAAACGCAAAGTTAACTATTTAACAAATCTAATTGAACGTGGCCTAATGCCAAATAATTTCTCCGTAACGTTCCGGGGGAGCTCTGGGTCGCTCGGATCTTCGAGGTGAAGGAGAAAGCTTCGGTGGCGAAGTCCTTGCGGGAGATACTTTAACTAGGGATCTTTTTGGCTCTGTTTCCTTTTCTTTTTGGTCCGAGTCTCTATTTACTTGATGTTGATCATAATCCGGCGGGTTGTAGTCCCATGGTTTTTCACTAGGAATGTTGCCAGTTTTAAGTATTTGATTGACGTGACGTTTCCATGCTTTTCCGTTGTCCAGGCGCACAAGGTAATAAGCGAAACCCAGGCTTTTTTCTATTCGTCCGAAAATCCATTTGGTGCGTCCGTAGTAATTTCGGCACTGAACTCTGTCTCCAAGAAGAAATTTGCGTATGTCCGGATGTTTTCTGGAATTGAACGTATTCTTATCCGGTAGTAATAAACTTAATCTAGTGCGTAATTTTCTACTAAACATCCTTTCAGCCGGTGACATGTCAATGACTACATGCGGAGTGGTGCGATATTGAAAAAGTATTTGTTGTACTGCCTCTTCCAAAGTGGAGGTACGAATTGAACCTGTTTGGAACTTCTTTTTCAGGTGAAGTTTTAATGTTTGAACGAAATGTTCAGCTTGGCCGTTTGTTGCCGGGTGAAAAGGTGCTGTAGTTTTATGTATGATACCATTAGTCTTAACAAAAGTGGCAAATTCGTTGGAAGTAAAATGCCTACCGTTATCGGAAACGATTATTTTTGGGAAACCGAAAATAAAGAATATTTGTTTACATTTTCTTATTGTAGTGTAACTGGTCAGGTCTTTTGTAATGTAAGCTTCGGGCCATTTTGTATATGCATCCACTAAAATGAAAAAGTAATGTCCTAGAAAAGGGCCCGCATAATCTATGTGTACGCGTTCAAAAGGAGCAGAGGGGGTTTCCCATTCGCAGTTTTTTGATAATGGTGGGTTATTACGGACTAAATTACAATTTCTGCAGTCTGTTGCTAATTTTTCAATGTCCTGATCGATTCGAGGCCACCACACGTATTGTCGTGCAAAAGTTTTCATTTTAACGATTCCCAAATGTTCGGAATGAATTTCTTGTAAGATTTTTCCTGTTAATTTTGTCGGAATTAAGACACGGGAATCTTGTAAAATTATATCTCCCAAAAATTACCTTTTTTTAAAAAAAGGTATAAAAAAGCGCCAAGTATAAGCGCGCGAAAAGCATTCTCGACAAACTTTTTAAGTAAAATCGAGACTTCCATAAAAAGATTCCACGAAAACCAAAACTCCCTCAAACAAAGATTTCCCAAAAAAGAACGCCTACCAAAAAGAACTCCCTAAACCAAAACTCCTTCCAAAAAGACTTCTCTAAAAAAATAATTCCTAAAAAGACTCCTACAAAAGACTACAAAAAAAAGACTCCTCCAATCCAAAATAGAACATAAAATGTGTACATTAATATCAAATACTCTCTATAAAACTAATGAGATCAAATAATTGCGCCAAGAACCTGAAGAAAATAGAAAATTATGTTTAAGCAAAACCAAGACTTCTCAAAAAAAAAAGACCCTCAAAACCAAGACTCCACTGAAAAAAGACCCCAAAAATAGAAAAAGAACCCCTACCAAAAAAGAACTCTCTAAACCAAAACTCCTCCCAAAAAAAGACTTCTCTAAAAAAATAATTCCTAAAAAAGACTCCTACAAAAAGACTACAAAAAAAAAGACTCCTCCAATCCAAAATAGAACATAAAATGTGTACATTAATATCAAATACTCTTTATAAAACTAATGAGATCAAATAATTGCGCCAAGAACCTGAAGAAAATAGAAAATTATGTTTAAGCAAAACCAAGACTTCTAAAAAAAAAGACCCTCAAAACCAAGACTCCAGTGAAAAAAGACTCCCCAAAAATAGAACATAAAATGTGTACTTTAATATAAAATACTCTTTATAAAACTAATGAGATCAAATAATAGCGCCAAGAACCTAAAAAAGCTAGAAAATTTTAAAAGTTATAAACCCATGTACAACCGTACACACGTAGACCTAGGTTCGCCCCGATAATAAAACGTTAACATTACAAACCCATGTGGAACAGTACAAACGTAGATCTAGGTTCGCCCCATTATGATATAACATGGTAATGTAAAGAAAGAAAAAAAAAAAACTTGGCGTTGCGAAACCAAATCTTTAAAATCTCAAATTATAATTTTGTTCTTTACGATGTGCTATGCATCAGATTTTTGTAACCACACCGGATGTATATTAAAAATTTAAAATACATCCGACAGTCCGCAGTCTGTACAAGTGGGACGGCAAAAAATTTGTTGCATTGCCCATTTTCAATATTTTTGTTATTATTATATCTCTCACCTTCTTTACATCTTTTTTTTTATAGACGTGAAAAATTAGTTGCATTGCTTAGTTTCAATATTTTTTATTTAAATTTTTTTTTAATTATTTTTTTTTACTTTTTTTATTTAATATTTTTTTTTTACTTTCTTTCGATTTTAAAGATTTGGTTTCGCAACGCCAAGTTTTTTTTTTTCTTTCTTTACATTACCATGTTATATCATAATGGAGCGAACCTAGATCTACGTTTGAACTGTTCCACATGGGTTTGTAATGTTAACGTTTTATTATCGGGGCGAACCTAGGTCTACGTGTGTACGGTTGTACAGTCACCGGCAATAATGGCCTGTCGCACTGCGGCGACGGCGGCTCCCGTGCGTGAGGTGGGGTAGTGTGCGTGAAGCCTCACCGCGGATCGCGTACGTGAGGCGCGGAACGCCGAAAGGAGCTAGAGGACGGGGGAAAATTTGGTGGGGGGCGTTCTCATGCTCTCTCTCGCTCGCGACCCGTGAGTGTGAGAGAGAAAAAAATTGTATTTCTCAAGACAGAAAACGAAAATTATCTCAAAATTAAATTATACGTAATGTAAAAATATATATTTACAATATAAGTAACATGAGTATTTAATTTCGATTGTTAAAAGTCGCGAAATGTCTTAAAGTATACGCTAGAATTAATAGCGTACTCTTGCGATATACTTCTATCCTTGTCTACCTGTATAAACACGAACGCGTGCAAGAGAGAGAGCGAAGGTGCGCCTATAATAATTCCTTAGCGTTCACTCATGCTTTCTCTCTCACACTCACGGGTCGCGAGCGAGAGCGAGCATGAGAACGCCCCCCACCAAATTTTCCCCCGTCCTCTCGCTCCTTTCGGCGTTCCGCGCCTCACGTACGCGATCCGCGGTGAGGCCTCACGCACACTACCCCACCTCACGCACGGGAGCCGCCGTCGCCGCAGTGTGACAGGCCATTATTGCCGGTGACTGTACATATGTAAAACACGCGTAATATTACCGTAATGAACCAAAACCTTGACATAGCCGATTACCGGAATTGTGGTTTTGCAAAATGTAACTAATTGTAAATCCGATTTCTCGATTCTTTTTCCCGAGCAAAACTGTTTCGCGAATGCTTTAATTACGACCGTGACAGCGGCTCCACTATCAATTTCAAAACGTGCTTTTTTTTCTTCCAGGCGTACTGTACAATAATATTTTTCTCGGAATTGACTGTGCTCCGCTCGTGCTACTAAAACTTCGGCCAGTTCCTTGGTTGAAGCACGACTTTTCCTTTTACAAACTTTTTGCAAGTGGCCCTTGATTCCGCACGCACGACAAGTTATATTTCTATCTAAAGCGTAATTAGTAGCTAAGTGTTGACTGCCGCATCTGAAACAAAAGATATTTGAGCCGGATGTGATAGCGAATGATGATCTCATGCCGCTGCGATTCTTATCTGTAAGTGGATTTCTCGGAAAGACTTTTGTTCTTGATGTGCTGGTTTTTTTCTTCCAACTCGGTTTCTGGTTGACCGTTGACAAATTAACCGGGCTAGATTGAAGTTGCGCGACGTCCCTTTCGGTTAGCTCCATATCGGCTGCCATTTCCACCGCTTTTTCAAAAATGAGATCCTTGGTTTCCAGTAATCTCGATTGTACCCGCTTACTTAGAAGTCCAAAAACTAATTGATTCCTCAGGGCCGTCTGCAGGTACTGGCCGAATTTGCAGTTGATGCTCAATTTATGGAGAGCGGCAACGAATTGTTGCACCGTTTCGCTCTCATTTTGTTTCCTTTGATGGAAACGGTAATTTTCAGCGATTTCTAGAGGTGACGGTGCATAATATTCCTCCAATTTTTCCGTCAAATAAGAGTACGATTTTGAGTACGAATCCGCAGGTGCCACTTTATCGCAAATGTAATCGAAGGACGCTGAGCCAATAAAATGTAATAAATAGGCTACCTTTTGTGTCTCCGGAACCTTGAAGATCGTAACAGCGCCTTTAAAACGTTGCAACCAACGCTTCCAATTTGTGACTTGTGGATCGAAAAGCTCGATTGCGAAATTGCTGTGGACCACTGTCTCAGCCATGATGAAATAGGTCTACAATTTTTCTTTAATCACCCGTGAGGCTGTCGTTGTAATTGTACTCGTAATTGTGACAGGTCTCGTACTCATTTTCCACACACAACACGTACGTAATTATATCCCATCCTCGTCGCCAATTTGTTGTGTTGTGGAGAGAATCGGAGGACGTTCCAAATTCGTAAATAAAAGAAATACTTGATAAACTATATTCTTTAATTCTACATGATGACTACTATATGATATTTGCAAGAGGTTCGTACAAAGACTGACTGCTCGACGTTGCCGTCAGCGTTTTGCAACTGATATCGGTCCTGGACCTTGCTCTTAATTACTATCGTAGCGCAAAACGTTAGCTAACATCTAACAAAAAGAAAAAAATAAGTGCTTGAATAATCGATCTGTTGCACAAATTAAAACCTGGATACATAACTACATATATTATTATCATTATTAGGTGGCGTTAGGAACTCGGAAGTTCATTGCCGCAAATACCAAATCTCGCCAACGTTCCCTTTCCTGAGCAAAATCCCTCCATTCGCGCCCCTCGTACCCCATCATGTTAAGATCCATTCTGATATTATCTTCCCACCTACGTCTTGGTCTACCCAATGGTCTTTTCCCATTAGGTTTACCAATTAGAATTTTATGCGCGGTTCGGTCTTCATCTATACGCGCCACGTGACCTGCCCATCTCAATCAACGCGATTTTATGACGTTAATAATATTCGGACTATTGTATAATTGATGCAATTCTACGTTATGTAATTTTCTCCATTCGCCCGTTTCCTCATCGCGCTTAGCACCGAAGATTTTTCGAAGTATTTTGTTTTCAAATACTCTAAATTTTTTCTCGTCTTGTAACGTAAGTGACCACGCTTCGCTGCCATAGAGGGCTACCGGTAGAATGATTGTTTTGTAAATTCTAATTTTTAAACGCTTAGACAGAATCCGCGAACCAAGTAGTTTATTAACCGAATAAAAGCATGCATTCCCCAAATGTAATCTTTTCTTAAGCTCTTGTCTTATTTTATTAGTTTGGTTAATAATCGAGCCTAAATACCTAAAATTGCTGACCCGCTCAAAAATTTTATCGCGAATGATCAGGTTTCCGTTATTACAAATATTTAAAAAAAACTTTTTAAAAGAAAGTAAAAAAAAACGTCTAGTGAACGAACTGAATTCCTAAAATAAAAAAAAATAAAAAAAAAAAAGCAATGATATCAGAAAAACGTCAAGTTAGAGAAAGAATATTAACAAAAATTAAAGTAAAACAAAGTTAAAGAAAAAACTTTTCGCTGCTTTTTTTTGTTTTTTGTGGTTTTTAAATTCGTACGCAGGGTCAAGTTTTTTCTTTAACTTTTTTTTACTTTAATTTTTGTTAATATTCTTTCTCTAACTTGACGTTTTTTTCTGATATCATTGCTTTTTTTTTTTTTTAGGAATTCAGTTCGTTTACTTGACGTTTTTTTTTATTTTTTTTAAAAAAGTTTTTTTAAAATATATCTTTTTTTTTATTATTAATTTTTTTTTTTTTTAGTTAAAATATTTTTTAAATTATCCTTTTTTTTAAAAAAAATTTTTTTAATTACAATTTAATTTTATAAATAAAGAGCGTTGGAAGCGGGGGTCCAAAGGTAAAATTTAAGGTAAAATAAGGCGGAATATAGTAAAGGTATGAATGAAAGTGTGATCTCTCTCTCTCTCTCTCGACGCGCAAGTAATAGAATAGAAGCGTAAAAAGGCGTAGGATATAAGTTTTATTTTCAGGAATTGTTACAGGAAGAAAGAAGATTATAAAAGTAAAAATAAGTTAGAGATAAGACAAGTTGTAATGCGTAGATATGTAAGGGGGTAATGATGATGAGAAGGAAAAATGTAAAAGAAAAGGAGGAATTTGTTAAGAAAAGGAAAAGGATATAGAAAGGAACGAAAAAGTGGCGGAAAGTATTTTGTTTTTGTTATATAATAAGTATGAAGTTTTAAGATATATTTTATGAGAAAGTGTAAAACAAATCTGTGGGATGCGAAAGTCCCGGTGTACCTCTAAGGAGATGAATAAACACCTTTATATATACAATTTAATTTTATAATTTTATTTTTTAGTGATTCCATAAATAATTTCGCAACTCTTTTTTTTTTTAATTTTTTGTAAACGTTTTTTTTCCCCATTTTTTAAAAAATAATTAAATTATAATTTTATTATACGTCTCCAATCTTTAATTAATGTTAGAGGGTTATGCCTGTGTCAAATATTACGCTGTTTATCTGCTTACTACCCGAGTGGAAATTTAACCTAGCCGTCATCTAGTGACTAGCTAGCCAATCCAAGATTTATCTCGTGGCTGTCTAGCCAAACTGACCAGTCCTGAGCTAGGAATGTAACGCTCAAAACGACTAACTACTAGATTTGATTTTTCTCCAATAAATTGGATATCCATATTTCCTTCCCAAGCAGTTAGAAGAATTGGATTATAATCATTTATATTTTTTTCTTTTTCTGTTCGTGGTAAATCATACAATCTACTTTTCTGTTTTAATTGTTTACGACTAGCTATTGCACTAATTACATCTCTCATTAGAAATGTTTTAGTTATTCTTCTTGGAAATCCAAATCGACAAATTCGTACAACTTTTCGTCCTATTTTTTTATTTCGTAAACAATAATCATTATGTTTATGTTGTTGATGTGTTATTACTCGTTTATATAATATTGGTGATAATTTTGAATTAGGTATTTTACAACTTATATGTTTTGTTATGAAATCTCCAACTTCCATACTTGTTGATTCACCAATTATCGGTGCATTTTCTATCCAAATAATTATATGAAAATGTTGTATTCCTTTTCCTTGATATTCTCTTCTCCAAAAATAATGTTTTACCTTTCCTATTGGATTACTATTTGCACATATAAAATCTATTATTCCTTGAAATTTATTTTCGAGGAATCTTGATGTTGATACTGGATCTCGAGCAATTAATTCATTTATATTTATTGATTCATTTTTCCAATTATTTATTTCACGAATATATTCCTCTAAATCTTCCCATAACCATTCAGATGGACTTAATGTTAAAAACCAAGTTGCTGGACCATAATGGTGTATCATACAATTTAAATCATTTTTTGGTTTACGCCAAAATTGTTCAGTATTTCTTAATGTTGAAAAAATTGCATTTATATTTGCCTCCAATAATTCATTTTGTACTGCTTTTAAATAATCACCTGCAGTATATCGATTTCTTAAATTCGTTACATTCAGTTTATGATAAATACCTCAACTTAATTGTCTAATATTTGCATTATTTAATAAGAAGAATAAATATTGTATATTTATTCTAAATTGTTTATGTTTAGATTGTATACGTAATTTAATGTATTCATGATCTAATAATCTTATTTTTCTATTTTCGTGTTGTCCATTTTTTCCAAATGGAAATAAATCTGGGAAACATAATAAATCCAAGCTTTTTTCTCTATTATTTATTGGTAATTCTTCAATTTTTAACATTTGGTATAATGCCGAAACAGATTTATTTATTTTTTTCTCATACAAAGGATAAATTGTATATTGTTCATAATAATTATCATTTTCGTTTACCTCACTCATCATTCCTTTATTGTTTTTATAATCTTTATTTTCTAATTTTATTTTATTAATTTTTACATCACTTTTTAAATTATTTTTTTCTGTATTTTCATCTTTTTCTATTTTAAATTCATTTTCTTTCATATTATTTAAACATAATTCTTCTGGTGTATTTGGTAAAATTATTTGCTTACAAATAGGATTGTTTTCTTTTAACCATTTTAGTGCATTAAATACTTTATTTAAATCTACCATTTCTTCCCAGATAATTTTTTGTTTTGTTGGAATTCCTCTTATTAAAATATATAATTTATAATTATTATTTATGGCATCTGTTTTTTTACAAATTTTATTCCAAGTTTCTTGAATTGGTAATGGTAAATGAAACGTTCTACCTTTAACCTTTGGTACCATTTGTTTTTGTGGTATTTTTTTATTCATTACTGTACTCATTTTAACAATTGTTTGAAAAGCTTTTGCTCTTTGTATTAAAATTTTTTCAAATGTATTTAATGAAGAGATTTCTTCTGGTATTTGTTCTACAATTAAATTATTTAAAATGCAATAAGCAGGTAATATTCCATTTCTAAATTTTCTTTCACAATAATTACAAATTTTATCATTTTTTGAATTTTGTTTTTCCAAATAAGCAATTAAATTTATCCAATCTGCTGTATGAATTTGTGATTTTATTTTCTTAATATTTGTAACATTTTTTAAATAACATAATCTTTCACAAGACAGACATACATGCTTTGGCGTGTCCATTGTTCTTTTTGTTAATGCCATAAATGCACTTTTATATTTTGTAAATATTTCTTCTTCACTTATTGTATTTCTATGAGTCTTTATTAAAAATTCTGTTGAATATATAATTTTCTTTATTTCTTCTAAATCTCCTTTTTTTATTATTTTTTCGAATTTTATAATTTTACGATAATATCGTGTTAATTCATATATTTTTGATTGTATTTGTCTAACTATTGGAAAATGTGGAGATAATTTTTGTAATGATAAATTCAATGCATTACATTTTGATATATCTATATAACAACTTTCTGTATGTTTTTTTTTTTTGTATAAATTTTTCCCGTGTACACATATTTATTTTTGGTAACAATTTATTAAGTTTTTTAAGTGAAATTTTTCCTAATCCTTCTAATAAATTTAAGTAACGATCTATTATTAAAGGATTATCCACTTTACATATTGTAGAACATAACCAATTTTTTTGGGCTGTACCATTAATTGTTGGTAATAAATTACATATTTTACCTTCTGAATTAAGTACAAGAAGTTCATTACTTTGTAATTCACGATAAATTGTTTCTCGACAATAACTTTCTGTAGTAGCCGTATGTTTGGATAGTCCACATAATGCATGTAATTTATCTTTAGGATTAATACATTCTTTTTCCAAAATTAAAGAAATTTTTGCATTCTTTTTTATAATTGAAATTGTTTTGTATAAATTAGAAATAAAATGATTTCTAATATTCATGCAAGTCTGTACAATACGTTCCGATTGTAATTGTTTTTCAATTCTATTTTCAAAATTTAATTTTTTATATATTTTTTTCTTTAATAAAGATTTACATTTTAATAAAGATCTATGATTTAATATTGTTTTATTTTTTTAATTATTTTTTAAGGTAATATAATTTTTTTTAATTAAATTGAATTTAGTTGCTTTTAATTTTAAATAATGTATTCGCCTTTTATATTTATTTTTTGGCAAATTTTTATAATACCTTTGTTTTTCACGATTTATATTTAGATTTTTAAAATAGTTTTCCCTTTTCTTTAAACGATAATAAATTATATTTTTTTTATAACATTCAACTTGTTTAGCTCTATTAATAGTTATTTCATTATTACTATTATAATCCAATTCTTTTTTAATTCGCTTTACAGCAAGTAAATTCTCGAAATTATCATTTTCGCTTACCCTCTTATTTTAATTTTTTTAATTAATTTTATTAAGAATTTTTTCATCATTTTTTGAATTTAATACATTGACTTCTTTTTTAATTTCTTTTGTATTATTATCTTTTTCTAAATTAACTAAATTATAATTTTCTATTATTGGTTTCAATGTTATTTCATTGTTTACTGTATTAATTTCATTATTTTTGTTATTTAATTTTCTTTTTTTAAATTCATTTTTCTGTTTATTTTCTTCTTTTTTTTCAATATGTCGTTTTATCCTTAAACGAAATGCTTCTGCTTCTCGCATTTTAGTAACTGCCAATGAAATTACCTCTTGTGGTTTACCTTCTTTAAATTTTGTGGAAAATGTTCAATTATATTATTTTCAAATAATTTTAATAAATGGGGACGCATTAAACTCCAATCATATTTAACTTTTTCAGGTTTAATATTATATAACAATGATATTGCAAATGTTATTGAAAATACACTACAATCATTACCATTTGGTTGTTGTTGTACTGTCGGAAATTTAACACAATTTTCCTTATAATTAAAGAAAGGCAATATTTTAGTTAACATTATCATATGATCATTATGAATTTTTTTCTTATTTAATGAGTCATAAATAAATATATTTTTTGTATTATAAAAACAACAAACCCAATGTCCATCTGAACTATATAATATCTGAATATGTTTTTGTAAAGAGGATATGGATTTTATTGTTTTTGGTATTTATACACGCCAGGTTTCGACTGGTTTATAATTTGTAAATTTTTCTACTAGAAAATTAAAGTGATCCATATGCTTATCACTTAACCATTCTCCATTAATTATTTCATTTCTTTCTTTTTCTTTTAAATTAATTATTTCTGTTTTAGATATCATTTTTATAATTATATTTGTTTTGGCACTCTTTTTTTTTTTATTTTTTTTGGTGCAAAGCAGTCTTAACTTTTTAATTTGTTTTTTTTTATTAAAAAATAGCGCAAAGCAGCCTTTTTTTTTTTTTAATTTTTCTTTTAAAATTTTATTTGTTTAAATTATGGCGTAAAGCAAGCCCTTTTTTCAATTAGTTTCGTAAACTTTTTTTTTGTAAAATTTTATTATGGCGCAAAGCAGCCTTTTTTTTATTAACGCAATCTTTTTTTTTAAATAAATTATTGGTTCTAAGCTGTCTCTTAATTTCAATTTAATTAAAATTAGCAGACCCTTTTTTCAAATTATGGTAGAATCAGTGGTTCTCCAAATATTTTTCAACATAAATTTTTATTAATATTAATTTACAACTTTTTAACAATTATTTAGTTTGCAATATTTTAGGCGGCGCCCTTTGAGTTGGGCGCCTTTCAAAATGCCGAGGACTTTCTATTTGTCCTGTCGGCGTTCGCGGTAGCTTATGTGAGGTTCAGTTAGTGTGACCAGAATTGGCCCCCACTTGTCGTCGCCAAGATATTTCAGTGGGAAGATCTCTGTTTCCTCCGTCTGCGTCGCTTCGTCTATTTTGAAGATCTCTGCCTGGATTCCAGTCTCAGTTATAGATGGTTCTGCCTGGATTCCGGTCTCAGCTGAAGATGGCTCTGCCTGGATTCTGGTCTCAGCTGTAGATGGCTCTGCCTTGATTCCGGTCTTCTGTTGAGTTCTCTGTTGAGGGTCGTCTATCGGGATGAGTTTCCAGGGCAGGAGTTGGATTCCCTCGTCGAGTTTTTTTCTCGGTAGGATTTTTACTCGTCCTTTGAAGTTCTCGATGCTAAGTATCCTCGGAAGATTCTTCTTGTCGCTCTCCGGTGAAGAAGGCAGGAAGGCTGAAGTAATGATCTTCTTGACTCGCTTCCCTCTTTTTACTCTTTTACAAGAGAACTCGTTCATTTGGGGTTAAGACACTTTGCCTCGGGTGCTTCTGTATGTCAGCGTACACTTCAGCGGGTTAAGACACTTTTGGCTTCTGATTACTTTATTAGAGCAGATCATTAGCGACTTTGACCGACCAACTGGTCCAGTATATGACCAGTTGGATGGCCATTTTTACTACCGAGAATTGAATTTGCCTCCAATCCACCTAGCGGAGTGGAGGCAAACTCCTCTTAATGACAGCTCAAGCTGTCATGGTTGATAGGTTACTAGGTTAACTTACGCTGTAGCAGATGACGCATTATGCTGCGTTCACAAAATGCGTCGACCGCTACACAAATAAATACGCAATGTATTGTAATTAATTAATTTGTATTTTATGTTGGCGCTAAGCAGCCTTTTTTTTTTTATTAATTTTAATTTTTTTTTATGCACTAGGCAGCCAATAAATTACAATTTATTTCTTTTTTTTATTAAAATAAATTTGGCGCAAAGCAGCCTCAAAATTTTAATTTTTTTTTTTTTTTTTTTTAATGGCGCTAAGCAACCTCAAATTATTATTTTGTTGCATAATTTAAAAAAAAAAAAAAAAAAACTAGCCGCTTATTTTACAATTCGATTCTATTTTATCCCTATAAAATAGATTTATTTTAATTTAAAATACTAGAGTTTGTTAAAGAGAGAATTAGTGAAAGTGTGAAATTAATTTGGTTTTTTTTTTTCTTTTTTTTTAATTTATATTGAAATGAAAAATTTCTAAAATAAAGTACGTTTTTTTTAAACCTTTTAATCTTTTTTTTTTAAATTAAAAATTTGTTTAAATTTAATTATGTTTTTTTTTATATTTGGAAAATAGGTTCTTTTTTTTAAAAAACATATTTTTTTTTTTTTTAAATAAAATTAAGTTATAGAAATAAAAAAAAAAAAATTAAAATATTTATCAGTTAATTGATTTTTTTTTAAATATTTGTTTCAATTTAATATATGTTTTTAACCCTAAAGAACATACATTATAATTTTATTAAAAAAATGATTTATATTAAAAAAAAAATAATTATTTAAACTATTAATTTTTATAGGAAAAATATCATACCTTTTTATTATTAATAATTCTATTATTCAATTTCCTACTTCGTAAATTGTTGAATTGTTTTTTTTTGGGAATTTCCGTAAATTTTATTATTCTGAAAATGATTAATTGCATTATTTTTTTAAACTTATGACAAAACTTAAATAAAATATATTACTAAATTCA
The DNA here is from genome assembly GCF_019399895.1 of Cardiocondyla obscurior. Lineage (NCBI taxonomy): Eukaryota > Metazoa > Arthropoda > Insecta > Hymenoptera > Formicidae > Cardiocondyla > Cardiocondyla obscurior. The sequence goes on along the minus strand of NC_091872.1, from coordinate 327,125 downwards.
AATACCATTTTATATTTTATGTATAAAAAAATCCGTTAAAATTAGTTTAAAATAACGTAATAAACTTTTAATAACGTCTTTAACGTTTAACTAATACGCATAACACTGTTTCGACGCGTACGTTAATAATTATACTTTTTTATTATATTTATTGCAATTATTGCTGCGTTATTGGTAAGCTAAATTATCAATAACTTGTATGAATTAATATTGCATAGTTACAGCATACGAAAGTTTAACAAATGCGATTCTTTAATAATAATAATTATTCTACGCTGATCTCATTTTCTTTATATATAAAGGTGTTTATTCATCTCCTTAGAGGTACACCGGGACTTTCGCATCCCACAGATTTGTTTTACATTTTCCCATAAACTATATCTTAAAACTTCATACTTTTATATAACAAAAACAAAATACTTTCCGCCACTTTTTCGTTCCTTTCTATATCCTTTTCCTCTTCTTAACAAATTCCTCCTTTTCTTTTACACTTTTCCTTCTCATCATCATTATCCCCTTACCTATCTACGCGTTACAACTTGTCTTATCTCTAACTTATTTTTACTTTTATAATCTTCTTTCTTCCTGCAACAATTCCTGAAAATCAAACTTATATCCTACGCCTTTTTACGCTTCTATTCTATTGCTTGCGCGTCGAGAGAGAAAGAGAGATCACACTTTTATTCATACCTTAACTATATTCCGCCTTATTTTACCTTAAATTCTACCTTTGGACCCCCGCTTCCGACGCTCTTTATTTTATTTCTTTATTTTTTTTTAACCTCTTTCATACTTTCATTCACTCCCATTTCCCTCCCTTATTCTTTCCAAAGTTTCTAACCAATCAACCCCCCTTCCTTCCCCTCCCAGAATTTCCTCCACCATCTCCTCTCAACTATTCTCGTTTCCCCAGTCTATACATTCCTCCCATATATGTTCCCACGTTTCTTCTTTCTTCAAACAAATTCTACATTTTCTTTTCTCCTTCCCCTTCCAATATTTATTTCCTCTCATTTCCTCCCCTAATCTAAATTTTGCCACTCTTTGCCATTTTTCTTCCTTCCACCCCAATTTCAAATATCCTGGTATCCCTTCCTCTTTCACTTTTTTATAATACTTATTGAATCTTGACTCTCTTATTTTTTTCCATCTTTCCTCTCTTTGCCATTCTTTATTTTTTTCCACCAAATATTCCCCCCTTATTTCTCCTCTTTCTCTTAGATCTTCCACCTCTTTTCCAGACCACCCAAATTTTTCAAAAAATTCTTCTCTTTCTTTTTCCCATTTACCTTTGCTTCTTCCCTCCCTTGCTCTTCCCTTCATTTCTTCCCAGCACCATTTTGCTAAATCTCCTCCTTTCCCTTCTTCTAGCCGTTTTTTATATTTCCATGCTCTCATCCCTGCTCTACCTTTCAATTTATCCCTCTGTAGCTCTTCTCTCACTATATATCCAGGTACATATCTTCTTACTCCCAGCACCCATCTCAAGTATTTTTCCTGTAATATCTCCACCTCTTCTCTTTCCTTCCATCCCCATATTTCCACGCCATAATTAATAACCGACCATACCAGTTTATCAAATAGCCATATTCTTTTACTCCAATCTTTTCCGAATTTTCTTTACCTATACTCCACACCTGCCCCATTATTCTTGCCGCTCTTTTTACTCAGTCCTTTACATGCTTCTTCTACTCTCCATTTCTCATGATTATGTATCCCAAATACTTGAAACTTTTTACTTCCTCTATTTCTTCCCCTTTCCATACCCATTTAGTTTTTTTCCATCTCCCTCCCCCCTTTCTACACCTCATTATCTTTGTTTTCTTTACATTCACTTCCAATCCTTTTTCCTTTACATATTCTTCCATGTTTTTAATCATTCCTTTCATCCCTGCCTCATTTTCTGCCAGTAGTGCAATGTCATCCGCGTATGTCAGCGAGTAAACTCTCCTGTTTTCTATTCTTATACCCCCATCCTCCTTTTTCTAATTCTTCCTCTATATCCGCCAACAAGAGTGTGAACAAGCTGGGGCTAAGCGGACACCCCTGTCTTACTCCCTTTGTCGTCCAAAACCTTTTCTTTTCTTTATCCTTCACCTTAACTTTATTCACCGTTTCCATTAATATTTCTTCACATCTTCTTTTCAATCCCTCTCCTATCCCTCTTTTCTTCATTGTTTCCACCAATTTTCTCCTATCTACAGAGTCAAAAGCCGCTCTCATATCTATAAACGCTATTACCATTTTTCCTTCCTTTTCCTCTATCTTCTTATTTAGCAGGAAATTTAACACATATATCTGGTCTACTGTCCCCACGTCTCTTCTAAAACCGGCCTGACTCTGCGGTAATATTCTTTTTTCTTCTATATCCTTTCTTAATCTTTCTGCTAACAGATGCATACACTTTGTACGCAGTCTGTGTCAACGTTATCCCTCTATACTTTTCTACTTTTTCACCTTTTCCTTTTTTTAACACCGGAACTACCACACCTTCTCTCCATTCCTCCGGCATCCCCTCCCCCCTCCATACCCTTTTGCACATTTCCCATAGTTTCTCTTTTACTTCCCCCCCCCTCCCCATTTCCATATTTCATTTTCTAAATCATCGCTTCCTGCTGCTTTTCCTTTTTTCAACTTTTTTATTACCTTTTCAAATTCTTCTCTATTTATATCTTCCTCATTGTCTTCTATTCTTTCTCCTCCTATTTCTTCTCTTACTCTCCATTCCACTCCTCCTAACATTTCCTTAAAATATCCGTCCCATTCTTCAATCCTTATTTTTTCCTCCACTTCCTTCCTTTTTTTTCTTCCCTTGTTTACGACTTTCCATACTTCTCCATCTGTTCTAATGTTTTCTATTTCTTTCTCCCATCTCATCTTTTCTTGCAATTTTTTCTCCTCACATAGCTTCTTATATTCACTTTTCATCTTTTTACAATTCTTCTCACTTCCTTCCCTTTTCCTCCATTTTCGCATTTCTTCCTTTACTTCACCTTTTTTCCTTTTACAATCCTCATTCCACAATCTTTTTTTTGGTTTTTCCCCCTCCTCTTTTTTTATTTCCTTTTTAACTACTTTCTTTGTTTTTTCCAGTTCCTTACTAAAACTTCTCCAATTTTCCTCCGTATTGTTTTTTTTCTCTCTTTTTTTTTTATATTTTTCCCTGAAAATTTTCCTCTCCTTCTCACTCCAAGCTAGTCTCGTGCTCTTTTTTTTACCATATTTACAGCTTCTCCTCTTTCCTCCTTCCCTTTTTATCGTCACTATTAAGGGTAAGTGGTATGAGTCCACTTCCTCTCACACCTTCATTTCTACTATTTCTCCTTTTGATTCCACGTTACTGATCACATAGTCTATCACTGTTTTTCCTCTTCCCTCTACATATGTCCATTCACCCTCTTCATCTCCTCTTGTACAACCATTGACTATTCCCCATTCTGCTTCTTCCAAAACTTTACGAAATTTTTTTCCTTTTCCTGTAATTTTTTTATCCTTTGTTTTCCTTTTTCTCTCTTCCTTATCTTCTTCTCCTTTTTCATCATCCCATAATCCGCCCTTTTCTCCCGTCCTCACATTAAAGTCTCCCCCTATCAGATATCTCGTTCCTTCTTCTTTTTCATCCATCCAATTTCTCATATTCTCTGTTATGTCTTCTAAATTCTCGTTTACATATACCCCTGCTATTTTCCACCATACTTTTCCACTTTTTATCTTTATTCCTATCATTTCTTTTCTAGCTTCAAATTCTAATTCTCCTTCTTCTTTCAATTCCTCCTTCCATCCCATCACCATTCCCCCCATTACCCTCCCCTTCTTATTTTTCTTTTCTGCCCCTTTATTTAACCATTTGTAGCCCTTTGGCAGTCTGCTTCTTAACCCATTCCATTTTTTTTCTTCCAACCATGTTTCACACATATAAATCACATCCCATTTCTGTATGTTCTTCCAGAAAGCTTCATCCTTGTTTTCTATTCCTGCCACGTTCCAAAAAACTATTCTCACGTTTCTATCTTTTATCTCCGCCTTTTCCTTTCCTCTCTCCTTTTTCTCCTTTTCTTTCTCTTTTTTCCTTTTATCTTTCCTTTTTCTATTTTTTTCTTTGTCCTTTTCTTTTCCTCCTTCCTCATCTTTTCTATCCACTTTTTTCAACTCATTTCCTTCTCTTCTTCCGCTCCTTTTTAAAAACTTGCATTCAATCTATCCACTATCACCCTCTTCCTTTTATTTCCTTCTTTTTCAAACTTTTTCGCTCCATCCCATTTTCTCAATTCTTCCTTCAAATCATCCCATATCCACATTTCTTTATTTACCCATATCTTCTTGTATCCTATTTTTACCTGTTTTCCTTCTCTTTTCAATCTATCCGCTTCTCTCTTTATGAGCCATTCCACTTTCCTTTCATATTCTGTCAGATCGTCTCCTATCCATTCCGCCCTGTCCTTTAGTTTTCCCTTGCATCTTAGTATTTCCAGTTTTTCTTTAAAGTTTTCCATCTTTACCCATACCATACCATAACCTCCTTTATTCTCTCCTCCTATCTTATTTACATCCTCTATCTTTGCTTTCACACCTGTTACTTCAATTATTTCTTTCACTTGTTCTTTCAGCGCCTTTTTTTCTTCACTTTTTATCTTTATACCTCTTATTATTAAATTGTTTTTCCTCCATTCTTTCTTTTCTCTTTTTTTTGCCATTTCCAACATTCTCGTTCTTTCTTCCAAACTTAAAACCTTTTCCTGTATCTCTGCTGGTATTTCCATTTTACCTCCCTCATATTTTTTTCCCCTATTTTTTTTTTTCATCCTATCCATTTTTTTCTCTAAATCTATCTTCTCTTTTTTCCATATTTTCTTCAAATCTTCTATTTCCTTTCTGATTTGTACCTTTATTTCCCTTACCTCCTCCATCTGCGCTTGGATCCTAGCGAATCCACTTCTCATCTCTTTTATCACCTCTTCAAAACCTTCCTTACTTATTCCTCTTTCACCACCCTCTTCTGTTGCTTTCACCGGTGACCTATAAACTTTCACACTTTTTCTGAATCCTATCAAACCTTCTACTTCACCTTTTTCTTCTTGCCTATCTTTCCTTTTTTCTCCTTGTTTCCATGCTTTCATTATTTGCAAGCTATTGGATCTTTCCCTTTTCAGCATTTCCATTTTTGCCGGCCTTCCCACTTTCTTCTTCATTTTTTCCTCTCCTTTTTCCTCTTTTCCCATCTCAGCATTTTCCTTCATTTGTTCACTCATTTTCCAGATTGTTCTAAGCCTCTTTTCTTTGTCTTTATTCCCGTTTACTTCCCCTTTCACCCTCTCACCTATCTCCTTTCCTTTGTCTACACTCGGTTTTTTCCCTGTCTCTGCCAACCTAACCTCCAAATACCTCCGCCTTATACTTTCCCAGATTTCTCCCTTTATTCTTACCTCTACCCTTTACCCTCACTTGCCCTCCTTAAAAACCCTTCCCTCTTTCCTCTCAAACCAACCCTTTACCTCTGAAAACTATTTTACTCCCACAAAACCTTTTTCTACACGCACTCGCTCAGATACACAACCGTTCGCTCTGCAATCGGAAACGAAAGTCCTCTCATTTTCTTTATTAGTTGCAAAATTCGCGAATGTTACATTATCTAATTTTATAGTTCCATTAATTTTATTTTTATTTTTTTAATTATATTTTTTGATAATCTCAATTTAACTCTCTTTAATTGTAAGATTAACTTAAATTAAACAATATTACTTTGCACTAACATTGACATCGTACACTCCTGCAAATTTCAAACCTTAAACGTTTCGCGTTAACCCTTTATTCTCATCTACGACCATTAATTATAATTCCTAGATTTGTCTTGAATGTTTAATTGAATTTTTTTTTTATTCCTTAAAACACTATCTAACGAGTTACGTTATGCGCTTAATTTTCTACAGCTTTACATCATTTTTCCTGAAATACGATGTATTAAATGCTGGATTAACGGCATGGCTTTAACATGGTAAAGATTAATAGATCAATTCCAACATTTGGTTCCTATCGTTATTTATACGTTGATATATGTTGCTCAAAATCATGCATATTTTGTTCTAACTTTCCGTAATTCTTTGAGAACCGTATTTTTGCAATTATAGTGTTTTGTGTGACCTAATGCTACGCGCGGATTTTCTAGCTATCTAGTTTTTTTTCTTTAAGTTTCACCTCAAATGCCGTATTAGCGCGAATCGTTAACGACGTCCGTATTTTTTCGCGCTTTAACAAATATTAATTTGTGAGCCTGCGTGCAATACGCCTGCTCTAAATTTTTTAACCGTAGCATTGCGGATGTTAAATTACCCTTGTTTTTTGTAATAATAGAACAAACCAGACGCGCGCTGCGCGCGCGCAATATTTCATTTAATTTTTCATTTTTTTAAAGAAAAAAAACCATTAAAAAATATCATTAAAAAATTAAAAAAAAAAATACGTATGCTGTTTTTCTTTTTATTCTATTTTATGTATCCATATATCCATACTTCCGTATTTTCTTATATTAATTATTAAAATAATATAGTGTATTATTTTATTTATTAGACTTTCGTTTCCGACAGCGTAGTGAGTGGATGAGTGTATGTCAGTGTGCCTGTGGAAATAAGGTTTTTGGAAAGGTTTTTGAGGAAGTAAAGAGAGGGTGGTGGGCAAAAGGTGGGTGGGAAGGAAGGAGTAAAAAGGGGAAGTGAAGGAAATAGTGTGGGAAAAGGGCTGAGGGAGAAATTTGGGAAAAAATAGAAGGTGAGTTTTGAGGTTAGAAAGGCTTGGAATAAAGAACAAAGGTAGAGAGTTAAAACAAAGAAAGGGGGGAAGAGGAAAGGGGAAAGGGGACAAAGGAGGACAAAAGAAAAGGGCTGGAAGGAGGGTGGTTAAAGGGAAGAGAGTAGTAACAAAAAGAAATTTAAGAAAATTGGGAATAAAAAGTAAAAGTAGTAAACAGTGTCGAGAGGTTAGAAGGAAGTAACAGATAGTAAAAGGTAAGGAAAAAGAGAAGAGAAACTGGAAAGGAAGAAAAGGTTTTAAATAAGAAGAAAAAGGATAAAGTGATAAAATGAGTAAAGAAAAAAGAGAAAAAATTGAAGGAATGAAAGATATGGAAGGAGAAAGTGAAAAAGGTGTAGGAGCAAGGAGAGGAGAAGAAAAGGAAACCAGGAAGGCCGGCGAGGGTGGAAGGCCTGATGAGGGAGAGAGCAAACAGCCTCCCCATTATGAAGGCATTTCAAAAGGCAGAAAAGAGAAAGGAGAGGCAAGAGGAAGGAGGGGAAATGGAAAGTATGCAAGGATTTAAGAGGAGTAATAGAGTGTTAAGATCGCCGATAAAGGGCATGGGGGAAGAAGGAGTGGAAAAGAATGTAGAAAGAAAGGAGAAAGAAGTGGAAGGATTGGGGATGATAATGAAGGAAATGAGAGGCGGATTTGCTAAGATTCAAGAGCAGATGGAAGTTTTAATGAAATGTAAGGTAAAAATCAGGAAGGAAATAGAGGAGTTAAAGAAGATGTGGAGGGACGACAAGGTGGTATTGGAAAAAAGAATAAGTGAAATTGAAAAAAAAAGTAATGGAGAAGAAGGGTACAGAAGGGCTAGAACGGGAGGGAGCAAAAGAGGTAAAGGGGAGAGTAATTGGTTTGGAAGAGAGAATGAGGATGTTGGATATTGGTAAAGAAAGAGAAAGAAAAGAATGGAGGAAAAATAACTTGATTGTAAGGGGCCTAAAAATAAAAGAAGAGAATAAAGAGGAATTAAAAAAAAAGGTAGAAGAAATTTTTGAAGTGATTGGGGTAAAAGCGAAGATAATGGAAGTAAATAAGATCGGGGGAATGAATAAGAGAGGATACAAGATGGTATGGGTGAAACTTGAAAATTTTAAGGACCAGGTGGAAATAATGAAAAAAAAAAGGAAAGTTAAAGGAGAGAACGGAATGGATAGGGGATGACATGACGGAATATGAGAGGAAGGTAGAATGGGTAATAAAAAGAAAGGCAGAGAAAAGAAAGAGAGAAAGTAGCCAGGTGAAAATAGGGTACAAAAAAATGTGGGTGGACAAGGAACTTTGGGTATGGGACGAAATGAAAGATGAGCTGAGAAAGTGGCCGGAAGTAAAGATAAGGGAATAAGAAGAGGAAAAGAACAAAAAAAAGATAATGGTAAATAAAAGTAATATGAGTTTTTAGAGAAAGGCGGAAAAAGAGAAGGTGAAGAAAGTGGAATGAATAATGGAAGAAGTATGGAAGGAGAGAAGGAGGAAGAAGAAGGAAAGGAAAGAAAAACAAAAATGAAGAAAAGAAAAAAGGAAAGTGTAATAAGAGTGGGTTTTTGGAACGTGGCGAGAGTAGAAAATAAGGATAAAGATTTTTGGAAAAAATTAGAACAGTGGGATGTGATTTTTATGTGTGAGACATGGTTGCAGGAAAAAAAATGGGGTAGGATTAAGGGAAAGTTACCAAAAGAATACAAATGAATATAGGAAGAAGCAAAGAAAAGGAATAGGAAGGGAAGAGCAATGGGAAGAATGGTAATAGGATGGAGGAAGGATTTTGAAGAGAAAAAAGAAAGAAAAATGGAAGAAAAGAAGGGGGTATTGGGTATAAAGATATGCTGAGGGAGGATGAAATGGAAAATAATAGGAGTTTATATTAGTGATAATATGGAGGAGGTGGCGGAAATGATGAAAGAGTGGATGGAGGAGAAGGAGGAAGGATGTAATTATTTAATAGGAGGAGATTTTAATGTGAGGACGGGAGAGGAGGGAGGAATCTGGGATGAATTTGTGGAGGAAGAGGGAGAGGAGAAGAAAAGAAGATTAAAGGATAAAAAGATAACGGGGGAGGGTAGGAAATTATGTAAAATGCTGGAAGAGGAGGGGTGGGGAATTTTAAACGGATGTGTAAAGAGGGATGAGGAAGGAGAGTGGACGTATACAGGGGGTAGAGGGGAAACAGTGATTGATTACGTGATTTGTAATGGAGAGACAAAAAGAAGAATTAAGGAGATGAGAGTAGGAGGAGAAGTAGATTCGGACCACCACCCGATAATAGTAATGGTGGAAGGAGGGGGGCAGAAAAGGAAATGGAATAAGAATGAAGAAAGAAGGGGAAGGTTAAAATGGAATGAAAATGAAAAGAAGCTGTTTGAGGAAGGGTTTAAAAGAAAGAAAGAAGGAAAGAAGAAAAAGGAGGGAAAATTGAAAGACCTGAGTGAATGGGTAAGAGAAGTAAAAAACGAAGTAAGAAGAGAAGTGAATAATGAGGATGGGGAAAAAAAAGGACAAAGCTGTAGAAGATTGGTGGGACGAAGAATGCAGAAGGAATAAAACGAAGGTTAAAGAAGAACTGGAAGAATGGAGAAAGGGTGAGGGGAGTGGGAATGAATATAAGAAAAGTAAAAGGGAGTATAAGAAGCTATGTGATAGAAAGAAAGAGGAGGAGAAAAGGAAATGGGAAAAGGAAGTGGAGCAGGCAAAGACAGAAGAAGAGAAGTGTGGAAAATAGTAAACAAAGAAAGGAAGGGTAGGAGGGGAGTGGATGAGAAGATTGAAATAAGAGAATGGGAAGAATAATTTAGGGGGGTACTGGGAGGAGTGGAGTGGAGAGTGGGAGGGGAAGTAGAGAGAAGTAAGGAGGGAGATGAGGAAAAGGAGATGGAAAGAGAGGAGTTTGAAAAGGTAACAAAAAAGCTGAAAAAGGGAAAGGCAGCAAGGAGTGATGACATTGAAAATGAGACGTGGAGAGAAGAGGGAGAGAAGGTGAAAGAAGAGCTATGGGAAATATGCAAAAGGGTGTGGAAAGAAGAAGGGTTTCCAGAAGAATGGAGGAAAGGGATAGTTGTGCCAGTCTTAAAGAAAGGAAAAGGAGAAAAAGTGGAAGAGTACAGAGGGGTGACACTGACACAAACAGGGTATAAAGTATATGCTTCGGTCTTGGAGGAAAGGATAAGAGAAGAAGTGGAAGAAAAGAAAATAGTTCCACAGAGTCAGGCAGGGTTCAGGAGATACATGGGGACGCTGGATCAAATTTATGTTTTAAACCACCTGATAAATAGAAGAATAGAGGGAAAGGAGGGGAAGCTAGTAATAGCTTTTATTGATATGAAGGCAGCCTTCGATTCTGTGGACAGAAGAAAATTGATGGAAGCAATGAGAAATAGGGGGATAAGGGAGGGGTTGGTAAAAAGGTGCGAAGAGATAATGGAAGAGACGAGTAGCAAAGTTAGAGTAAAAAAAGAGGGAGGGAGAAAATTTTGGACGGTGAGAGGGGTGAGGCAGGGATGTCCGCTGAGCCCGAGTTTATTCACGATCCTGCTGGCAGACTTGGACCAGGAATTGGAAAAGGGTGGATGGGGCGGAACTAAGATAAAAGGCAGAAGGGTGTACTCGCTGGCATACGCGGATGATATTGCATTGATTGCAGAAACGGAAGCATGAATAAAGGGAATGTTGAAGACATTAGAGGAATATGTGGAAAAAAGGGATTGGAGGTAAATGTGGATAAGACAAGAGTGATGAGGTGCCGAAAAGAAAGAGGGAGATGGAAAAGGGTAAAGTGAGTGTAAATGGGTAAAGAAATAGAAGAGGTTAAAAAATTTAATTATTTGGGTTATGTGGTGACAAGGAATGGAGATCAGAAAGAGCACGTGAAGGAAAGAGTAAAGAAAGCAGCAAGGGTGATGGGACAAATATGGAATATTGGCAAAAAGAAATTTGGAAAAGATTGGGGCAAAAGACTATGGCTGTTTGACAGGCTTGTATGGACAATAATAAGCTATGGGGTGGAGATATGGGGGTAAAAGGAAAGGGAAGAGATTGAAATGGTACATAAGAGGTATTTAAGATGAATAATGAGGGTAAGTAGAAGTGTGCCGGGGTATATAATGAGAGAAGAATTTCAGAAGAAAAAGTTGTCTGGGAAAGCGGGAATGAGGGCTTGGAAATATGAGAAAAGATTGGAAGAAGGAAGAGGGGGGGGTTTTGGCAAGAGGATGCTGGGTAGAAATGAAGGAGAGAGCGAGGGAAGGAAAAACAAGTGGGAAATGGGAAAAAGAAAGGGAGGAATTCTTTGAAAGATTGGGGTGGACGCTGGAGAGGATAGAAGAAAGAAGAGAAGAAGAGAGAATGAGAGGTGAAGAGATAGTGGTAAAAGATAAAGAATTGCAAAGAAAAGAGAGATGGGAAAAAATAAGAATGGGGAAATTTAATAAGGATTATGGAAAAATAAAGGAGGAAGGAGTACCGGAATATTTAACGAAGGGATGGAAGGAGGAGAAATGGCAAAGGGTGGGAAGGTTTAGAGTGGGGGATGATATGAGGGGAAATAGATACTGGGAGGAAATAGAAAAAAAAGTGCAGGATGTGTTTGGATAAGGAGGAAACGTGGAAACATGTTTGGGAGGAGTGTGTAATCTGGGGGGACGGGAGGAGTTGGGAGGAGGCAGTTGAAGATGTATTGGGAGGGGAGGGAAATGGGGAGGAATGGTTAAGAATACTGGAAAGGGTAAGGGAAAGAATAGGAGAGAATGGAAGAATGAATGAGGCAGACTATGAAGATGTAAAAGCGTCGGAAGCGGGGGTCCATGAGAATGAATGAGAAATAGAGTAAGAGAATGATTTCTGGCGGTGTGAGCGTAAGAACGTATGGGTATCTCTCTCTCTCTCTCTCGTGTGCTAAGCGGCGTTTAGAGAAAGTAAGAAAAGCGAAAAGTAGGAGGTAAGTTATTTGCAGGGAAGAACAAGAAAGAAGAGGAATTAAAAGAAGATGGAAGATCAATAAGAAAGATTAAGGTAGAAATAAGAAAGCGTTTAGGAAATAAGACGAGGTTTTTGTTTGTCTTTTCAGGATAATGGAAGTAAGAAAGGAATGTAAAAGAAGACAGAAGAGTGTAAAGTTGATAGAAGAAAAAGGAAGAGAAGAAGAAGAAAAAAATAAAGATAAGAAAATGTTGTAAGGCGAGGACGAATAGATGAAATAGATAAGAAGCGTTAAATGATAGAAGAAAATAGTGGCGATAAAGGTAGACAGTAATGAGGGAAAGGTAGTGGAAAAAAGTAAAAAGAGTTGGCGGAGTTTATATTTAAGAAAGAAATGTTGAATGTAAGAGGTCTATAAAGAATTGTTATTGTTATGAGTATGATTAAGTTTAAGTTTATAAAAATTTAAAGATGTAAGGAGACGAAAAGTCCGAAATGTACCTCGAAAGAAAAATAAACATTATTACATATATTTTAATTTATTATTTTTACTTTCTCTTTTTATATATATTTATTGTTATTAATATTATTTTTTTTTTTTTACATTTTTTAAATTTTGTTTTTTAAGTTGTGCTGTACATCAAAGTTTTTTAACCACACCGGTTGTATTTTAAAAGAATAATAAAAGTACATCCGACAGTCCGAAGTCTGTATAAGTGGGACGGGAAAAATTTGTTGTACTGCACGTTTACATGTTTGTTTTTATTTTTTAATTATATTATATTATGTTATATTATATTTATATTAAATTATTTTATATTCTATTATACTATATTATTTTATATTATTCTTTTTTTTCTTTCTTACCATCTATCTCCTTTTGTTATTTAGTTGTTTTTTTAAAGTTTTTAAAGTTTTACATTATAAAAAATATTAAAAAATTTTAAATAATATATATGTATTATTCATATATTTCTTTATACACGTAATTTTTGACATATGTACTTATTCTTTGTTCTCCTAAATAAACAGTTAATGCTTTTCATGATCGTACTCGTGAACAAGCAACGTGAAGTTGACTATGATTTAAAACGTCTCTAGTTAAATCAAGTCCAATTTTTTCAAATGTTTGTCCTTGTGATTTATTAATTGTCATTGCGAAAGCTATTTTAATAGGAAATTGTCTTTTTTTAAATGCAAAAGGAAATTCATTTTCACAATATAATGTTATACGATTTATAAATACAATATCTCCCGTTTTATTTCCTGTTAAAATTTGACATTTCAATAAATGATTTTCCATTTTTTTAATTATTAATCTAGTACCATTACAAAGTCCTTCATTAATACTAAGATTTCGAATTAACATTACAATACAATTTTTTTTTAAACGTAATTCATAAGGAGGAAGAGATATTGGTGACAAAGTATTTAAATATTCTGGTATTAAAGAATTAATAATATCTTCATCATTTCCACAATTTTCGATACTGTCTACGCTTGTATAAATTCGTTCTTCAAATATATTTAATAATTCAACAACTTGTTTATTAATTTTTTTTACATTTACATTTCTTGAAGATAATATTGCACACTTAGCCATGTCATTAAAATCTTGTTTTTTTATTAATTCACCAAATATATCTATAACAATATTAGCTTTAGCTGGTGCTATACAGCATTGAGGCATTTGTATATTATTTTCTGAATCATTTACTTTCCCATCTCCCATATCTAATAAAAATTTTGCAAATTCTATTTCCTCTGGTTTTACTCTCATATTTTGCGTTAATGATAATTTTGTAAAATATTTCCAAACATTACTATATTTTATAGATAAATTCACAATTTCACTTCGAGTACCTCGTATTTTAATTGGAAGAAGTTGTCTAAAATTACCGCCCAATATAACAACTTTTTCACCGATTGGTAAACTATTTTCCATAATATCTTGTAACAGTTTATCCATTATATCTAATGCATATCGTGGAGCCATAGGTGCTTTATCCCAAATAAAAACATCTATTTCTTTTAAATTTTGAGCTTCTTTAGATTGAATTTTGATAGTAGATGTTGAATCAGCAAACAATGGAACTGGTAATCCAAAAGTTTTATGAACTGTCTTTCCAAAAGGAAGTAATGTTGCAGCAATTTCTGTAAAAACCATTGTATATACTTGTTTTTGTTTAATTTTTGCTAAATAATATATAGTTGTATATACAAATGTTTTGCCTGTTTCACCTGGACCATCAATATAAAAACAATTATTATTATCATTATCATTATTGTCTATTTTTTGTAATATTAAATCAACAATTTGTTTTTGTTTTTTATTTAATTGATTATATTGTTCAGTTCCTATTTTCCTCATTTGTTCGTGTATCATTTTCAATTAGTTCCATTTGTTCTATTTCCCAATAATCAGAAATACTTTTACTTTTTGCTATAAGCATAGTGTTAATTTGTTTTAAAGTTTTTTTTCTCCTTGTATTGTACCATATTGTCGTACATAATCTTCTGACATAGCTATTTAAAAATTTTCCCAAAGTTCTTTAGGATGTAATGGTTGACAATGTATTAAAATTTGTACAAATAATTTACGTAGTTGTCGTGGCATCATCCATCTAACACCTTCATTCATACATCTAACCCATTCATCATCATCTTCAACCAAACCTAAAGCCAAACATGTTTCTGTAAATGTTTGATGAATTATACCATTAACAGTTTTTAAATCATCAAAACTGGTGGCTCCTTTAATTATTAGTAACAATAATCGTAAATGAAATAACTCCGTTTGCGATGGACTCACAGAATACATTCGACCAATACAATTAAAATAACCTTGACGTTTTTTCCAGTGTGATATATTTTGACCATTAATTTTTTCTTTCTTAAACGTATAATATTGTGGAATTTCTATATATAAATATTTTTTTGCTTCGATATCACGTAAATTTAATGCAAAATAATCGATTAACATAGTGACTTGATTTAATGCAGAAGTTAATGCACTTTCAATTGAATCATTTTCAATTATTACATTTTGTTCATTTGGCAAATGAATAGGTAATCGTGTTATAGCATGATTTTTTTCTTGTAATTTTTTATTAAGTATTCGCCAGCTTCTACAGGTCCAACATAACGTGTTTCAATAAAATCACGTATTTCATCATGATCAATAATTACATTTTCAGTTACTGGTTCAATTGTTATAGTTGCTGCATCATGATCTTTGTAAATGTATTTATATAAATATTTAACCGATTTAATACTGGAAACTATTTCAACATTAATATGACAATTAAATATAATTGATAATGCTGGACAATATGGCACCACATGACGATTATGTACTTTATATCCACCTGGTCGTTCATAAATTTTACCAGTATCTTGTCGACGATAATATGGATAATTATTTTCATCAACTTTAGTTTCTTTTTGAAATGCTCTTGGATAACGTTTAGAACATCGATTGTTTTTTATACACCAATCTCCACAAGGTCCATGAATCATATGTTTCATAACTATATCATGTAAAGTACGATTTTTATATGGATCTGGAATTTCAGCCGAAATATATTTATCGATAACTTCTGGTATTGTTATTTTGAAATTATGTTTTAACGTAATTAATAAATGTATATGTGGTAATTCACGTTTTTAGAATTCAATTACATATACATATGCTGCTGTTCCACCAAACATTTTTTGTTTAACAATTAAATCTATAAGATAATCTTTCTTAATATTAAAAACACGAGCACAAATATCAGGTCTGTCTGAAGGTTGTTGACCAGATAAAAGATTTTCTTGAATTTCTCGCCAATTCGGATTACATGTCATTGTGATGAACAGATCTGGTTTTCCATATTTCGTAACTATTGCCATTGCATCTTGATAATTTTGTAACATATTTCGCGGTGATCCAATAAAAGAAGAAGGGAGTACAACCATCTTTCCTATACGTCTATTTGAATTATTTGTGATATTTTGCATATAATCTATTAAATCTTGATATGTTTCTGAACGTAATTCTTTTTAATGAGTTTTGCAAAAATCTATTCTATCCTTTTCAATTTTTACATTGTCACATGCTGACAAATTCATTATTTTAATTAATAAACTGTGGGAATAAAACTTTGGAATGTAAAGAAATTTAAAACCAATTCTATTTAAAGAACGACAATAAGCGATTGTTACCGGGTGGGACCGAGCCGGGATAACTATATGGAACTATTGATTTTATCGATCGAACAACGACGGGGAAAACAGTTACTAATTAGCTATATTTAATTATCGATCTTAAAGTACCCTTTCTCCTTGATTTTTTGAAAAAGGTGGTAAACCAAGTCTTTAGCGGGGACAAGGGAAACCACATCCTATAAAAGAACGTGCGAAGAAGCGCGAGCAGTTAGTTAGTTAGTTAGTTAATTAATTTGTAACGATGCCCCCGGAATGAGCATCGTTCCCGGAGAAGAACGGCCGAGACGACCATCCTCTCGGACAGGAAAGGGAGCGCGGGGGGCTCCCGAAGAAACCGATCATCGAAATACGTAAATTGTAACGAGTACCGCGGAACGCGCAAAGTCCCGCGGAACGAACGTATCCGAGCGGCCCCGAACTCATCCGAGCGAGCGCGACGCGCACGGTACCGCGGAATACCGCGGCCGGCGCCACGAACAAGGATACCCCCGGACGTCGCCTTATTCCAGATAAAAAGACGAACTCGGAGAAGTCGCGCACCGTTATCGTTCCGTTCGCCTCACAGCGAACATCCGGACCGAACCGACTCCTGGAGCAAGCAAACCAACGGGGTGGAGCGAACTCCGTCTCGGTCAGGAACTCCTGACGCTTGCACCGCAGAGGAATCTTCCTTACAGCCGAACGCAAGACTAGACTCGTAAAACCGGCTCGTGGGGTGAAGCGCACTTCGCCTCCTTCGAGCGATCTCGATCCCGGATCTACAGTCGGTTTGCCAAGGCGAAAATATCCTTTCGCACCGTTGCACAAACCCGGGGTGGAGAGCTCTCCGCCTCGGCCGAGTACTCTCGGCTACTGCAACACCGAACAGGTGCTCCATCCTCCCCGCTGTCCGAACACCGCATTCGCGCCGCGATCTAAGCGTTAGGTCGATCACCGCGTCTCGCGCCGCGTGCATAGATCAGGCCCGCGACTCGGGGAAATATTCGCGCCGCTAGCCCCGCGCGCCGATTAGGACGTTATCTAGGCGGATGCCGAAAACTTGTAACGGCCCGCCCGTCATAGATCCGCGTATCGATTACCGCCGTACCGATCCGGCGCATACTCGCGCCAATTACCGCGTTATCGTAAATCTTTTGTTAAATTCGTGTTCGTCCGGCGACGTCTCAATCACGCGTTCGTCACAATTGGCTTACTGTACTTTGTTTCATTAATTGAATAAATTATCAATTAATTGTTACACAAACCACGTCTCGTGCATTCTCGAACCTCTCAATTCAAATCGCGAATCCTGTCCGTCCGGCGAGCACGTCCGGGCACTCCAGTTTGCACGATATTCGCGGCCACAAATTACGGTCGTTTCAAATTAACCAATCAGTTGTAAATTAGTACAGAGTTATCATAGAGCATTGTGAACGAAGCGATTGATGGTCAGAAAGAGTTGTTTGATTCCGATCGAGTTTAAAGAGTAATTGAGCGAGAGGACCGAGGAAATTGAGCTAAGACTTTGAGAGATTGAGAGTTGAGGATCTTTGGAACGATTGTGAGAGATTTTAAAATTTAATTGGGAATTTAAGGTAAATATTTTATTTGAATAAATTGTTATTTGTTAATTTAATTTCAATATTTTATTTTGATTTAACTTGATTTTGGTGTCGGACTTTTAAATTGAAAGGAGTTGAGTTAAAATACTATTGGTTATTATTTATTCCTTGGAGGTGTTTCTGTAGAACCTCGCGGACGAAGAGTGTCGCGTTGGGTTTGGTCGCTTCTTTATGGAGCGCGCGCAGAAAGATTTCCGAAAATTTTCTGCTGCCGCCGCTAAACAAAGAACTTAGATTTTGAAGTTTTTAAATGAAGAAACGCGCCGGTAAACGAGTTCAAATAAAACGACTCCGATACCAGGTCAAAAGAGCCCTTGAAGCAAAACAAAATCCTTTCTCCTTAATCCAGAAATTAAATCAAATAACTGAATCAAATAAACCGAAATATAAATTAATTTCGATTAATTTCCAAATCAATTATCCGAATTTTAATATAATTCCTAAAACAGATCCGCGTTTTGTGACTTACAGAAATCTTTATCTTTTCGGTCCAGACGATTAAAAGCAAAGAAATAATTTCGCAATCCTTGTCCGGTCCCGGGTAAAGTTCTTAAATGAATTGACTCAAAAACGGACTAAATAATTACGTTTATCAGGACGTGACAACATAATTATCTACAAGCCATTGTTGAAATAATCGTCGTCCTAACAAAAAAGCATTAAAATTTTCACGAATACCCATGCGATATTTAATATATTGTCCTCTAGTTATTCGTCTGTTACTGTTCTTTTTCATTAAATTACGGTGCCATCCTTATGTTCCATATGGATAAAATAATGGATATATCCATGGTTCAACATTTGGATCCATAGAACTTATTATTTGTAAAGTTTTAGTATTTTTATTTCGTATTGTAACATACGATTCTGGTATTTCACCATCAGCATTCGTAGAAAAGACAGCAGCAACTTCATTTGTTCTTTGAAAATTATATCGACGACGATCCATTCCTGGTTTTAAAGTAAATAATAATTTTAATTCTGGTAATACATCATTTGTATTACATAATAATTGTCGTTGATTTTCTATTTCTTCACCCATCATTTGATATGATTTAGCATATATATTATGTTCTCTCATTATAAATTCCAAATTTTGTGTAATTTCTAAATCTAAATTTAAATTTTCATTTAAACAATGATTTATCGCTTTATTTGAATCTATAATAAAAAGTTGTCCATTAGTTGGTCTCTCGTTTACTTCAGCATACAGTGCTTCATTCATTTGATAATATATTTGTCCTTGTATTTTAAAACAATATGGACCGGGTCTTCTATTTTCAAAATTAATTAAATTAGCGTTAAATGATGCAAACGAAAATGATGAATTATAACTACGTATACATTGAAAAAAATTATTTGATTTTTCATGATTTCCTTCTAACAGATTATGTAAAAAATTAGAAAATTCAGGTAGTGGCTCGAGATATACTGCTCCATGATCGCAACAATCATAAAATAAATTTCCTTTATTTAAAACTTTTTCAACTAAAAAATGTTTAGCATTACAATGGGTACATAATATATTCATAACACCAATATAATATTCTTCTAAACTATCTATTGTAGTATAATTTAAAGAAGGTTGATCTTTAAAACGTGATCGATAATGTAAATTACGTTCAATCCTTTTTTCTTGTTGTAATACTTGTGTGGCATTTCCAATAATGTTAGATATATTAGTAACATTAGATGTACTGGGAATACAAATATTTTCAAATTTTTAATTAAGAATAATATCATTTTGTTCTTGACGTTCAGTACTCTCTTTTTGTTGAGTTAATTGTTTTGCATAAGACGTACTGGCGTTTCTAATAATGTTAGGTATATTAGTAACATTAGATGTACTGGGAATACAAATATTTTCGAATTTTTGATTAAGAATAATATCATTTTGTTCTTGACGTTCAGGACTTTCTTTTTGTTGAGTTACTTGTTTTGCATAAGACGTACTGGCGTTTCCAATAAGGTTAGGTATATTAATAACATTAGATGTATTGGAAATACAAATATTTTCAGATATTTGATCAAGTATTATATAATTCTGTTTAACTGTTAGTTTTTTCTTTTGTTTATAATTTTGTTGATTTAATGCTTTTCTTTTATTATGTTGTCGTTGAATTTTTTCTGCATCTTCTTCATTATATTCTTTTTTTCGTTTTGGCACTTTTTTTAATATATAAATTATACTTTTTCAATAAATAATATTTATAATTACTATTAATTAAAATTAATTAATTTATTATTATTATTATTATTATTTATTATTTATTATTTATTGATTATTTATATTTATTATTTATTAATTATTTATTTGTTATTTATTTATTTTTTATTTTATTTATAACTATCAATAAAATAAACACCTTCTACTACTACTATCAATAATTAAAAATTTTTTTAATCATTATCATCATCATCATCATCATCATCATCATCATCATCATCATCATAATTTTTTTTATTATCATCATACTTACATTTTATTTAATTATTATAAAAAAATTTCCCTCTATGCCCCCCCCCCCTCCTCCTCCCACCCTCTCTTCCTCCCCCTCCCTTTTTTGCTTTGATTCTTTTTTTTCTCTTTTTCGTTTTTTTTTAAACAAAATAAAAAAATGTTTTGCAATTTAGTATTTTGATAATAAAAATAAAAGTGTTAATAATTTAAATTAATTAAATTTAATATAAATGTTAAATTTAATATAAAAATTATAAATGTAAAATTACTTATTATTATACTTTTTTTATTTTATTTAACTTTACTTTTTTTTATTATTTTCTTATTACTTTTTTATATTTATACATTTTTCTTTATTTTTCGCATATCTTTTATTTCTTAAATATATTTTATATATTATTTTTTCTTTATTTATTTTGTACATATTTTTAATTTTTTTAAAATCAATTACAAATATATGTATACTTTTTTTTAAAATTATTTATTAATCTTTTTTTAATTAATATTAAAATACATTATCATAACTCAATACATAACGCAATTTAATTTAATATAACATAACATATTTAACATTTGAAACTAAACAAAAATTAACAAAAAATAATTTAAAACAAAAATAAAACACTTATAACAAATTTAAAGTTTAACAAATCAAAATTAATACTCAAAAACAAATTATTACACACTTCTTCTTTTTTCAGGCTGAAATAAAATTATATTTAAATTAGTTTTAATGTTTTAAATTTTTTAATTAAAATATTAATTTTAAATTACCTGTATATTTGTACTCTCTGTTTTTCTTTTTTTTTGGAATTTGGGATGCTTTTAAAATTTGGATAAGTGACATACTGCCATCAAGTTTTTTTATGTTACTTACATTTTTTACCAATAAATGTACTGGATCTAAAATTTTATAATTGTTAATATTATTTTTATTATATTTATTTATTATTAGTATTTTGTATATGTATTATAAAGTATATTTTTTTACCAGTTGTTTGGATTAATCCAATGATTTGAATTTTACTTCCTTTATTTATATTTAACATTTTAAATTCATTTATTGAAAAATCAGATATATGTACTTCTAATTTAAAATGTCCATCAGTAATTGCTCCACATCCTATTTTTTTATTTAATTTAGCGTCATGCATTTCTTCAAAATTTGTTGTTTTATAACAATCTAAACCTTATTAAATAAAAAGAAATTTAATTTAATGTTTACAAAATTTAAATTAATTTTTAATATAATTTCTTAATACATACTAATTCGTTGCGTCGTGCTAAAAATTTCTTCGAATTTAACAGTAATTGGTTTTTCAGCAAAATTTGATATTGGTTCATACTTTCCAAAATTATTAACTTTTGAATTGCTACGAATTAGTAACTCAAAAGGAGCATTTCCGTTATTAAATGAAGTTATTTTTGGCACTCGTGCCTGAACACCATCTAAATGATTAATCTAAAAATTTTTATAATATAAGTTATTTATAAGTTATTTATAAGTTATTTATAAGTTATTTATAAGTTATTTATACGTTATTTATAATCTTAATATTTTACTTTTTCTAATAGGAAAAAAAAGAGAAATAAAAGACAAAATATTTTAATACAATAAAAAATTTAATTTTAATAAAAAAATAATAAATTAAATTAAGTTACAATAAAATTAAGTTTAATTAAATTAATTAATTAAAACTTACGCAATTTGGTAATATATAATCACAAATTCTGGAAATTTCATCATTCCAACAAACCACTTGGATTCCTTTTCCATTTCCATTATTCAAAAAAAATTTGAAAACTTTGGATTGCTGATTATGGCCTACAATTTTGGGTGATTCGATGCCATCAACAAAACCAATAATTTCTCTATTGAAAAATAATTATTTTTTAATATATAAAATTTAATTAAAATAATATTACTTCATTATATTAACTTACACAGTTGCATCGTATAATTGAATATTGTCTATTATTTCGTTCGAGGACAACATTTCCTCCGGATTCATTTTTACAAATTCTTCTTCTAAAGTTTCTAAGCTTATTGCACTTGAAAACAATTTGTGAATTTAAATCAATTAATAAATTGAAAGAAAATAGAAAAGAAATTAATCCAAAGAAAGTTTAAAAAACCTTAAAAAATTTATTCTTGCTCTCCAGACTTCTAATGCAAAAGTTTACTTTAAACAAATCGTGTCTGGCTGTGAGTCCAGAGAAAACTTCTAAGAAGAATCAGAAGATCTTCTAAAAAGTAAGTCTCAACAGTTAACTATCATTTTTGGCGTATTCTTGATTCCGCTAAATATTTAATGATTTCAAGTGCTTTATTTAATATATCTAAATAAGATGAGAAAAGATCGTTTGTGTCAAGATTTGGATCGTCCGTGTCGGAATTTCGGGGTATCAAATAAGTCCGCTAGACTTTGCAGTAAATCGTTTCACAAGGTTAATTGCTGCCGATTAAAGGCTACGACATGCTGTCGATGAAATGGCGACTTTCAGTGGTTCACGTCGCGAAATGTTGCTAACTAATTGGCGACTGCCTAAAGCTTAAAAAATCGTGTGGCTTTCCTTGTGTCCGATAGCTGCGAAGATCCATGGTAGGGCGAACCCAGAATTCCGAATGAATGAGAACGACGAGTCTCTCTCGATCCTATCTTTATTTAAAAATTAATTAATTTTATTTCATATTAAATTAAATTCATTCATATTGTTACGCTCGGTATGGAGAACGGCGTGAAACTCGCTGTCTTGGAGTGGCGCGAAGTCTGAGCTCGGCGACGTTCGGCATGAAGAGTTTTAACGTGAACATTCCGCGAGTTTCGAGTTAGCTGTCACCCGTCGCTAGGGGACACCTTGTTGTTTAAAAAGAGAATTGTCAATCTTACCCGTGACGTTGACGGGCGATGTATGTCGAGAGGTTAATTTATTAAATCCGCTTCTTTTGTAAAGTCTGAGTTTTTCCTTACGGCGGGAGTGACGCGGAGTGTGAGAGAGAGTGAGAGCGCTGCAGCGGATAACGTGTGTGAGAGAGTGAGAGGCCGCTGTCCGAGTGTCGCCGTCATGTGTAACAATATATTCTAGTGGAATCATCGAATAGAAAAACTTTAAAGATGAGCCGGGCGCGACGAAATAAGCAAATTAGGAACTTTCGGAAATTAGTCCGAAGGTTCTTCATCCAATACTTGTTTGCGGCGGCCCCGAGTGAAAAAGTATTTTTGACTCCTTCGCGTTAAAAAGAAAGGCCGTGGTCCCCGCCACCGGGCGCTCCTCCACCATCACCCATCCACGGAGACCCCGAGCCACTTTATTGTTATAATCCACCGAACGATAATCACGACGTGTCGAACTTCTCCGATTGGTGCATGGAGCTAGAATCGGACCAATTCCGCCCCACGACTCCGTCTTTTACACCAAGCTTATCCCTCATCTTCGACTCACGTTTTCCCGCAGGTGAGTTCAGGGCCTGTTCCTCTCCTCTCTCTCCGCCTCCTTTTCCTTTTGTTCCTGAGGAGATCGACTCTGGGTGAGGATGATTCAATCTCTCTTCCGGAGGTAGACTTCCGAGATCATTCTCCGTCACCCATCCCGAGTATCGAGGTTCTCGAGGAGCACCCAGAACCAAAAGAAGTTTTAGACCCTTTCCTGGAGCTCCTTCGAAGAGCTTGTACTCCGTGGACAGATCCTGTTCCGGAAGGGGGTTTCTCTATTGACCCCGGCCATTTTGATCTTGATGAGATCAGGAGGCAGGCGAGTCGCTCTCCTCCTGACTCGAATTTCTTAATTTTCTATCCGGGGGTGGAAACTTCTTTTCCTGGCCCCGATGAGACTGATAGATTTAGCATTTCCGCGTACTAATGTTTGCAATACCTCCTTTTCGATATTTTTCTCAAAAAATTTTAAGTGATTTTCTTTTTCAGTTCTGTGGCTCTGAGTAATTAAAGGATCTGTTGTTAAGTATTCTACTAATTTTTTAAAATATTTTTCATAATTGATTCCGTCCGACGAAAAGGGATGGAGTCCTGTCTTTTCAAATTCGTTTTTTAGAATGATATCTACTTCTAGTACATCTATAGCTCTTTGCATGAACTGTGCGAATTTTTCTCACTTAATACGCTCGCCGTTATTTTCCATCCTCCATTGTCGCACTATTTTCGCCCATGATGTTTTTAAAGGATGAAAAAATGCAGCATCTAATGGTTGTAGTATGTGCGTTGCATTTGGATATAGAGCAATAAGCTCTATTTCTTTCTTACTACAAAAATTGCTTAACGCCATCGTTAAATGTGAAGTGTGTCCGTCTAAAAACAACACTACAGGGAACTTAATATTATTTTTTATTAACCATGGATAAAAAATATTCGCAATGTATTCGTAGAATGTTTCTCCAGTCATTCATCCACTCTCGGAGTGTCCGATGCCCCAGTCTTTTGGCATGTTTGAAGCGATGTGTCCGGGGATTCGTTTGAATGAAAAAATAACCATTGGTGGTGCGATTTTCCCAATGGCATTTCCACAGAAGAGCGTAGTTAAGCATTCTTTTTCGTCATTATTTATGAAATTATATACAGTTTTGTCGCCTTTTTGACTAATACTTTGCTTCCTTTCGGACTCAGAAAGAATGCTGACTCATCGCAATTAAAAACACGAGAAGAATCAATATCAAGGAGCGACTTCGAGTCAAGATAAGTTCGCACCTCATTAAACCATGCTCGTATTTTATTTTCTGTTACTGTAGCTCTACTGCGTGTCAAATTTTGCAACATTCGTTCCGTTAAATTTGTGTTACGCGCAAGAAAGGCATTGTACCATTGTCTTCCAGGACGATTATCTGTAAACGGCGTTGTTTTACGAATATGCTTCAGTAGTAGTTGAACGCTGTCTAAAAGTTGAACCCGTGATATAGGGAATCTATTTTGGCTCATATATAAAATCCAATGTACAAGTTGGCGTTCATATTCTTCACCAAGTATACATTCAGGTCTCCTTTTTTTTATAACAGGTGTCAATGTACCACGATTTTTGTACATTAACGTGGTTCTCGGAATATTGTATAGCTTTGACGAAGTGCTGACAGGCATTCCATTTTTTATTGAGTCTAAGGCCTCCTTAAGCATAGCATCTGTGTATTGTAAACCAGATCCTTTTGTCTTTCTAAACGCATTAAAATAAAATATATTTAAACAATTTGTATTGAAAATTAAATCTCAATAGTTTTTAAAAAGTATTGTGTACTTTTTCGACACGTTCT
Source organism: Cardiocondyla obscurior (assembly GCF_019399895.1). Taxonomy (NCBI): domain Eukaryota; kingdom Metazoa; phylum Arthropoda; class Insecta; order Hymenoptera; family Formicidae; genus Cardiocondyla; species Cardiocondyla obscurior. The sequence continues at coordinate 301,897 of NC_091872.1, read as the reverse complement.
GAGATGAATTTGCTGCCTCTAACATCTCCATAACTTCTTCTTCTGCCTTTCAAAACTGTATTAAAATAGATTTTTTTTTAAATAGAAACTAATTTTATACAAATTATTATTGTTAATTATTATTGTTGTTGTTGTTATTTATTTTTTTTATTATCTTTTATTTTATATAAAATTTGTTTACTTATTTATTTATTAATTTTATTAATTTTAACTGATTAAATATTTAGTGTCAAAAACTACATCTAGCCTTTATTATGCGATGCAGTTAATGACTTTGAGAATTAAAAAAAAAAATATATACAGATAAATTATTTTATGTTTAATCAATAATTTGGTTCGTGCTGTACGTGTTATATAACTTTTATGTTATTTTAATACTTACGTAATATTAAAAATATGCAGTTTTTCAATTGTGGTTATAGTAACATGTCAACTAAAAGTGACGTTCGAGAGCCATTGAAAAGCACAAGTCGCTCATTTCACTTTAATAATTTAAATATAAAATTAAAAAAAAAAAAAAAGTATCTGTGCAATATACCACAGAAAAAAAATGCTCTTTAATTTAGTTGTAAATGTTTTTATATTTGACAAAAACTGTATTTATTACAAATATAAATATACCGTTAGTGTCAGAAACTGCAACAGTGTCAGAAACCCCCCCAGTTACCATAAGTTGTTTATTATAGAAAAAATAATAATAAAGAAAAAGAATTATATAAAATAACAAAAGAGAGAAAAAAAAAAAAGGCAAGCGCGATCAAGCGCCGTAGAGTTACCTCGATCGTGGCGGCACACTAACAATACAAAATCGCTAACAATTCGTTTATTCAGATCTCGTCCCTTCGAAACTATCGTGTCGGCCCTGACTGGTGCGATGCCGGCCACGCTCCTTCCGTGCACGCGACGTGTTTTAGCGGGACGTTACAACACTGAAGAATCTCCGCGTACTGTCGCCGGTCGTCGACGAGATCGCGAGATTTCTTTCCCGATCTCGGCCGCTGCCGAGGGCTCTCCGTGCGGACGCGATGTACGACAGCCTCGTAAACCATAAAATTAATCAGCGCAAATAAACCGTACCGGTGTTTTCCGCGGGGTATAGCCACTGGACTTCAGACGCCCGTTGGCTGCCACTCTCTAACGTTAAGTCCTTGCCTCGCGACAAGGATCCACCAAATAATCTATCGGGCCCGCGTGCCCGTTTTACGTGGCCGGATATTGTCTAAATCCGCGTCGGTCTCCCCGGGAAGCGGAGGGCTGTACAAAATAAAAATTCCGCAATGCGGGTGGAAGATCTCACCGAAAAAACACTCCCTGGCCCTCAAGTCGTCCGCGCTCTCTCGCACTCTCTCGCTCTCGCTCGTTATCTATCGTCTCGGCTCGCTCTCGCTATCGCAGGCTATCGTCCGCCTCGGTCGCCGGTCTACACGGAAGAGAGCGAGGACCGCGCGAATTTTCGGCACGAGGCCCGACGTATCCCCACTCTCGCGTCTCACGGATTTTTCCGCGCGCTACGTTGCCGATTTCCCACGGAAGCCGCTGCTCTCACAGAGCCCTATCGATACTAGCCGGTTGGTGCGGGTTTCGGATAGTCCGTTGTCGCATCAATTCCCCCGCAGGTTGCTTTCGGCGCCGAAATGCGTAGGCGACAAGTCTCCTCCAAGGCTCTCGGGATGGGTGGCCTCCCATTCCGGGCCCGTGTCCGGTCACCGTCTCCTCCGGAAGTTTGCGCCCCCGCATATGGTCCGCTCCTCTCGCTTTTCCCCCGGCAAGGACGGGCGGTAATCTCGACAACATACGATAGCAACAAAATCCACCAATGCGATCGTTAATTACCGCCTCGAGAAAATAACGCTACATCCTCCGGAGATTTCCGCGACCCCTTTTTGCTCTCTTCGCTATCGCGATTCGTCCAGCGCCGCTGCGCCATTGTGACGGCCGCGGGGAGCTGCGACGAAGCAACGAAAGCCGCCACGTCACAGTACACATGAGGGATCAGATTCCCGCCACGTCCATGTCGTTGATCCTGGATAATGCTAAGAGCTGGGAAATTCATTGTACTTTAACAATTATCTCAAAAAGTACTGTAATTCGAAAAGAATAGTAAAATTAGTCTCATATACGAGTAGGGAATAAACACGGGTTCTAATCCATGGGGCAATGAGCGGGGCGCGGTGACAGGGAAGACTCTACAGCAAGAGGAGCGCAGGAAGGGGGAATTTCACAGGCGTAGAGACGAACGAGTCACCCCCCTCTTTTTCTCTTATGTCTCTACGCCAGTGAGATTCTACCTCCCTGCGCTCCTCTTGCTGTAGATCCTTTCTCCCGTCCCCGCATCCCGCTCATTGCCCCAAGAATTAAAACTCACGTGTCAGCGAAAATCTTACGCACCGCCCATTTTCACACACACCGACCATTTTTTATTACGCACCGGCCATCTTTACGCATCCGAGAATCCGCGCATTGTCCCCGAAAATTGAATAAAAAACTTTAAAAATATAAAATTTTGCTCACCAATTAGTTGGGCCGCTTTCGTTTGACGGACGGTAGGTCGTCGTCGATGAACGCAAAGCGCCTCGTATGGCCGCACAAATGTAGACGCTTGTCTACAATGTACGCCCCGTCGTCGCCAACTCTTGGCGTCCTGTCGACGACAACCTCGTCGACTTTTTTGTACGGACGTACTCGTACAACCGGTCGCCCTGATATACGTCCAGCAACGCGACGTTATTCTTCTTGTGCGTGTTGCACCACAAACCGCCCGAACTGAATGCGTTTTTCGCGCCTATTTCTCGATTAAAGACGTGATGAATAATCGAATTACACTTGTCCATCACGTTACTCGTTTTGTTCACGACTGGCAGCTATGAGCTCGTCGCATAATCGCGATGCACAAAATTGCTTATGCGAAAAAAAACGAATGCATTTTTTTAATGCCCCCCATTCAATGGTTAGACTACACTCAGGTGACGAGACCATAATACCGAGAAATTAAAAATGCAAACGTAGCAAGATCAGGAAACGGGCGGAAATCTTATTTCATTAAGAACATCGGCGCATACATTAATAAAATAAAAAATTTTTTTTAATATTACTTTATTACATATTTTATATTTACATTTAAACACTATTTTATAGTAAAGATAAAGTATTATTCTTTACTATTTACAATTACAATTACAAGTTATATTTATAATTATAATCTAAAAATTATTTTAACCTTAACCTAGTCCCAGCTTTCGGGCTCGAAGAATTTATCATAATCCATATTAAATAATGTTCGTAAACCGAAGTCATCTCCAGTGTGTTGATTCATCCATACATAATTATTATATTCCCGATCGTTTTGTCGCGCTCTTCGCTGCTCCAGTATTTGCTGAATATTAATAAACCCCCTAATTTTGATATCATGGTGGTCGATCCAATTCTGAAAAATACATAAAATACATCAAATACATGGTTTTTATTAAAATACATTGAATATTATTTACGTGAATAAAAAATAACTTACAGGTTGCGTATGAGGTATTAGCAACCTCACTAAATTTTTAATTTCCACATTGTGCATGGGCTCACCATCCACATATATGCGCTGTAGAATTAAAAAATTATATTTTTCTATTGTTACTTTTACCATTTAAATAATTTTTTTAATTTTGTGCAGAATTACTTACCCCAATGGCTGGATATTCAACAAAAATATGATTTTCTATGCGATCTTCTTGTCGCATGACAAATGCATCACCCAACACAGATGACATTTTTACGGGTAAAATAAATTTGCTTCAAACGTTGCTTGGAAAAATCGTTGCTTTACTGAATATATTCAGATTTCAAATCCTCTCTTTTATACATTCATTATCGCATAATTTGCATTGTCTCATTTTTAATTCTTAAAAAAACGTGGTTCCACCTTATTGATGATCTAACATGTTTCCGGTTAAGAACCTCTTAAGTTATTTCAATTGTATAATGTGAATGACATCTATGGTTTCAATTTACACTTTAATCTTACTGAGATTGTGAATGTTTCATTTTTAAATTCTTTTCCACCTCATTGAAGATCTTATTACAATCGTCGGTGTTATATTTTTTCAGCGAATGCATAATTGGCCTTTCTTTGTATGCTTCAATGTGGATAACATCAGATCTCACATTTTTTTTTATACATTATCACATAATTTGCATTGTTTTTATTATAATTTTTAAAAAACGTGGTTCCACTTTATTAAATGATTTATTATAAGTATTAAATGTAATTGTAATTTTAATTGTATTAATTAATATTCAACAAATATGAGAGCAGCAGAAAGCACTGTAAAAACGACCGGGATTATAATAATTATATGGATGAATATACATGCGATGACTTCGGTTTAAGAAAATTTTATTTAATATGGAGCATGATCCATTCTTCGAGCCTGAAAGTTAGGACTAGGTTAATATAAATATAAATATAAATAGATTTTTTTATTTCATTATTGTTTGTAATTTTAATTACAATTTAATTGCATTAAAACATAATTTTTCATCGATAAAATTGTTTATTTTATAAGAATATTTTGTTGACATTGCAACTTTATAAAACTTTCCGCACAACATTGGACAATGGGCTGTATTCGACTATACGGTCATGTAAAATGAGGCAGTATGCCGTAGTATTGTGAGGCACATTTTCCTTACAATCAAATTCTATTCGCACATCCACACTGGCGCTTTTAATTGACTCGTTCTGTCGAGAGCAATCGATTACGACGAATGGTCCATTTGAAAGAAATGTGGTTATGTTGCAAAAAACTTCACCGTAATGGCAACCATAATAAGATTTACGAAAACGCGCATACATATCATAAAGAATGGCGTATCTGTTTTTGCTAAAATCTAAGTTCAAATCATCATATGGATAACATTCTGAATTAAGATAAAGTTTTACATTGGTCAGTTCACAAGTATCGAAAACAGCTGATGATTCAGACATAATATTTTTACGACCAATTTGTAAAGCAAAAATAACATATCGAGGCTTCTCAAGTTGTGTTGCGGCCTTGACGGCCCATGAATGTTTTGTCGTACTCTGTAAAAGTGCATATTCATATAAATCCCACGAACGAAAAGTCATGCTTAAATATCGTCCGCTGTCTAAAGTTCGCAGCAGCGATAATTTATTGAATTCGTTTAACATAACATGTGGCATTCGCCACTGTACTTTATGTAATTCAATCTCAGGCTCAGTCGTAGAATCTCCCATAATGGAATTATTATCATTGCGGGCGCGTATTAAAATTAATTCATGACGAGCATTGACAACCACACGCTTATAATCTTCGCAGAAGCCCAATAATATACGAAGTGATATGCAAAAATTAAAGTATCCTCCAGCAGTGGACGTCGGCCCATTCCATCCAGCATTTTGCAGTATTAAAGCATTATCAGATGTTAATGATATATAATTCTTGAGAGAACTCGTTATTCCAACGTTTCTGTTGCGATCAATTTCAACGCCATTAAGCTCATAACGAATTTCATCGAACATAAATGCAACACAATTATTTCCGAGCACAATTGTTGACTTATCATTAGGTTTTTTTTACTGACAATTTTCCTTCAACATACAGAAAACTATCACATGGCAATGTATATAAATCTTGTTGTTGTATCGGTATTCTTATTTCATCACTATGTCCAAATGTCGTGTTAGCATATGGATTGTATGTGTGAGTTTCGATTTTAACAATACTATCGTCGAAGATCGGCTCACTTTCTACGGCTAATATTCCAGCCATTTTTTAAATATTGCGTACACGAAAACCCAACAATTTTAAGAATTCAATGTTCAATGCTGAGAGTTTTTTTTTTTTATAATTGAGTTTTTTCTGTTGGAAACTATTGTTGCACCCGGACGGTGCAAGGGGTCCGTCCTCCCAGAACTATGTGTAACTCAGCGAGGGCCGTGAATAAAAGATAACACTTGTTTTTATTTCGATGTCTTTTTATTTCCCTTTGGTTAAGTTCTTCGGCTTCGGGCAGCGTTACCCCGTCGTAGTGATTAACAGAATGACCCGCGGACATTCGGTGGCCGCGGGTTTTATACGCGACTGTTGCTAAGGCGGAAAAGCAACAGTTCGCGGATTCCGGGCGCGTAGGACAGTGACCGCGTTCGGTCATTGCCTAGGCGAAAAGTGCAAGGCGTCGATCGGTCAGCGGATTCCGCGATCGGATGATCCGATCGACGCTGGTTGTCAACCCGGCCTTCGCGTGCGTGGCCTTGCTGTTGCCAGGGTCGGGTTACAACACTATGTACTTAGACTGTTTCACTTGCGATGTTTTATTCAAAACGAGCATTTCTTACTATAGTCGTCTCCGCACGTGTAATCTCACAGTAATTTCTTCGCCACAAAAATCAAGCAATTGACCGTTTTGATCCACAATGCGAATCGACAAATCCGTAATGCTTCGTACGGTAACTGGGAGATAAATGATCTGCGTTGGAGTTTCAGATATCTTATATCCTGGTGGAACGCTAGGTGAAAATTCATGTATTGTGTGTACACGTTTACCGTTACTGTATGCGCCACCTGTTATGTTACATTCAATTCGAATAATGTTTACACCATTAATTTGTATTGGTGCATCCGATTCATGCCAAAGTAGTGGTTCGAGCATGCGATTTGGTGAGAATCCTAACAATGATCCTATGTTGTTTGGTTTAGTGAAATTTATTTGATAATCACATCTGATTTCACTTTTCATTGTATTATTATTAGCTCAAATAACCAAAGGGTAATCACTCACACTGGCATGCGCGATCGTTTTCTTTTTCGCAGCATTATTGATATGATGCTGTTCTAGCGCATTTTTCAAGTTGTAACACGATAATTTCGGGTCCAGAAAGCTCGTCGGAAGCCAGGGTGCGAGTGTAAAGAACCGAGACGTGGTTATCGTAAAATAAAAGATTTATTAAGAAAAGAAATAATGTAGAAACAAATATTACACTAGTCCAAGAACGACTGAAAGAAAAGGAACAAATAATATAATAGTCTAAGAATGAATGAAACAAAGGAACCAACAATATAATAATCTAAGAATGAATTGAACAAAAGCAAACGTCCGCCGGGAGCTGGATTTAATGTGGACGCTAGTTCGTGTCGCTTTGGAGCGTATCCTACGTAACGAGTCCGCGGTCACGGGATGGCCGTTCGGGCCGTATCGGTCGCACAGGCTCCGCGGTCGCGAGTCAGCGGCGTGAGTTACAGGATGGGCCGCTCGGGCCGTATCGATCGGACACAGTCTTCGCGTTCGCGAGTCCTCGGCGCGGGTTACAAGCTAGGCCGTTCGGGCCGGATCGGTCGTACAGGCTCCACGGTCGCGAGTCGGCGGCGCGGATTACAAGCTAGGCCGTTCGGGCCGTATCGCTCGTACAGGCTCCGCAGTCGCGAGTCGGCGGCGCGGATTACAGGATGGGCCGCTCGGGCCGTATCGGTCGGACAGTCTTCGCGTTCGCAAGTCGGCGGCGCGGGTTACAAGCTAGGCCGTTCGGGCCGTATCGGTCGTACAGGCTCCGCGGTCGCGAGTCGGCGGCGCGGATTACAAGCTAGGCCGTTCGGGCCGTATCGGTCGTACAGGCTCCGCGGTCGCGAGTCGGCGGCGCGGATTACAAGATGGGCCGCTCGGGCCGTATCGGTCGGACAGTTTTCGCGTTCGCGAGACGGCGGCGCGGATTACAAGCTAGGTCGTTCGGACCGTATCGGTTGTACGGGCTCCGTAGTCGCGAGTCAGCGGTGCCGCAATGCAATCCGCCTACGAGGCTGAATGCTAGGACCGTGTTGGTGCGAGAGAGAGTCGGGAGCGCCCGGTCGAAGGAAGGCTCGGGAGCGCCCGAGTCTCGGAGATGTCGGTGTCGAGGATGGCCGGGAGCGCCCGGTCGGAGGAAGGCTCGGGAGCGCCCGAGTCTCGGAGGTGTCGGTGTTGAGGACGGTCGGGAGCGCTCGGTCGAAGGAAGGCTCGGGAGCGCCCGAGTCTCGGAGATGTCGGTGTCGAGGACGGCCGGGAGCGCCCGGACGAAGGAAGGCTCGGGAGCGCCCGAGTTCGTGTAGAGTGAAGTCGGTTTCGAAGGCCGGGTGAGCCCGGTCGAGGAAAACTTGGGAGCGCCCAAGTCCTGGAGGATCGGATGCTGGGGTGCTCCCCAGCGCGGAAAAGGTGCCTCGTCTGCGCTCGAGGCGGCTTATATACCCGTGGGCTTGGGAGTGGGGGCCCCCACTCCCGAGCGGTCGGGTGGCGGCGCGCGGTGTGGGCGGTTGGGCGGCCCATGTTCTCTGTTGCGTAGCTTCGCGCTACTCGCCGCGGGTGGCTGGTCGGCCTGCGCGTGACTTAAAATATGTTCGGGGCCGCGCGATTGTTTCGGGCGAACGGTGGTGGTTGCGGCGCGGGGTCTGAAGTTCGTGGCCTCAGGCCACAAAGTACACTGCGATATCACGTAGCTCATATGACCCATCGGGAATTACAATCTCTTTATCATTATCGATCACTTTATCATTATCATTATCGAAATAAAACTTATTATTTGATAAGTTTACATTTGGAATTGTATAATACGTTTCAAAATCTGCCAGCCCAAGGTCATATTCACCATTATTTAAATCAACAGCTGGAAAGTAGCTCACCGCGAGGCTACTACTTTTACCTGATAACGTGAACGTCAACGACATGTTTGATATTGAGTTAACATGGTATTATGTTTATCTTTAAATTGTATTTCTACCGTTCGCAGAAATTGTATGCATAATTGTCCACAGTTTTTCTGATTATAGCGTTGATATAACGAATAATTGTATTCAATTTGTGTTGTATTATTTCCCAGATACCGCTCGAGTTCTCGCGGTGGTCGAAGATTACCAAAGCTATCAAAATATATGGCGCGATCTCTTCTCTTTGCATATGCTACACAGTGGGTGCCAAGTCCTTCAACATTATCTAAATTCACAATTCCGCTTTCGTTTCGATATACTCCCCCAACTGGTAAGGCGTTACGCATAAAAACACCTCTAAAATATGGAATGCGCATATGTTTCGCTATCTGCTACGCGAATATGCTATATCGTGATCGCGACAAGCTGCATCCAATAGATTAATACCGTGATCTCCCCTGGCAAGTCGTTCGTTCAATCGAGTTCCGGCCCACAAAAATGGTAGCCAGGTATGTCTAATTCAAAAGGAAGTGCGTTGATCGCTCTGTTTAATAGACTTTGTTTAGTTGTTTAGGCATTCAACACAGTTTTATAAACAGCGTGGGGTTATTAATATACGTTTTTCAATGATATCATTGAATCGATTTTTTTAGTATTTTGGAAGTTTATTCTATATGTCGATAAAAAATCATCCGACATGAACAGAAACATCTTCAATACTAAACATTTAATTGGCATACACAGCTATAAATATACCCGTCATAGTGATATCGTTCTCATTTAGAAAGTAGAATGCGGTTCATACAACAAGCGCCACCAATTAAGGTGGTGAATTTTGACGATGAGTTAATAAGTGAGCGTTAGATACGCAGGCATGGAAACATGCTACCGAGCTCTATTCGAGCTATCATTTACGGTCCATCAAATTGTAGTAAGACTAACGTACTGATAAGTCTGCTAGAAAGTCCACATGGACTACGATTTGAAAATGTTTATGTATACTCAAAGTCACTGCAACAGCTGAAATATCAGTATTTAAAAGAGATATTGACACCGATAGAAGAAATTGGTTATTTCACATTTTCAAATAACAGTGATGTTGTTCCAACCAGCAAAGCACTTCCGAATTCCATCTTTATCTTTGATGACATAGCATGTGATAAGCAAGATGTTGCACCGGAGCGGTGCACGGAGTCCGTCCTCCGAATATTACACGTTCAGGTGTAAGAGGATGACGGCGTGTAGAAATAAATATCTTTGTTGATCGTTATATATATGTATTTGCGTTTATTCATCCTGTGTGTTTCGATGATAGAGTTACGAGTCGCTACCTCGAACTCTCGAACTGACTTGCACGAGCTTCGGAGCTCGTGCATTATATATTATTATTTTTTGATCTTGTCAGCGAAATAGCAGAAGGAAGTGGCCGCGTGCCCTACTGCCTTCTGCTGATAGCGCGTGATGTCGAAAGACTGACAAGACGGATTCTTGAGCTCAGCAGATTCCAACAGTTTGGCAATCTGCTGAGTTGTGTATAAAAATGTGTCGCGCGTGGTGGTCAATGACCAGCGTGCGCTGTCGGGTTACAACATCCCTTCCCCCTAGGGGAAAAGAAAAAGAGTGAGTATCTCAATCTTTTTCTTTTTTACAATTCTTAATTATTATATTATATATTTTTATGCTTCTTCGATCTCCGTCGCAGCGAAGTTTTTTGCTTTTGGTTTTAGCGTTCGCGGCGGAAGGGCAGGAGTTTTATTTTTATTACATTTTTTAACTATTGCGATGGTTATAATTATAATGATGGTTATTGTTATGAGGAATGTACCGCCGTTGGTAGAGTATACAAGTATTTTATGTATAGGTATTTCGTTTGCCTTGTCTACTTCGTCGTCTAACTCGTCGAGGCTATTCGTTAATTGTTGTAGTTCTCGCGGGTTAGATATAATTGTTTCGCCTTGTAACTCATTCTGCTTTAATTTGAGATTTCTTAATATAATGTTTTTTCGGTCGAGTGTCAGGTTGTATGCAGGTAAGCGTGTCATGATGTGTGATTCATGCACGCTTTTGGTTCGTATGGATATGTCAGCTGTTATTACCTGACATTCGCCGAAAATAGTAAGTTTACCGGTGTTTTTAATTTTAATAATATTCCTGGGGTGGTTTAAACAAAATATTTGGATCTCCTGTTCTTCCGTAGTTGAGAATATCCATGATTGGGCTTCGTGTAGGGAGATCCATATGGTCGCTCTTGATAGGAAGTGTCGGGTTTTGCACTGCGTCGGTCGTTGATCCGGTCTCGTGAGTGCTTGTATTTCGCACGGAGCATTTGCCTTTGCGTGGTATATCGGATGACTCTGAGTGCACACGTACTGTTTGTCGCTGCGTTTGCATTTTTCTAACTCGGTCGCGGTTAATTTTAGGTAGTTATTATTTTCTTTGTCGAAAGCGATTATTTCATTGTCGTTATTTATGATGTTGAATATGTTTTCACTACTATACACGGGGATTGCCGTGACTCGCATTACCTCAAAATTTTCATATCCCACTATCGGGAATTTTATAATTGTTATGATTGCATTTCCTTTGTAATACGCGCTGATTTCTGCGTATTCGTGGATATTGTACCAACTTTGTTCGTTGATACGAAATGGGAAGTGATTTCCCCTTCTTAATTTTCCTGCGGCTTCCTTTAGTTCCGCTAGTATTTTTTCTAACGGAAATAACCGCATATTCAGCATGTCGGATTTTGAATGTGTCAAGAAATCCGTGATGTCGTGCACATCATTTAATGTGTCTGTGGTGTTCTTACTATAGACACGAAATCTAATGCGTACAGTCGGCATGTTATCTGGTCGAGTTTCCAGCTCACTGCCGCTGTTGCGTTAGCTAGATTTTTAATATGTTGGTCCATCTTACTTTCTGTTTCTCGGATGTGACCTATCGTTGTGTTCAGAATTTTTATCTGATTTTTTGCGATATGTTACAAAGTTTGTTGTTGCGAGTGTAGTATTTCTAGTTGTTCCGCGATTTGTTTCTCGTCGTCTACGTCCATCAGGCCGAATAATGCTTTTCCCGCTTTCCCGACGAAATCAATTAAATCTCTCTTTTGTGTTGCGGACCCATATATAACTTGCAGCCGGTTTATTGCGGTTGTTAATTCGGCGAGCGTTGTATATAGTAGCTCGTTGCACTTGCCACCTATGTTTTCTTCATGTGCCTCATGGAAGTAATTGCAGAGTTTTTCTGCTTTTTCCGTGTAATTTTGTATTTTCTTGTATCGCTCTTCGATGGTTGAGACATCTGTCATAATTATGAACTTCCATGTAGACGTTGCTATTTGCAGAAATCCCTGGCTCTCATAATATAATCCGGGGGTGTGTGTAAACCGGGCGAGAGAATACGGTGGTGAGCGTGTATCCGTGTTTTCTCCTAAATTCCTGGCTTGCGTTACCGTGAACGCAAGTCTGAAAAATGAGTAGCCTTTTTTACTGTGTGTTAGTTTTGATTTTATATTTTTATGTGGAAGTGTCCGTCAGTGTCGTGGTGTCCAACGTCTACAGTGGGAACGTCTTTTGATGAGAGGTGCATATTACAATTAAAATTTCACTTATCTAAACTTTTTATTTTTTGCACGGCTCAAGTTCTTCTTTCCTTTACTGCTATCTTCTAATTTTAGAGACTCTTTAGTCTGTCTCGAGCAGTCTATCGATAACGAGTCCGTTTTTACGTATTTTTTTTTCAAAAAAAAAAGTAAAAATTTTTTTATTTATTGTTTTTTTTTTTTTATATATATACATATATGTGATGTGTGGTGGTCGGTTTTATAACTTTTCTCTTGTTTCCAGTGAGTGAGAACGTGTCTTCTGGATGCTATCGGTGCGACGAGCCCCGATTTGCCCCCTTGTGTTTGGGGCATACTATGTCGCGGGCTTGCCTGCATTTTTGCCCGCGGTGCCGGAGCACCTATGCTCCTCGGTACTGCGAGGAGTGCTCCGTGGTTGCTTTGTCGCCTAGTTCAACGGCGACAACGGTGCCGGAGCACTCGGCAGGCCCGTCGACTTCGACCGGGGGGGTACCCGTGGGGCTGCCGCCCCCGTTGTACATGCCGCCCATCGGTGGATTCCCTCCGATGGTCTGCAGGGAGCTTACTACCGGGAGGATCGTGGTGAAGGAGATACCTGAGTTCTCTCATCTTCCCCCTTTCCCCCTGAGGATCAACCATCAAGCCCTCTGCCAACGGAGGCATCTTCGCGGATGTCATCACCGGTGGAGCCGAGGACGCCGGATACTGATCCTCCGGCTCTGGATCCTCCTTATCGGTCGCCGCCCCCCGAATCGCCGCCGCCACCGTATTCTTTGGTGACCTATCGTTCGGGGGTGTCTGCGGCCCCGGACCCAGGGTCATCGCCGGCGCCTCCGTATGGTCTGCGGGAAATCATCACCCGGGTGGAGGACCGGGACTTGTGTGTGCGGCTCGCCGAGGATGGCTCTCACACCGTTGATGTCCTGCAGTCTGGTGAGTTATTTTTTTATTTGCCGCTTTTGGGCTTTGAACTCTGTTCCTTCCTGCTGTTGATCCGTCGTCCAGTCCCCTCATCCAATGCTCCTGGGTATCAATTTTCTGTTTGCTCTGTGGCATGACTCTTCTTTTGCTTCTTCTCTCTCTCTCTCTGTTTTACCGACTCACCATATCCTTTTCCTTTTAATGTTCGATAAATAGTTTTAACCAGTTAGCGTGAACGCGAATGGTTTTCCTTTCCTTTTTTATCGTATAATTTATTTCGCCGAGTTTTTCTATTATTACGTATGGTCCCACCCATTGCGCGTCGAGTTTCTTTGATCGCCCTCGCCGTACTGCTTCGTCGTGTAATAGTACGGAATCTCCGACTTTGAATGATTTAGGGTTTGTTCGTATGTCGAAGTTTATTTTTGCTTTTAATTTTTCCTCCTTAGCGTGTTCTCGCGCTAAGAAATTCGATGCTCGTAGTCGTTCTCGGAGTTCTTGTACGTAATCTCCGTACGAATACGTTTGCTTTGGTGTGCCTGACACTGCTGTAGGCAGCAAAGCTTGGTGCCCATAGATGAGCTCGAATGGTGTGAAACCCGTAGCTGTGTGTGGCGTGGTATTATACGTGAACATAGCATACGGTAACCATTCGTCCCAATCTGTTTGTTCCTCGTTTAGATAATGTCTTAGATACTCGGCGAGTGTTCTGTGCGATCTTTCCAATGCGCCATTTGTTTCAGGGTGGTAGGCGGTTGTTTGTATTTTTTCAATTTTTAGTAACTTGCAGGTTTGTTTAAACATTTCGCTTGTAAAATTCGTTCCTTGATCCGTGAGTAGTTTCTCCGGTATTCCATGCTCGAATACGATCTTCGTTATAAATGCTTTTGCCACTGTCAGCGCTTCTTGGTTGGTAATCGGAATCGCCTTACTAAATTTCGTTAAAGCGTCTTGGAATGTTAATATATATTTGTTCCCTTCGTTTGACACGGGGAGTGGCCCTACAATATCCAGGGCGCATTTCTCAAAAGGTCGTTTTTTAGGCGTATCCGTAATCGTTAGTGGCATTTTTGTTTGCCTACTTAATTTATTTTTCTGGCATGTTTCACATCTCTTTATGTATTTTTCGACATCCTTTGTTAGTCCGTGTCAGTTATGTTTTAATCTCAATCGATTTATTGTTCGTGATACTCCCTGGTGTCCTCCCAGTGGAGAGTTGTGATATTCTTTTAAAATTTTTTTTTTTTCTTCTGTCGTATAGTTTCGCGTTTCAGCGGTCGTATTTATGCTGACAGTTTTTTCGATTGGCGGGTTTCTACTGAGCGCGTCTGCGTTCGTATTTTTCTTTCCTGCCTTGTGTAGAATCTCGTATGTGTAGTCTTCTAATTTTAATCGCCATCGGATTAATCGCGACCCTAGATCATTTACATTAAAAAGCCAGGTTAGTGGTTTATGATCCGTAATGATGGTGAATTTTGTTCCGTACATGTATGGCCTAAAATGTTTAACAGCCCAGACTATGGCTAGTAATTCTTTTTCAGTTGTTGTGTAATTCTTCTCTGCTTTATTCAATATGCGGCTTGCATAAGAGATCGGCCTGTTTTCTCCGATTTCACCATGCGAAAGTATGGCTCCGATTGCTTGGTCGGAGGCGTCCGTTGTGATTAAAAATTTTTTCGCAAAATCTGGGTAATTTAATACCGGTGCGGTAGTTAATTTTTCCTTGAGCATTTCAAATGCTTGCTGCTGCTCTATCTCCCACTTAAATTCTTGGCCTTTTCTAGTTAGATTTGTTAATGGTTTTGCTATTTTTGAGAAGTTAGCGATGAATTTTCTATAGTATCCGGACAATCCGATAAAAGATTGAATATCCTTGATTCTTTTCGGAGTCGGATAATTTCTTACGACGGATATTTTAGACGGGTCTGGCCGTATTCCGTTTTCTGCTATTATATGTCCCAAGTACAGGACTTCTTTTCGTAGAAATTCGCATTTCCCTGGTTGTAATTTTAAATTGTGTTCTCTTAGCCTTTTAAAAACTTCTTTTAGTCGTTCATTATGCTCGTGGAGAGTAGGGCCGTATATTACTACATCATCAAGATATACCAGACACTTGATGCCTTGTAAACCGGATAAGACTGCATTCATCAGCCGTTGAAATGTGGCTGGTACATTTTTTAGTCCGAACGGCATACGATTAAACTCGTAATGTCCCAGAGTCGTTGAGAAGGCGGTTTTATTCCGGTCCTTATCGTGCATCGGAATCTGATGATATCCTGATGCTAAATCTAACGTGGAAAAGTACTTTGCTTGTCCTAATTGATCTAGTATGTCTGTGATGTTAGGAATCGGAAATGAGTCTCCAATTGTGATCTCATTTAATTTCCGAAAGTCCACCACAATTCGAACTCTGGGATTTCCATTTTCGTCAGCTTTTTTCGGTACTACCAGAATGGGTGCATTCCATTGGCTGGTACTTTCCCGTATTATTTTTTCTTGTAGCATTTTTTGTATTTGATTGTTTACCTCCGTTTTATGTCGTTCAGGCAGTCTGTATGGTCTACTATTTATTGGTTTTGCTTTTTCGTCCATGGAGATTTCATGTGCTAACGCTTTCGTACATGTTAAGGTATCTCCGTCTAAGTAGAATGTGTCACAAAAGTTGTCACACATTTCTAATAGAGACTTCTTTTCTTCCTCGTTTAAATGTTCGGTGCGTAAAATGTCTCTTAATCTTTTTTGTCGTGACTGTACGGGCTCCGAGTCACGCGTTCCGCGCAACACGAGTACTTCTTCTGTGTCAGCGGTTTTAATTCTTTTTATATCGACGTTCGGCGTGCTAAAGACAATTTCGTTGTCCGAAGTATTTAATATACTTACCGGACAGATATTATTTATGGGTTCAACCAGGCAGCTTCCCATGAATACTCCGGGTTTGCATATTCTCGCCTGAATGATCCCGATGTGGTCGGTATTGGTGATGGCTCGGCAGATTGTCTCGCTGCGAGGTGGTAGAAGGATCTGTTCGTACGGCATTAATTTAAATACGGTGTTACCCATTGTAAGGGTGCTTCTTTTTAAATCGCATACTGCTCTTTGTTTTTCCAGGAAGTCCATCCCTAGTATTCCCTCATAGTCCACGGGGAAATTATCTTTTACTATGTGTGCTTTATGTATTATTTCTGTGCGGCCTAGGTTAATTGTGGCTTTTATTCGTCCTAGCGTGATTGCCTTATGTCCGGTTACGCCTGTTAATGTTAATTTGTGGTCATTTAAGGGAGTGCTTCCCTTCAATTTTCCCACTTTTATTATAGTTATAGTTGCACCTGAGTCTAACAGGAAAGTTATTTTCCCTTGCTTCGCTTCCTTTACTGGCAGGGTGATTAATTTTAGCCCGCGTGCTTTTTCCTGTGTCATCATTTGCGATACTTGATGCTTCCTTACCGTTTGCGTGGCCCACGTTGTCGAGTGTCTTTCTTCGTCGCTGCTATTGGCGTCTTGTGCATACGCTCGTGTCGTGGTATTCACCTCGCGTTTTCTACGGTTATTTGATGCGTCGCGCGTGGCGCGGGTTGGGTTACGCGAGGTTGTTGGTCGCCCGTGGATCTTCCAGCACTCTTCGCGTATATGCCCGTTGATATTGCAATGCGTGCAATACTTCGAGGTCGCATTTACTTTTTCGTTTGCGTCGGCTCGTGGTAACAAGAATCGTTTTGCGTGACGGCTATTTTTACAGTCGCTTCCCGTATGCCCTTGTTTTCCGCATTTTTGGCAATTTATGCTGCTTCGTGAAATTACTGGCGGGTATGTTTTTCCGTTTTCCGAGTAAACCCGCGCGGGGGTTCCCTGTTGCCGTTCTTCAATTGTGGCTCCTGCGACTGCCTCAGAGAGGGTCGTGTAATTGCGGGAACGTATTATCATTTGGAGATGCTTGTGCAATCCGTTTTGATATACGACCAGTACTTGTTTTTGTAGAGAGTTACAAATACCTAATTTTTGTTCGTGCGAGTATGCGGCATCGTCACTCAATGCGTCGTATAAATCCGTTGTTAGTCGGTCTGCTCTTGCTCCGAATGCTTGAGCGCTTTCGCCTGCTCGCTGTTTTAGTTTAAGGAAGTCGGTTTGTAGGTGTACGACTCCTTCCTTTTGTAAATATGCTTCTTCTACGGCCTTTATAAATTGCCGGAAATTAGTTATTTTCTTTGTTTCAAATCGCATTAGGGCGCGTCCCCTTAATTTTGTATATAATACCTCGGCTAGTAATAACTTTACTTGCGTTGGTTTAATTCTACGCGCGGCGAATTCGCAGGATCGTGTGAAGTCGCGGACCTCTCTTGTGTCTCCGTAAAAAGTCGGGACTATCTTAACTGCCTCTTTTAATGATATAAATTCGTCCGACTGATCGAGTGTAAGTCTCGCGTCCTCGTCGTCTTCCTCTTCTGGTATTTGATCTATCATCCGCGTGAGCTGTAACTCGGGTTTTACCGCGTTAAGCCCGGCTTCCATTCGATCCATCCTTTTGTTTATTTCTTGCATTGCTTCTAGTAGCATGAGAGTGGTGTCGTTTTGTGAGATCTTGGGTTTCGAGTTCGTGATAGGAGAGGAATGAGCGTGCTCGGATCGTTCTTCTTCCTCTGTACTTTCTTTAGGCGGATTTTCACTTTCCGAAGGTCCAGGATTTTCAGTTTCATGTCCTTCGTCAGTGATCGTCAGCATAAAATTTTTTCCGTTGGCTGTGCGGATAGTCGTTTGTGCGGAGGTGCGCGTTTGTCTGTAGGGTCTCTCAATGTTTTCGTACGTTGCTGTCGGATCGTCGTCAAATTCGTCACTCGAATCATTAAAAACGTCAGTATGCCATGTGGCAGTAGGTTTCGCAGTTTGCTATCGCGACATTTTACTTTTTCGGTTTTTTGTCTCTGCGAATTTCGCGGTCGCGTTTGTTTATAGCGTCTGCCAAGACAGGAAGTCAGTCGTTCGATTTGTTGTAAGAAAGATTTTTTCGTTAACTTACAGTAGTAGTATGGAACGCATGCTGTTTTCTGCTGGTTCTTTCCTTTCGCTTATGCTTGTGTATTTGGCGGGTACCGTAACGTGAGCTGCTTGGCTGTCTTTCTCGTTGACGTTGTCCTCACCTTGTTTTATCTTTTCTGTTTCAGTCGTGTACTACCAGCAACACCGGGCGGTGTAAGGGCGAGAAAAAAAAATTTTTTACTTTTTCTTCAGGGGGCGGATCCCCCCGTTGCCACCAATTTGTTGCACCGGAGCGGTGCACGCGGTCCGTCCTCCGAATATTACACGTTCAGGTGTAAAAGGATGACGGCGTGTAGAAATAAATATCTTTGTTGATCGTTATATATATGTATTTGCGTTTATTCTTCCTGTGTGTTTCGATGATAAAGTTACGAGTCGCTACCTCGAACTCTCGAACTGACTTGCACGAGCTTCGGAGCTCGTGCATTATATATTATTATTTTTTGGTCTTGTCAGCGAAATAGCAGAAGGAAGTGGCCGCGTGCCCTACTGCCTTCTGCTGATAGTGCGTGATGTCGAAATGCTGACAAGACGGATTCTTGAGCTCAGCAGATTCCAACAGTTTGGCAATCTGCTGAGTTGTGTATAAAAATGTGTCGCGCGTGGTGGTCAATGACCAGCGTGCGCTGTCGGGTTACAACAAAGATGTTGTAAGAGAATACTTTGCGATGGGGCGACACGCGAGCGTTGACAGCTTTTATCTTTGTCAAAAGTATGCGAAAATACCGAAGCATCTCATACGTGATAATACGAATTTATTGATCCTGTTTAAACAAGATGGTACAAATATGAAACATGTATATAATGATCACGTAAACACTGATATGTCTTTTGAAGATTTTAATAAATTGTGCCAACTATGTTGGGAAAAAAAGTATGGATTTGTGGTGATTGACAAGGACAGCGCCATTTCAAATGGTCGATATAGAAAAGAATTTAACGACTTTGCTGTATCTTAATGTAATCAGTCGTTGTTTATACACCGATTAGACAACCATTGCGCTCGATATGAATACCACTAATGAACTTAAAAATCATGAAACAATTGTAAAGAAAATCGCTCAAACGAGTGATTCAATTCGCAAAAAATATCATGCTATGAAAACGGGAAAAATGGACGAGGATATCGCACTGGAGCGGCATTTTAAACCCATCGTCGAAACTTTGAAACAAATTGTGGAAAACACCGATGTAAACAACGAAGCCGAATCAGTTATACCGAAGAACGAACTGTATTACTCTGGAGAAGAAGAAATGTCGACACCAAAACATAAGCGGTCAATCTCCCCATCTCCGATATCATTATCTGAAGACAAAGAATATAACAGATCGGCACTAAAACGGAAACGTGTAAACGCAACATCTTCAATAACGACATCAACTCCGAAACGTGTAAACGCAACATCTTCAATGTTGAAACGATCAAACACCGATCTACATACATTAAATGAGACATCTAAAACTGCAGGTCAGCAAAATTTATCACATGAATTTTCACACGCTAATTCCATCGATGAAATTTTTAATTCCGTGGATACTGAACAGCTGGTAACCTCTATTCGACAACAGTTGCAAACAGCTGATGGTTGGAAAATTCTTCAGACTCATTATGGACCATTAGGACAGAAATATCTAGGTGCTGTACTGAGTGGCAAAAAATCTGTTACCATCGATAGTGTTTATGGAGTATATTTCAACGATAGTGGAACCATGATTGGTAGCAAACGTATTGAGTTGGATAAAAACGATGATATATTCATAGATGGTAAAAAGTATCCTGGGACGGTAGGACTTTACGAATTAATTTTTATGAAATTTCCCAATGAAAGCAGTTACACGGATATTGATAAACAATATTATAAAAGTATACTTTTGTCAACAAACGCTCATAAACGCGATTATAGTGAGCAAAATCAAGTAAAGAGTAACAAAGGTCACAAGTACAAAAGTATAATCGCTCCATTATTGGATAAAAAAGTTGGACAAGACATACCAAGCACTGTGATATTAAATGATAACAAAATTGATTACATTCATTGGAACGATCGAAACGAGTTTGTGGATCGACTTCGATTACTCGAAGCTTCACGTCATGCAGGCCATAACGCTCACGATAATGAGATTTTATCAATTATCGAAGAACTTCGCGAGGCTGGACTTATCATAAATTGAAGTATGCATATGTAATTCATTCATTTAACATTGAAATGCCGATCAACAAGTTTGGAGCATTGCTTGGTGGAGAAGGAGAAGGAAGTGGTGTTGATTATTATCAATATAATGCATTAGTTAGAAATTTTGTTCGTGATAACGCTCTTTGTACAATATCCGCCGATTATGATGCGAGATCGCGTAAAATTATACGTGTGGCGGAACCTACGGGTGATACCGATGCAGCCAATAAGCGATATGTTCAACAGAATGTTAGCATTTTAAAAGATCAACTAGATGAGCTGAATAAGAAAATAGAAATACTACAGCGTAGTCTGCAGGTTGTGGTAAACACGCTTCGTAATAAATTTATTCGCGGTGAACAGAATTAAACAGCTGTCGTTGCCGTTGCCGTTGCCGTTATCATTATCGCAGAATTAATAGTGCAGTGAATCTCAAAGCTCTAACATGTCTGAAAAAATAAGCTCTGAGAAGCGGCAGTTGATAAACGAATTGCATATTCCAGCAAGAAGAAATTTTTCTCGGAAGCATGTCATAGTGCATGGATATGATGACTTATGGCAAGCTGATTTGGTTGAGATGCGTCCATATACACATGCCAACAAAGGCTACCACTACATACTAACAATTATCGATGTGCTGAGTAAGCACGCATGGGCAATGCCATTGAAGACGAAGAGCGGTATCGAAATTGCCATGGTGATTGCAAAGATACTTCGAGATAATGCAAGATGCCCAAATAATCTTCAAACTGACAAGGGTAAAGAATTTTACAATGAAAATGTGCAGAATTTGTTGAAGAAATATGGTATTAATCACTATTCCACATACTCCATAATGAAAGCGTCAGTTGTCGAGCGGTTTAACCGAACTCTTAAAAATGATATGTGGAAAATATTTACGCTCAATGGAAATTATAAATGGATTAATTCACTGCAACAGCTTGTTTTGAATTATAACATGCGAAGACATCGAACTATCGGCATGCGGCCTGTCGACGTTACTCCAGAAAACGCGAACAAACTCTTGGCAACGGTGTACAGCCGTATAAAGATCGCAGCTCCAGCGCGATTTAAGGTGGATGATTTGGTACGCATAAGCAAGTTTAAAACATTATTTGAAAAAGGTTATACACCGAATTGGACTACCGAAGTGTTTAAAATCATCAAAGTGCGGAAAACTAATCCCGCAACGTACTTGTTAGAGGATTCTTATGAAAAACACATCGCTGGAGGATTCTATGAATATGAATTACTCAAAGTAAAAAATCACGACGTATACCTCGTCGAAAAAGTGCTGCGAAAACGTGGAAATTAAGTTTATGTAAAATGGTTAGGATTTGATAATTCACACAATTCATGGATACACAAGAATAATGTTTTATAAAAAATTTTTTTATTTAAATAAAAATTAATGGAAACATGAAGTATTTATTTACACATTTTTTATAATGGTATTTTATAATGTCCCCATGGTAAAGTTTCTATGGAACCTGGAACAATATATCGCTTATCATCATATGGACTTAGAGCAGTTTTCTCCTCACGTATAGTATACACTTCATGCAGCTTGGATCGTATACACGTCTGCTGACGAGTCATTTCTATTTCTTCATGTAAGCATCGCGTGTAATGGTCAAACGTTATCTTCTTCGCGACAACATTACTCTTAACACCTTTAACCTTTTTTATATCTTTTTTACCATTAACTCGCAATGCATACATTTTTGCTCTAAGTCCAACGAATTCCGTCATAATCACACCGTTGTTTTCATCTTTCATTAAACCTGGTACTTTTTTATTAACAAGTGGAAGACCATAAACATTGTCAGATGTATAATCACTCGTATCAAATTTATTAATGTCGCGTTTCATATTTTCGTAAACGTCTTCACACTCAATGTGATATATAAGACTATCTGTATCAGTGTACATAATTTTACATTGGTCGTGATATAACGGTCGCATATACTCATGGTAAAATTCATATAAACATGTTTTAGATATGTCGAGAATACACATGTTAACGTAGATTGGTTTGTTAAATTTTACCTCAAGTTTGCGCATTTCAATCGCAACCAGATTCTCAGCAAAGACACTGCGACTGTGAAAATTTGGTTTTGAAATCATTGCCTCGGCACCAAATCTACCTTCCCAATGTGTTATAAGCCTAACGTCAACATGATTACGAACATTTTCCATGGTTTTGCCAAATACTGCATTGTTCATTAATTTGTATACATTTTTTTCAAAGTCATTTTTAGCAATCGTTCTAAATTTTGTATTTAGTTCTATATACGCCTTAAGCCATGGAGATTGCTTGAATTGTAATACGCGATGTATTTTTGTAATGCGAAGACCGTGATGAGCACATTGCTGCAAGTTGCGATAATGAATGATGTAACGTTTCTTATCGCACAAGGTTGCTAGGAGCTTGTCCTGACGCTTGCCGGGCGGCTTATCACGCGTTGGGCAGAACGGTAAGTCAATGTGCGCATCATGCAAATGTTGCGGATACTCTAAATCAACTTCGAGAATGTAACCATCTGACGAATCTAATGGAACGCTCATCACATTGAAAGTGGAAGCGTTGTCAACCCATTGAAATTCAGCATATGGTAGTGGTTGACACATCGCCCATCCATATAAATTATTAATATCATAATACATCAAATACGTTGATGGTTTCGTTGAATCATGTGATTGCATATATTTATTATTGGCGCAAGCATATCTACCAGAGCATTGGCTTAAGCCCCCACGTATACCACGCTCAATGAACATAACCATGTCAACATCAGTAAGAAGTTCAAATTTAATATCTGTATGTTTTAACATCGCGTCCCACGTAAAACCTGGTAGAGTGTAATAATACGCTGGATCAAGTTTATAACTCGATATACAGCTGTCTCTAAAATTCTCAAATATATCAGTCAACAACAAAACATCGGTTTTTAAATATAAATCACTATACTCGCCAAGCGTTTTAATTGAGAACCGCTGCCAGATATCAACAGCGTGTGCATAATTACTCTCAGATACTATTTCATCTGTCAATGAACTATAAAACGATTCTCGCGGTGGTAAATATGAATCTTCCAACTTTTCAATGGAATCAATGTATTCATAGGGAAAGATACCTTTACGTGTAAGCAAATCAAAATTTTCATTAATTAAATTAGAAAATTCGCACCGCGACACTCGTAATTAATCTTTACCTAGAAAAGAAGCTAATTTTTCTAAACTGGTATTTAAAAACTTGAATGAGTCAATAAATCGTAATTTTATGCAATCATTTCTATCATCATTAGTGCTTTTAACATTTTTTGTAAACAATATATATTTTTCTTTTGTGATAGGAAGTAACTCTACACTTTCCTCATAAGCTGTAGCTATTTCTTTAATAATAAAATGTGCATCATAACCTGATAAATTGTGGAAAACTATGAGAATACAATTTGAATCCATATAATTTATATTAGAATCTTGATGTGCAGGTCCTCTGTATCGACCGGTTAAATGACAGTGATTACGCACTCGCGTATCATCGATTGCAAACGGCTTTTCACATATGTGACAATGTTTAGTTTTTTTAAATTCTTCTCGCTTGTCCTGTGTAAAACCTATCATTGGTTTAGGATTAGATAAAATCATCTTTACATTGTGGGCTAAATTTCAAAGTTCTTCGGCAAACGATGTGACGCAGTTATTATCACGATGAAATCGATACATTGATAAAGAGTCGTCATATGAACAGCATACATAGTATCCTATACTAAATACCTTATGATGATTCTGCACATATGTAGATGTTGTAGGATTAACATTCGTCTTTTCCAGAGTACATTCGAGATCGGCGTATACAACAAATGGCATCCGTTCCTTCCTGTTATAATTACTAAAACTTAGCCATTTGTCATCTTCACTTGGTAGTATAATTGCACAATTATTAATTTTTCCACAGTCTGCACTGTGGGTTTCCAATCTTTCATTGGTACCAAAATAGTGCAGACATCTGAAAATAAAAGTATATTAATATACCATTAAATAATGTAAAATGTTATAACATAAAATTATGTTGATATTTACCGGTCGCAAAAGTATTTTTTGTTGTTCGTCTTGCTTAGCTGTGAACTGATGAGGCGAGATAAATTTTTTATCAGAGAAAAATGTCTAATAGCATTGCATTCTTGTGTATATAACAAATGTATATGCCTCTCCCTCTTTTTATCAGCGAGTTGTAATGGTAAAATTTGCTTATTTTCAATACCATATACATTAATTGAAATATTATTTAAGTTCTCAAATTTTTTTATTTGTTTTAAAGTTACTGGAAATTCAATACCATGAAGATTTAATACTGTTGTATAATGCGGATACGATGTTAATCGTTCAGTATGCGCGTTAGCTGGATATAGAGCGGCCACAACTGCCCATGCAAAACAAGCATTATCTGTAGATTTCACATTGATTATTGCTCGTTTCTTTTAAATTTCTCGAGGTAATTTAATATAACACCCAGCATGCAATAGATTGTATTTATTTACATTTACGATTAAATTTCGTATGCGCGATAATGCCCAACCGCTATCACGTTCTTGAAACTCATCTAAAGATGCAAGAATGGGCTCAATGACATGTGAGTTATACCATTCTTGTAAATTACTTGTTTGAAAGAGTTCACAATTTCTCGTACATACACATTTATTTGAGGTTTTTGCACCTGCCACAAATTCACCATTGAACACAGTATTTATTTTCACATTACGATGTTCATGCATAACATTTTGCACATGTTCGAGCACAATGTCTCGAGCATCTTCAAGAAACTGTTGAGGTTCAATATATTTTGAATTGACTACTGCACCAGTTAATATGCGACTTTTAAAAGCAGTGTCAATCTTACACCATCGAAGTCCCGCCTTACATGAATTATATCCAGCACCTTTGTGAACGAAACGCCGCTGCGTTAAATCTATTAAACTTTCAATACGGGCAATACGTGCAACAATTGAATTTTGAGCGCCGACGGATAATCTTGGGCGTTTATTTCGATTTTGTTCTTCCAGCGACTCAATATATTCCTCACATTGTTGCTGCCATACACAAAATTCATTACTTGAATTTAATTGATCTGCTTGTGCCACCAGCTCTTGCTCTAACTGATCCATTATTACTCCCAAGATTTATGTATGACTAATGATTAAACTCATGCACTCGCCCATACTTTTATACGTTGTTTCAATGCATCACATAATAAAAATGCTGAGTTTACATTTCAACAAGTTCAATGATTTCATTGTGACAATTACATATTACTATATATTCACAACGATATTTTTATTTTAATTGTTTCACGTAACTGCTAAGTTTATATTTTTAAACATTTGTCGCCATTTTTATGGCACATTAAAACTTCTCATTTTTTCACCAAATGCATAATTTTACATTCATCTTATATATTCTGAGAATCTTGCAGTGCATCAAACAAATGTGCTGATTTCAAAGATCGTGGAGTTCATTAAACTTATATTTTCTACGAAATGAGAATATGCTGATTTCAGAGATTGTGGAGTTCGTCAAACTTATAATTTCTACGAAATGATGGATCAAGTTACCATTTACATGCAATCGATCAAATTACCATTTTATTCACTGGATGCATCCACTTTTATTCTTCTCTCAGTGCATCGAACTTATTAACTTTGCAAATGAGTTGAGTATAATTTCTACAAAATGATGGATCAAATTACCACTATGTGTGGTATTATATGATAGATCCAGTTACCATTTTATTCATCGAATGCATCTCTTTTATTCTTCTCACAGTGCATTGAACTTATTAGCTTTTGCAAATTGCATATGCAACGTTTTAGCGCTTACAATGGATTAGCAAACATTTGTCATCTGATACATTACCTTCATTCTTCTCGTACAGTGCTTTGAACTTATAAAATGCATAATTTGCATATTTTATACATATCCATTGATCTCACTACAGTAAAATAATCTTATTGGCTTTTACGCATGCGACTTTTAGCGCTTATTCGCTGCCGCCGCTGTTCTCACAAAATTATAATCCCACCCACCGGCGATGTATAGCTAATATAAAAACCACCGAGTTTTTTTACGCATATATGTATATTAATTGTTCACTTAAACGTAAGCCGCAATTAAAAAATATTTTTTATATGAAAAATGGTTGATTTAAACGTAATTATGGACTTATCTGATGAAGAAGAACAAGACGGAGGCCAAAATGTATTAATGGACTTAGATTTATCTGACGACGATGATGATAATTCCACATTGCCTGATGACAGTGACTATGTGAGTGTTCAAAGTGAGGACCTCGAAGATCGCATATGTGTGACATTAAATTCACCGGGAATTCGTGCACTTAATGGGCAAACCAGACATTGTATGATAGCTTTTTATTATTGCTCGTTAATTGGAAATACTGTGCTATGTGCATCATGCATGATTAATTTAAATGATGGTGAAACAATGCAATCTATTGTCAAACATGAAATAGATATTTTCGGTGCATTATGTGGAAGATCATGCACCAATTGCAGACTTCCAACATATACAATATTTCCATGCTATATATGCCCTATATGTGTTGCATATAATACATAGAAAGAACATTGTCGATAAAAATCAATCTTGCTGATTAATGCATTTTATATTAATAATGATAGCAATTATAGTGGGGGGCTTGTGTATAAATTCGAAGCCAAAATTAAATTACAGCATTAGTCGTATTCGTTCACGCTGAAGACACTGTATACAAAAATGGACTTCTACGTTCCAGCTGTAGCTAGCACATCATCGGCATCATATTCAAATAATGTGTGAGTATTAATTGTGCACAAAAATTTTTTCAATTCTTATATAAAAACTTTTTACAGCACCTCAACCAAACAGCGCGCTACACGCTTGTTAAGCAGACGTTATGCGCTTACAGCCACCAGTTATAAATATCTGGAAATTGGTGTGAACGTTGGCCAGCAAAGTTATGTTGAGATCGCTATCGGAGACAATCGAGGACATGAAATTGTATTATCTCTTGAAGCTTGGAAGTCTCTTTGTGAATACCAGGAAAACATTCTGAATCTTCTTCATAATAAATTCAAAAATCCAGAAGATTTTGTACACCTCGGTTCAGTATCAGCTCGACTCTATACCATGAATAATTTAAATTTTCTGCGATTGGAATCCAACCACGTGCATATATTAATGACTGAATCAACGTATCACAAGATGCTTACTCTCGATGACTGCATCACATTAACTTTTGATAGAATGACTGCAGTTCTCAATCAAATTGATACCAAGTATGTGCAATTCGTAAACATCGCTTCAGCTGTGAAGAACCAATCTAATGTTGTAGATGCATTACGTGCTAGCAGTTTATTTGATAAAAACCAATTTATTGATTGTGAACTGTTAGCTCTTGTCTTTAGCGTATAAAAATTTATTAATGTTTTTATTAAAAATTTCATTCTTATGTATTTTTTCTTAATAAATACAGCGTTAAAAAAAATGTAGTAAAAAAATGATATTTTATATTTTCTGTAAAAAGTGTTTAAATGTAAATATATAAAATATGTAATAAAGTAATATTAAAAAAATTTTTTTATTTTATTATCTTTGCTGAAATGTATGCGCCGCTATTCTTAATGAAATAAGATTTCCGTCCGTTTCCTGATCTTGCTGCGTTTACATTTTAATTTCTCGGTATTATGGTCTCGTCACCTGAGTGTAGTCTAACCATTGAATGGGGGGGATTTAAAAAAAATGCATTCGTTTATTTTCGCATAAGCATTTTTGTGCATCGCGATTATGCGACGAGCTCATAGCTGCCAGTCGTGAACAAAACGAGTAACGTGATGGACAAGTGTAATTTGATTATTCATCACGTCTTTAATCGAGAAATAGGCGCAAAAAACGCATTCAGTTCGGGCGGTTTGTGGTGCAACACGCACAAGAAGAATAACGTCGCGTTGCTGGACGAATATCAGGGCGACCGGTTGCACGAGTACGTCCGTACAAGAAAAGTCGACGAGGTTGTCGTCGACAGGACGCCAAGAGTTGGCGACGACGGGACTTACATTGTAGACAAGCGTCTACATTTGTGCGGCCATACGAGGCGCTTTAAGTTCATCGACGACGACCTACCGTCCGTTAAACGAAAGCGGCCCAACTAATTGGTGAGCAAAATTCTATATTTTTAAAATTTTTTATTCAATTTTCGGGGACAATGCGCGGATTCTCGGATGCGTAAAGATGGCCGGTGCGTAATAAAAAATGGTCGATGTGTGTGAAAATGGGCGGTGCGTAAGATTTTCGCTGACACGTGAGTTTTAATTTTTGGGAAAATGAGCGGGGCGCGGGGACGGGGGAAAGGATCTACAGCAAGAGGAGCGCAGGGAGGTGGAATCTCACTGGTGTAGAGACATAAGAGAAAAAGAGGGGGGTGACTCGTTCGTCTCTACGCCTGTGAAATTCCCCCTCCCTGCGCTCCTCTTGCTGTAGATCCTTCCCCGTCCCCGCACCCCGCTCATTGCCCCATGGATTAGAACCCGTGTTTATTCCCTACTTATAGGTATACGATTAAACTATTATTACCGATACTCGAACTCTTATAGAGCAAAAACGGCTCGTCAGATTTTGTTGCGGCCATGGAAACTTGTTCAGAATAACAAATTTTAGAAGATAGCAAAATTTGAGCGAATTTAACCGAAAGTTATTTTCCATAAGATATGTGCGGGGTCCTTTATTTGTCTGTCAACATTTACAAATTTACCTAATTTATAATAATGCAAGAACTATTATTACAGTTTATAACAATACTCACAGTTGCATGAATAATGATAGAATTTATACTTTTTTGAATTGAAAATTTCCAGTGTTTTTTGTTCACTATAAATCTTCCTCTTGGTGATAACAGATGACATAGAAGATTAATTTGTTTCACAACTTTAGCATCTGTAATAGCAGATAAATATTTTATTTAATACAACTAAAAGTAATAATTTTAATTTTAATATCCATGATACGGGTTAGATACAATGTTGGGAAAGTAGAAATGTTCAAGTGCAAATTGAAATAAAAAACGTTCGTTTGACAGCGTCAGTCGTCGGATACTTTAATTTAAAAAAATTGCGTCACACAGCTACAGAGGAATCAAGTATTTTGAAATTCGCGGAATATAATTTATTGTGATGCAAACTCGTTGCGGTACCACAAAAGACTCATTTTACATTTTTTCGCAACGCTCGCATTTGGTTCGGATAGATCCCGTTCGATCTTCGTATTTGTTTTCGCAAGTGTACTCGTCTATTTTGCTTTTATTTATCAACATGTTTTGTCGTTAATTTTGAACTTATTAGTTATATACATGCTGCCCACCAATTAATCTTGATTAATTATAATTTAATTACAATTATCTGTTATAGGCAGTTTCCAAATTTTTGTTATATTTTTCTTCATCATTCCCATGGCCGTTTTAATTGTTACAACGCGTACTCTTTGATCGGCGCTCTCGTGCGTTTCTTCTATTTTTCTTAATTTCCATCTTAAATTTGGAGCGTTATTGTCGTGGATTAAGACTACGTCACCCGCCACCAAGTTCGACTGGTTTGTTTTCCATTTAGTTCTACCTGTAGTGGTGTAAAATATTCTGTTACGTCCTGTAAACTTCACATCTTCTTTTTCCGACACATGGTTGATAGAATAGATAAAGAGAAGTATACCGAATGTATTGGTACCGAAGGAGTTTGTACCGAGGGTTCTGTTGTAACCTGAACCTCATTACAACACGTAGCATGATGTAAAGCAGTTCGGCATAAGATCTCGTAATAAAATAGCATCGGAGGATGCGGCATCAGCAAGCCGCCTTAAGCAATTAAATAAAAATAAATAAAAGAAAAAAACAATTGCGAGAACTTATTGCCGAAATCGCTAAGGTTGCATTCGCCGAACAACCGAAGTTCGGCATTGCAACCCGATGACGCCAAGGCCCAGCGTCACTATTAAATAACCGCGGACCGTCACGGGCGAGCAGTCACATCTGAGCCAAAAGAGGAAGAGTCCGTGTAGTAAAACGATACCGCGTAGTAATTGAAGTTCGGTCGCGTGTCGTGAAAGAGGAGACCTCGCGGAGCCGAGGTTGCGTGATAACTCCGGAACGCGCATCGAAGCAAACAAGGGAAAATTAGGAGAAGCGGAAGAACTTGTAACACCGAACCGATTAAAAACGCAGTATTTATTTGTCTATCTTAAATTTATCGTCCTTTCCCCACGGATCCCGAAGGACGGACCCCGTGCACCGGCTGCGGTGCAACAGTTCTAAGCTCCCAGAAAAATAATTTTTACTAACAGAACATCTTGAATCGCCAGATGCATAAATAAAAAAAAAAGAAACTTGTAACAATTGTATAACAGATGTCGATAAAAATTAAAACGTAGGGACTTGTCAAAATATTAAAAAATCATTAAAAGCTCAGAAGGTCTTGAAATATCTCAAATTAACAACAAATATCTGGCGGTAAACAAAGGAATTTCTGGAAGAAAAATGACTCTTAAAAATCAAAATTGCGCCGTGGATTTTAAGGATTAGAAAAACAAGAGGCAAGAAGCCTGCAATAATAAAGATAGGATACACAGCCGGAAACTATAAAAATTCAGGCAGCAATTGCACGCTGCCGATAACAAAAAAGGGTTACCTAACCATTTTTGAATATGTTAATAAAAATTCTGGAAGCTTGGAAGGGTTAAAGCCATGTAAGCGGAGCTTCTTAAAAACATTTTTTCCGAAACCAATAGATATCGGGAACTCCTCACCAAAATTTAGGAACTAAGGGCGAAAACTTAGAAATTTAAGAAAATCTGAGAGGAGGGCGGCCAATAATTGCGAAGACGGAAAAGTGGAGGAACAAGCCTAGCAAATGGAATTCTAATTTTTATAAAGATTGAAAATTCGGCGCTAGTCCTTCCCTTTTCCGAGGTTATAAAACCGCGGATTTCGGCGGGACTCTCTCTCATTCTGTCTTTGAATCGAACTAAAGTTATAGTTGCTTTCTGAGTCTTAATAAAACAAGTGACTTGTAAAATATTCTGTGTACCACGAGAAATAAAGGGACTACCAAGGACTCGTCCGAGGAAACTTGAAGACAACAAGTAGTAAGTCTCATCATTTATTTAACTCTCATTTTCCTTTTCACTATCGAAACGGTTCCACTAAAATAAAAATTTTAATTATCTTCAAAATAAAAAACGAGGGAATTGTCAGGGTGTCGTTCGTATCTCGCAAATTCGGTATCTCTCTAGAGTCCTCCGAGTTCTCCGGTAACTCGACCCGCCTAGTGAGCTTCCTTTTGTCGGGGGTTGCGATATGCCGCCAATAAATGGTGACTATTAAAACCTTGATTTGAGTGAGGCTCCATCCGGTCAGAGAAACTCCGAGAATCTTTAAAGTGACGTATGGAGAGATCCGGAAGAAAGAATGCGACGTGATGCCCTATCAATTCCTCTCGATAATTCTTTCATTAATTGAATTTTAAATTAATACCTTTTTACTGGAATCTGGAAATTTAAGAACAATAAAGAAAAGTCGGGCCCGCCGTAATCGCCAAATAAGAAGTCTAAGACAGCTTGTCCAGATTTTCTTTATACAATACTTATTCGCGGCGGCGCCAGGGGAGATAACATCCGACCCTCCCCGAAGAAGAGAAGAGCGCTCGTGGTCTCCTCCACCACCCGCTCCCCCGAATTCACTGACTCCGGAAGAGACCGCGCAAGACCAAGATCTCGCTTCGGAACCAGCCCGACCTCCGAGTCCGTCGCTCTCAAATGCCTCCGCAAGCGGATCCGAGCCTGAGTCGGAGCGGTTCCGCTCTACTTCTCCCTCCTATACTCCTGACATCTCTTTAAACTCCGACGACCATTCTCCTGGAGCTGCTTCTAGAGCATGCTCCTCTCCTATCCCATCACCGATACCATATCCTGGGGAACCCGAGGAGGTCGGTTCCTTTGCTGAGGACGAAACCGTCTCTTGGCAAGAGCCTGACAGCTCGGAACATTCCCCTTCCCCCGTCCCAAGTGTGAAGTTCCTCGGGGAGCAAGAGGAATCGAGAGCGGTCG
The DNA here is from genome assembly GCF_019399895.1 of Cardiocondyla obscurior. Lineage (NCBI taxonomy): Eukaryota > Metazoa > Arthropoda > Insecta > Hymenoptera > Formicidae > Cardiocondyla > Cardiocondyla obscurior. The sequence goes on along the minus strand of NC_091872.1, from coordinate 269,360 downwards.
TTGATATTCTCCTCGAGCTTCTCCGGAGGATCTGCACTCCTTGGACGGATCCTGTCCCAGAAAGGGCCTTTACCATAGGCCCTGACTATTTTGATCCTGAGGAGATCAAGAGAGAGGCCAGTGGGGCGACTCCTGATCAAAACATTCTTATCTTTTATCCCGGGGTGGAACTCCCCTTTCTTGCCCCGATCAGGCTCATCGACCGGGTGTTCCCGAGATCGACAGCCCGGATCTCCGAAATCATTGAAATAGATCTTGAATAAACGTATATTTATATAACCTCGCACCCTCTTCTATACACACTTCACAATTATATATATAGATATATATATATATATATATATATATATATATATATATATATATATATATATATATATATATACATACACACTCATTAACAATTGTCTTATTTATTTTCATAATTACGTTTTTTTTATATTGTACTCATTAGTTAATAAATTTATCTTTTTCAAAAATTAAAATGTTTAATTTTTTTTTTTTTTTTATTTTTGTTTTTATTCCTTTTGTATGAATTAGTTGATAATAAATGTTTTGTATTAAAGGCGAAAACCTAATCTTTGCATTTCTAAAATAAACCCTGGAACCCATTTGTTGCGAAACCACCTCCGGTTTTTTCTTTGGAATAAGAATTAAAATTTTTTCCCTAAAAAGAACTAAAATCGCGCTAACTCAAATCTTTTGTTGTTTAAACCTATTCCTAGCACTATATACGCGTGGCGCTGTATCGCACGCGTCACGCAAGGATCGGTATTTGCGTTTTTTTTCAAAATCTTTTCCTCCTCCTTACCTGCTCTCGACCAATTTCCTTAGCTACCGAGAAGCGGTAATCTTCTTTTTAAAAATATTTCCATTTCTGACGTAACAATTCTGAACTCCAACGTTTCCAAAAATGTTGTACTACCCGTTGTACTGCTTACCACCGATTCAATCGGTTTAGAGGAATGTCTGTTAAATTGACGTCCGGAAGGGTCGTCAAAGCGCCGCCGATTAGAAAATGTCTTGGAGTTAAGGGCTGTAAATCTGTACTTTCTGACGACATTTGGCATATCGAGCGAGAATTCAAACAGGCCTCGATTTGTACTAACACCGTATTTAATTCCTCGAATGTTATGAGATTTTCTCCCATCACGCGTTTAAGATAGTATTTACATGATTTTATCCCTGCTTCCCATAAACCGCCCATATGAGGTGCCGATGGCGGGATAAATGCCCATTCAATTTTATTTGGAATAAAAAATTCATCCGATAATTTCTTTTCTTCCCCTTTAAGTAAACGAACCAATTCATGTAACTCGTTTTTTGCTCCAACGAAATTGGTGGCGTTGTCACAATGTATGCGCCGCGGATATCCTCAGCGTTCCACGAAACGCCGAAGGGTCGCAATGAACGCCGCTGCGCTCAGATCGCCGACCGCCTCGAGGTGGATGGTCTTTGTCGCAAAACATATGAACAACGCAATATACGGTTTTGTGGTTTTTCTACCGCGACCTCGGTTTACAAGCGTTGTAATCGGTCTGGCGAAATCCACGCCGGACACCGAAAACGGACGTGTTGGAGTTACCCGATCGGCGGATAACTGACCCATGATTTACGATGTTGTTCTCGGTGCATTTCTAAAGCACGTTACGCAATCGTGCACGGTTTTTCTCGCTGTAGCCCTTCCGCTGAGTGGCCAATATCGCTGTCGCACCGCGTATAGAAGACTCTGAGGACCCGCGTGCAGCAAACCGCTATGCATTCTTTCGAATACCATTCGCGTGAATCTGCTATTTGCCGGCAGAATAATTGGATGTTTTTGTTCGACCGTGAGTGGCGAATGTTCGATCCTTCCGCACACTCTGAGGATTCTATCTTTGTCTAAAACTGGATTAATCGACAGTAAGTTGCTGTTAGCAGGGATCCTTTTTCCCGATGATAATTTTAATTCTTTATTCGCGAAATCAATTTCCTGCACCGCCGTGATTAGTGACAGATGAGCGCGTCGCAATTCATCGATCGTTGAATTCCGAAAACGCGATCCCCCAAATCAGCTCGGCTATTTTTCACGAATCTATACATCCATGCGAGGATGCGTTTAATTTGCAATAGTGACGAATGGTCTCTTAACAATATTATTCTGATGTCTCCAGAGTCAACAACACACAGGCGACGGCGCCATTTCTAGCCATTCGCCTGTCGCGCTCACTCACGCGCAGCATCCTTGTCGCTCTTACGCCTATACAATTTAAACATTTTAATTTTTTTCTCAATAACGGTTGAGAATTTTGCAAAATGGTACTTTTTTACAAAATGGGACTTTTCTACTTGTCTCAATCAATTCTATCTATTCTCCCAGTATTCTTCGTTATGTCTGGGACACCCTGTATAATACGTATAATCTATAAGTTTAAGTGGAAAATACTTCTACAAATACTTAAATAAACCAAACTTACGTTATTTTTTTGTTTGAAATAAACATTTCATACTTATTAATAAAATCTAATCTGTTACCAATATTAGGAATAAGCTCATTTAACATATCTTTGTTTGTAATTAATTTCGGAATATGATCAATTACAATTTTATGTTCTACAATAAAAAAATAAAAAATTTATACTTTGTTACGTATTAACTAAACTTGTATTTATACTATTTTTGTATTGCGCGCGAATATGCTCAGCGAATTAGAATACGAGCGGAACGAATCTACCCGCTCTTCAACTTTTATGTATATCAGCGTACAAGCCTTCACGAGTCGCTCTTCTCTTCTTCTTTCTGAGCTGTTGAGTACATACATGCCAAGAAATATATCAATTATCAGTTTTGCTATCTATAATAGTATTCCTATTATCTCTTTTCCTCCGACATACACAACATACTTAAATATATTTCTAAAGTGAGTACGTTTTAATTTTTATGTGCATCTCGTTATATTACGACAAAAATACTAACCCTCAAATCTCGGTAGCAACTTGCTACAGTCAATGACTTGTAATAATTCTGTAATACTGAGCAACTCATAATTCATGGATTTTCGATTCTGAAATGAAACAAAAGAGAACTTTTTTTTCTTAAAATCTGTATACGAAGGAGATAAAGTTTTGCGTGAACTTGGTATCAGCGACTAGCCTCGTGGTAACGGCACACACACATATACATATGCTACGGCGAGCAAAGCACATGGATAAAGGATGTATGCAGTTATCACGAGGCGAGTGGCTGCAACCAAATTATATCGTGCAAAACTCTGTTTTCTATGTATACACATCTCGAGAAAATAATAATAATAAATACGTTGCACTCACTTTCACTTTGTCACTTACCGAATATATAAATCGCTCGATTCGCACGTACTTGCCGTCTCGACCGTCTTACCACAGTATAAGAAAGAACAGTAGGTTCACTCTGTGTCGGCCTCTTTGATCTCTGTGACTAAAAAGTCGCTATGTTGCTGGTTGTGCGCGGGTTCGATTTAAATCGCATTATACTTCAGAAGTGTAATATTTTCCGTAATTATACATATACATAGTGTTAAAAAAAAACAACACATAATACACATATACATATAACAAGCAACAAAATTCAAAATTTTGAAGAACATTTTTATTAATTATATATGATTTAATATAACAATTTTTCTGGTTTTATCTTTTTTGATTTTCAAATTTCTGTTTGCAAATTTCAATACATAATATATTCTTACTCTTATAAACAATTTGATTAAATATGTTTTTGGAAAATCTAAACATGAATGATTAAAGTGAAATGATCAACGCTATTTAGAATTTCAAAATAATTTTTTATAACTGTTACGTCAGGTTTAGGAATAATTTTAATAGAAGGATTACCGGTTCTCAATGACTAGGAAATGGATCGAGAGCAGGTAAAGGGTAGAGAGAGAGAGAGAGACGCAACTACCAATTCTTGCGTGACGCGTGCGAGACAACGTCACGCGTATTAAGCGCTAGGAATGTATTAGAACGAGGAAAGATTTGAATTAGCGCGATTTTTGTTCTTTTGAGGGAAAGAATTTTACTTCTTGTTCCCAGGGAAAGAACCGGAGGTGTTTTTCGCAGTAAATGGAGCTAAAAAGGTTCATTAAAAGAAAATTTCAAAAATCTGTTTTAACGAGATTTAATTTAACATTCTTTATTATTATTATTATTATTATTTTTTTAAAATTGAAGTTAAATAGAGATGATACATTTAAAATTTATGATAATGATAAACCCAGAGACTTTAACTAAATTAAATAAACAACGCATTTTTTTATATTTTACAAAAGTGCGCGGGAAAAATAACATAAGAAAAGTTCAAAAGAAAATAGAAATATTTAATCGAGGTCGATCTCGATTATTTCCGAGATCCTGGCCGATGATCTCGGAAATACACGATCAATCAGCCTGATCGGAGCTAAAAAGGGGTGTTCCACCCCGGGATAAAATATGAGGACGTTCTGATCAGGAGATGCCCTGCTGGCCTCTCTCCTGATCTCCTCAGGATCAAAGGAATCAGGGCCTATCGTGAAGGCCCTTTCGGGGACGGGATCCGTCCACGGAGAGCAAGTCCTCCGGAGGAGCTCGAGGAGAGGATCTATGATCGCTCTGGGTTCCTCTTGCCCGCCGAGGAACTCCACGCTCGGGGCGGGGGAGGGGGAAGGCTCTGGGCCGTCAGACTCTTGCCAAAAGACGGTATCGTCATCAGCAATGGAGTCGACCTCCTCAGGCTCCCCAGGATGAGGTATCGGGGACGGAATTGGAGAGGAGCATGCTCTAGGTGCAGCTCCCGGAGAATGAATCGAGATGTCCGGAGAATAGGAAGGAGTCGTAGGGCGGAACTGCTCCAAATCAGGCTCTGACTCGGTCGCATTGACGCTATTTTTCGGCGTATCCGGAAAAGGGGGGAGTTCCCTAGGTTCTTCGTCGTTCAGAGGAACTTCTTCAGGAGCCGGCGAAGTCGGGGGAGCTGGGGGTTGAGGGGACCACGACCTTTCTCCTCTTCTTCGGGGAGGGTCGGTTCTTATCTCCCCTGGCGCCGCCGCGAATAAATATTGTATAAAGAAGGACCGGATAAGGCCCCTCAGATTCCGAATTTGCCGATTTCGGCGAGCCCGGCTTTTCTTTAAGGTTCTTAAGTTCGATGATTCCACTAAAAGGAGTTCATTTTAATGAATTAAATTAATAAATGAATCTTGGAGGAGAATATGGCTGGGCATCACGTCTCACAGCTCCTTTCGGATCTCTCCGCTGTCACTTCAAGTTTCTCTGGTTCCTCTAGCCGAATGGAGCCTTACTCAAGTCAAGGTTTTGATAGTCACCATTTACTGGCGGCATATCGCAACCCCCGACAAAAGGAAGCCCGCTAGATAGGTTGAGGCACCCGAAAAAACGAGAGGATTCGAGGGAGAGATAACGAAATAATTAAGCGTGAACGGCACCCTGACTATTCCCTCAATTTTCATTTTTTACATAAATAAATATATGAGTACAAATCAAATAGAACTATTTAGTGGAACCGTTTAAAGGAAAAAGGGGAATAAATAAATGATAGCACTTACTACTTGTTGTCTTCAAATTCACTCGGATGAGATCTCGAGATGTTTCCTTTATTTCGCCCACACAAGATGATCACAAACACTTAAAGATTTTTGAAACAACTGAGCAACTGAGCAATTTAAATTTTAAGAACAGAATGAATGAGAGCGAGCGTCGTCGGAGCGCTCGGTTTTATAAGCTCGGAAAAGGGGAGGACCAGCGCCAGATTCTAAGTCTTATCCAAATTTTGAATTCTATTCGTTAGGCTTATTCCTCCACTTTTCCGTCTTCACAATTATTGGTCGCCCTTCTTAATTTTCTAAGTTTTCGCCCTTAGTTTCTAATTTTTGGTGAGGAGTTCCCAATATCTATTGGTCCAGGAGAAAATGTTTATGAGCTCCCCTCTACATGGTTTTAGCCCTTCCAAGCTTCCAGATAACAGATTCGAAAAAGCTTAGGTAACTCTTTTTTTATCGGCAGCGTGCAATTGCTGCCTGAGTTTTACAGTTTCCAGCCGCGTATCCCAATTTTATTATTACAGGCTTTGTGTTTCCTTTTTTTCTAATCCCTAGGATCCGCGGCGAAATTTGATTTTACTGAATTGTTTTTCTTCCAGAATTTCCCTTGTGTTCCGCCAGACATTTATTGTTAGTTTAAGATATTCCAAGTCTTTCCGAGCTATTAATGTTTTATGAATATTTTGACAAATCCTTTCGTTTCGATTTTTTTATATTCCACATCTGTTGCACAATTGTTTTTGGTTCCTTCTTTTATTTTATACATCTGGCGATTCAGGATATTCCGTCAGTTAGAATTATTTTTTCTGGAAACTTAGAACCGTCTCCTTTGATCCCAATACATTCGGTATACTTTTTATTATCTACTTTATCTACCGTGTGTCGGAAAAAGGAGATGTGAAGTTACAGGACGTAACATAACATTTGTTTTACTTAAAATATTAACATTTTCAAAAAACTTAAAATGTAACTCTTTAACATAAGTAGAAAATATTGTACTTGGCACATATAAGCTACCATATATATTATTTTGGTTTTTATTATATGTTTTAAAATATGTATATGTACAATTTAAATTCTTGTCGTCTTGTGCTAGCTTTGCACAGGTATGACAAGTATGTTTTTTAAAAACACAACGTAACAAGTATCCACAAATATAAATAAACACATTTTCTTCTGTTACTGGCATATTGCGATAATCATAATTATCCATGTTAATATTTAGTTCATTTATTGTAGATTGCGTTTCTTGTATTTGAGATAATTCGTTTTCATTATTTGCATAATTTAAACAGTTTGTTAATATTGTTTCTTCACCAATTGCGCAATTGCCAGTATCGACCTTGAAATATTCAACATTAAAATTTTTCTTAAATAAATAATAAAATTGAATTGGTGTAGGGTTAAAAGCGTTTCCATTTTCAGAGCGAATAGTTCCAAAAAAATTTTCTAATGCTTCTTGATTTAATCTTCTAGTTAATAAATATTTAATAGGAATTAATGATTGTTTTAAATGATCAAATAATTGCATTATAGAATTAATAGTGATAATCCAACAATTGATAAATTTAACAGATTTGGTTACATCTTTTCCATCTTTTGTTATGACTTTTAAACGATTTAGAAAATTTTTCATTTCATTTAAAAACGAGATTTGTTCTTTCGTATTTGTGAATGTTTGTTCCATTTTATTGCTGCTGTAAAGTTTAGACGAATTTAAAATATCGAATAATTTATCAAATTTTTCAATGAAATCTATTGTAAATATAGAAGCCGCCGATAACGATCCTAAACTAAGAAATGTATTCATACCTGCTGAAACCGATTTACTTAAAATTTGAGCGGCATATTTAACTTTCATACGTTGAAAATTATTCGGATTTATATGAATATCAGTTTAGGAGCTGTTCTAAATTGTGCTTTTTTATCTATATTATAAAATTCATCAATATATTTCCATGATGCAGTTTTTTCACCATCTACTAAATTATGTCGCAATAAATTATTTCTAGTTGCTTTCAACAAGTGAGGAGTATCAAATAAATAAAATATTTTGTTATTTTCAATTTCAAAATATGGTTTTGTGGCACTTACATTTAATAACTCTGTTAATTTTTTGAAATTAGATCCTATATCGCTAATTAAACCAATGACTTTTAAACCAATGGTTTGTAATTTCAGTATAGCTTCTTTTATTATAGGTAATAAATCTGAGGGCTTTATTGTTAAATTTGAAAAAAAATAGCTAAACGGTTGTTTCCAGTTTTGATAAACTCCTTTTACCATAAAAACTGCAACACTTTGTGCAGGTAAAAAAGAATTATCTAATTGAGTGTCCTCAAAGCCAATAATTTTGTCTTTTGAAATATTATAAAATAAATGCTTTTTTAAAGACATTTCATCCATACAAATTACGCAATATTTATTAAATTCGTCTAATGCATTAACTTTTTGTTTTAATATATGGAACACGTTATCTTGTAAACCTGAATCTATGTAAAAGTTCTTTGTAAACTTTTTTAAAGTGCTACAACTGGGTAGAGCAAATATCTTTAATTTATTAACTAAATTTTTATATGCTAAAGGACTCGTGAAATATATCCCTAAACAATGTTGTTTAAATGATAAATTGTATCTTCTACCTTTTTCTTTTTTTTGAAAAAGGCTGACTTGCATTTTTATAAAATCAGCTGTTTGTTTAGGAAAATATTTATCTAATAATGTATGTAATGTATCAATCACTTCAGTTTTTGTGTTTTGTAGTTGATTTACTTTTAATTCTAAATTTATTATTCTTTTCTTATATGATCTTATTTTTTGATAAAGTTTTTTTTTACGTGATTCTGAAGAAATTGATTTGTTACTTTGTACTTCCAAATGCGGCACTGTTGTTACTTCTTTCTCAGCAAATTCTTCGTTTTCAAATTCATTTACTTATATCATTTGTAAGTTGTGGTCAATTGTTACATTTGTTTTGTTTAAATCTGTTTTCTCAACTGTAAAAATTTTAATTTTATTAAAATTTATGAATTTATTGTTATTATTAATTTATTATTTGTTATTATTATTCATTTTTATTTTCAATTTATTATTTATTAATTTATTGTTATTTATTGTTGTTATTTTTTGTTATTTGTTGTAATTTATTGTTGTTTCTAAAGAAAAAAATGTTGAAAATTGAAATTGTTGAAATTGATTTATTACTTTGTACTTCCACATGCGGCACTCTTGTTACTTCTTTAAACTTATCTACTTCTATTATTTGTAAATTGTGGTCACTTGATATATTTGTTTTGTTTAAATCTTTTTTCTCTACTGTAAATAAATATATATAAGTAAATAAAAGTACATGTATAAGTATATGTGTGTATTATAGTATTTAGTTACATACTTTTATTCCTTATTTGAAAATTAGGAACTGCATTTGGCTGCAATCTTGTTTTTTCAAAATTAAAAAACATTTTGTTTTCAAAATGTAATTTGCATACTCTATAATTATTATATAATTCCATAGCTGTTTTATTTAATAAATTATCTCGACCACACGCCAAAACCCACAGTCTAGATCTTCAATCAAAAGAAATATTTTTAGATAATATAAAATATATAAAAGTAATAAAGAAAAAAGAATATGTATTTTAAAAATATTGTATGATTATTATATGGTTAAGGAAAATAAAGAAATTGCAAATATATGACAAAATGGGTTATATTTTAATACCTTTTGGTATCTTTAGGAAATCGAAATAATGTTGTTTTAATTCCTCTTTTTGGGTTACTAGAACTATTACAATTATGGATACAGCAACAATAACCGCCTCTTTCACTCATTTTGTTATTTAAAAAAAATAGATTAGAAGAAATAACATTTGTATGTTTAAATTTGACAACTAAGCCGCTATGTTCTTGGTTGTGTAAATCATGCGCAGCAGTCATGCGCGAGGACAACCTTTAGCACGATATTTAGGGGAGTGAACCTACTGTTCTTTCTTATACTGTGGTCTTACTGAATAAACGATCCATAGCAACTGGGGACAGAGATAGCCCATTCCCTTCGTTCGCGTGACTAACGCGTCTCATTACGTTACGGATTATACTACACGATTAAGATATTGTAGTTTTAAGTATATCATATTCTTGACTAAAGAAATTATTAAATTGTAAAAAATTCAGATTAAATAAATTTTGTTTTCTTCCATAAAGTAATATAATATTTTTGAACAAAGAATATATTCTTGTATTTAGTATATCGTAATAAGAATATTAAATATTTATGATGAGTATATTTTAAAACTATTGTTAAGAATATATTCTTCGTTGAAGACAATAATTACTCGAACAAAGTAAAACAAGTTGAAGAATTGATTTATTTCCCACCAAAATCATATTTTTCTCTGTGCATACTTTAAATCGTGAAATAAGCATTTTGGGACAGCCACCGAAAAGTACGAAGCCTCGCCGCTAGGCGGCGTTGCTTTCTCGCATTTAAAATACATTTCAGCCAGAATATAATGGGCCCACTAAGGCGTCCATTTGTCGAGTTTTTAATTGTTATTTAATATTTACAAAAATTTTTGTTATGGATTTTAAAACGTGTTATGCTTTTTTTAGGTCAGGTTTCACCAGTTCAGTTAACAGTTTTAACCGTTGTTAAAGTACGGTTAATGCCAGTTAATATCTAACTGCTTTTCACCATTCATTTTCCGCAGTTAATTTACTGCTAACTGAAGTTAGTTTTAACTGACGGTCGGAGGGTCTCTTTAGGTAAAGGGCCATATTATGAAACACTTAATGTGTAGGGGTAATATATTTTCTATTATTGAAAGAAAATTTAAGCCTAGAAACAAATTTTTTTATGCTAATCATTTATCTGACATCCATAGAAGTGTTACGTCAGGAAGGTTAGTTTTGTTTAGTTAATTAATTGGGAGGAATTCTCTAGAATGGACTTTGACGGTAAGGTAGGAAAGTGACGTACCACCGAGTTTATGTGAGATTCGAGATTCGAATCTTCACAATTTTACGCGCAGATTATTTATTTCTATATCTCGGATTTGAATTGAGCGCGTAAGTGGTTCCTTTTAGAGAAAGGAAACAAATCCTTATTCTCTGGGATAGAACCAGGCGTGACTGTTCGCTTAAACAGGATAATTCAGGGTAATAATTAAATAATTAAGTCATGATTTAAGTAACGCAAAATTAACAATTTAATTCTAAATATAATTACTCTAATTACAAATAAAAGAAAATTGATCCATAAAATGACAGTAATACAATTTAGAAAATTTTAGTCAGCTCGTTTTAGATATAAAAATAATGTCAATGTTCTTACAGTAAAAATTAAGTAGTATGAAAAAGGTTGAAAGCGGATAAACAAATATAAATTTAACATAACGGAGGTAGAGTGAGACAGATAGATAGATAGACAATATAAAATTGTCTTTCTCAAGACAGAAAACGGCATTTAAAATTGTCTATCTCAAGACAGAAAACGAAAATTATCTCAAAATTAAATTATACGTAATGTAAAAATATATATTATAATATAAGTAACATGAGTATTTAATTTCGATTGTTAAAAGTTGCGAAATGTCTTAAAGTATACGCTAGAATTAATAGCGTACTCTTGCGATATATTTCTATCCTTGTCTACCCGTATAAACACGAACGCGTGCAAGCGAGAGAGCGAAGGTGCGCCTATAATAATTCCTTAGCGTTCACTCATGCTTTCTCTCTCACACTCACGAGTCGCGAGCGAGAGAGCATGAGAACGCCCCTCACCAAATTTTCCCCCGTCCTCTCGCTCCTTTCGGCGTTCCGCGCCTCACGTACGCGATCCGCGGTGAGGCCTCACGCACACTACCCCACCTCACGCACACTACCCCACCTCACGCACACTACCCCACCTCACGCACACTACCCCACCTCACGCACACTACCCCACCTCACGCACAATACCCCACCTCACGCACGGGAGCCGCCGTCGCCACAGTGCGACAGGCCATTATTGCCGGTCACTGTACATGAGTGTGTGTATGTGTGTCTGTTTTAATGATTAATCTAACGTAACTTCTTCAATCTCCACCACCCTCGCTGTGGATCTCGGAAAAACCAGATCTATAAGTCGCATCGGGGCCAGGAAAGGAAATTCCACCCCGGGATAATATATGAAGAAATGAGAATCAGGAGCAGACCGAGCTGCCTGACTCCTGATCTCTTCCGGCTCAAAGTGGTCAGGGCCGATGGAGAAGGCCCTTTCCGGGACAGGATCTGTCCACGGAGTACAGGCCCTGCGGAGGAGCTCCAGGAGAGGATCTATAACCTCTCTCGATTCTGGATGCTCCTCGAGGATCTCAATACTCGGGACGGGAGATGGAGGTTGATCGGGAAAGTCTACTCCTGGGAGAGAGATAGATTCATCTTCGCCCAGAGAGTCGGCTTCCTCAGGTTTGAATGGAAAAGGAGGTGGTGAGAGAGGAGAGGAGCAGGTTCTTGGCTCACCTCCGGGAAACCGTGGTTCGGAGATGAGGGAAGAATTCGGGGTATACGAAGGAGTCGTGGGGCGGAATTGTTCCGATCCCGGCTCCGTGGACTGATTTGAAAAATTGATCTCGGAGGTTGGATTTTCGGTCGGATCGTTTAGGCTCTCCTCTTCTTCCGGGACATATCCGTGTAACGGTTCCGGATCGCCGTGGATAGGTGACGGTGGCGGAGGGCCCGGACGAGGAGACCAAGGTCTCTCTTCGTGGCGCGCGGGAGAGACGAACACCTCTTTGCTTGGCGCTGCCGCGAGCAGGTATTGAATGAAGAAGCGGCGGACCAGCTCCCTCAGATTTTTAATCTGTTTATTCCGTCGCGCCCGACTTTTCTTCAGAGTTTTCTTATTTAGAGATTCCACTAAAATTATTAATTTATTTAATTTGATTGAACAGAATTTTGGAATGTTTAAGAAAGAATGGAGTGAAGGAGATTTGTCACCGACGATTTCCGAAAGCCTCGACCCGTCCATGAGTGAATCCACGTAATCTATCTTTGGCGAGAATCGCTTGCCGATTCTTTAGCCGTGGACAGTCGCCAAATTTCCAGCAGTATTTCGCGGCGTTAACCACAGAAAATCGCTAGTTATTCGACAGCGTATCCCGGCCGATGTTCGGAAGCAGGCATTCTCACACATTTAACAGATCACAGGAACAATCAGAACAGAATCAAAACCGCGGAATCTCGACTCGGACATTTCTTTCTCTTTTAGATAACACTTTGAAAACAATTAGTTTGGAAAATACATTTAGTGGAATCGTATTTCGCGGGGATACATATTGAAACGTAGGAACTTACTTTGTAGGAGATCTTCTAACGGCTTCCTCGATACCTGGTGGTTCGACTTGCACACTTTAACACTCACGTTAATTTCAAGTAAACTGAGTCGGTTGTAGCTGAGATGCAAGAGAGCGTGCTCAGCCAAAGCACAAGATTTTATAAGCTCGGAAAAGGGGAGGACTCTTCCCGAATTTTCACTTTTCCGAAATTCTAATCTCTCATTTGCAGAGCTTATTCCTCCACTTTTCCTATCTCAAAATTATTGGGCATTCGCACCTCATCCCTTCTCTATTTCTTAAACTTCTAAGTTTTCGCCCTTAGTTTCTAAATTTTGGTGAGGAGTTCCCGAAATCCATTGGTTTTAAGAAAATAATATGCCTACGAAGCACCCCCGCTTCAACGAGTTATCCCTTCCGAGCCTTCCAGAATTTTACTATCATTTCCATCGAGGGATGGTGGGGAAACTTTTACCTTCCATATGACATATGATTACCTGGCTTTATTGCCTTTGTCTGCGCCACATACTCCGGTAATTACGGGCCTCGCGCGCCCTTGGTTTTTTTAAAGCTCAGGATCTGTACGCAATTACAATTTTAAGAAAAAGTTATTTTTTTCTTTTCCTGTGACAGACAGGTTATCAAAGTTGAAATATTTATGAGCCCCTAAGGTTTTGATTTTTTGTATTATGTCTAGACAAATTTTTTGTCTGACTTTCGTTGGCGCCCGTTTACAATTTGTTGCATGTTTTTTATGCTTTCACGCAACAAATTGTCCCGGAATATGTTGACGTCTGATGAATTATCTTCTGAAAGGCTCTGAAGTTTCCTTTTTTTTTTATGTTACAATGGACTACGGTCTACCTTCCCCTTAACTAAAATTTTAATATACGTCGAAAAAAAGAGACGCGGAGTCGGAGACGTAACAGAAGTAAGGAAAATTTATATAAAATTTGTTTTAGTTAAAAATATAAATTAATTAAATAAATTAGAAATAGGTAATTATGACCGTATTTTTTTTATATATATAAGGTGTTTATTTCTCCTCAGAGGTACACCGGGACTTTCGCTTCCCCAATTTTCTGTTTACAATTTCATAAAATATATTTTCAAACTTCATTCTTATCTCTAAACTATTTCTACTTTTATAATCTTCTTTCTTCTTACAGCCGTTTCCTGAAAGTAAAAACTTATATCTACGCCTTTTTCCTATTCTATTGCCTACGCGTCGAGAGCGAGAGAGATCACACTTCCATTCATACTTTACATTGTTTTGCCTTAATTCTACCTTAAATTCTATCTTTGGACCCCCGCTTCCGACGCTTTTTCTTTCATACTTTCAATCACTCCTATTTTTCTCCCTTGTTCTTTCCAAATTTTCCAACCAATCTATCCCCCTTCCTTCCCCTCCCAGAATTTCCTCCATTATTTCCTCCCAACTAATCTCGTTTCCCCAATCTATACACTCCTCCCATATATGTTCCCACGTTTCTTCCTTCTCCAAACATATTCTACATTTTCTTTTCTCCTCTTCCTCCCAATATTTATTTCCTCTCATTTCCTCCCCTAATCTAAATTTTGCCATTCTTTGCCATTTTTCTTCTTTCCATCCCAATTTCAAATATCCTGGTATCCCTTCCTCTTTCACTTTTTATAATACTTATTAAATCTTGACTCTCTTATTTTTTCCATCTTTCCTCTCTTTGCCATTCTTTATCCTTTTTCACCAAATATTCCCCCTTATTTCCCTCTTTCTCTTAAATCTTCCACCTCTTTTCCCGACCACCCAAATTTTTCAAAAAATTCCTCTCTTTCTTTTTCCCATTTTCCCTTGCTTCTTCCCTCCCTTGCTTTTTCCTTCATTTCTTCCCAGCACCATTTTGCTAGAACCCCTCCTTTCCCTTCTTCTAACCTTTTTTCATATTTCCATGCTCTCATCCCTGCTCTACCTTTCAATTTATCCCTCTGTAGTTCTTCTCTCACCATATATCCTGGTACATATCTTCTTACTCCCAGCACCCATCTCAAGTATTTTTCCTGTAATATCTCCACCTCTTCTCTTTCCTTCCATCCCCATATTTCCACGCCGTAATTAATAACCGACCATACCAGTTTATCAAATAGCCATATTCTTTTACTCCAATCTTTTCCGAATTTTCTTTTACCTATACTCCACACCTGCCCCATTATTCTTGCCGCTCTTCTTACTCTGTCCTTTACATGCTCTTTCTGCTCTCCATTTCTCATAATTGTGTATCCCAAATACTTGAAACTTTTTACTTCCTCTATTTCTTCCCCTTTCCATACCCATTTAGTTTTTTTCCATCTTCCTCCCCCCTTTCTACACCTCATTATCTTTGTTTTCTTTACATTCACTTCCAATCTCTTTTCCTTTACATATTCTTCCATACTTTTAATCATTCCTTTCATGCCTGCTTCATTTTCTGCCAGTAGCGCAATGTCATCCGCATACGCCAGCGAGTAAACTCTCCTGTCTTTTATTCTTATACCCCCCCATCCTCCTTTTTCTAATTCTTCATCTATGTCTGCCAACAAGAGCGTGAACAAGCTAGGACTAAGCGGACAACCCTGTCTTACTCCTTTTGTTGTCCAGAAACTTTTCCCCTCTTTATCCTTTACCTTTACTTTATTCACCGTTTCCTCTAATATTTCTTCACACCTTCTTATCAATCCCTCCCTTACCCCTCTTTTCTTCATTGTTTCCACCAATTTTCTCCTGTCTACAGAGTCAAAAGCCGCTTTCATATCTATAAACACAATTACCATTTTACCTTCCTTTTCTTCTATCTTCTTATTTAGCAAATAATTTAACACATATATTTGATCCACTGTCCCCATGTCTCTTCTAAAACCGGCTTGACTCTGCGGTAATATTTCTTTTTCTTCTATTTCCTTTCTTAGTCTTTCTGCTAACACAGATGCATACACTTTGTACGCAGTCTGTGTCAGCGTTATCCCTCTATACTCTTCTACTTTTTCCCCTTCTTCTCTTTTTAGCACCAGAACTATCACACCTTCTCTCCATTCCTCCGGCATTCCCTCCCCCCTCCATACCCTTTTGCACGTTTCCCATAATTTCTCTTTTACTTCCCCCCCCTCCCCATTTCCATATTTCATTTTCTAAATCATCGCTTCCTGCTGCTTTTCCTTTTTTCAACTTTTTTATTACCTTTTCAAATTCTTCTCTATTTATATCTTCCTCATTGTCTTCTATTCTTTCTCCTCCTATTTCTTCTCTTACTCTCCATTCCACTCCTCCTAACATTTCCTTAAAATATCCGTCCCATTCTTCAATCCTTATTTTTTCCTCCACTTCCTTCCTTTTTTTTCTTCCTTTGTTTACTACTTTCCATACTTCTCCCTCTGTTCTAATCTTTTCTATTTCTTTCTCCCATCTCACCTTTTCTTGCAATTTTTTCTCCTCACATAGTTTTTTATATTCTCTTTTCTTCTTTTTGTAATTCTCCTCACTCCCTTCCCTTTTCCTCCAATTTAACATTTCTTCTTTTACTTCACCTTTTTTCTGTTTACAATCTTCATTCCACCATCTTTCTTTTGGTTTTTCCCTTTCCTCTTTTTTCATTTCCTTTTTAACTACTTTTTTTGTTTTCTCCAGGTCCTTACTAAAGCTTCTTCAATTTTCCTCCGTATTGTTTTCTTTCTCTCTTTTTTCTTTATATTTTTCCCTGAACATTTTCCTCTCCTTCTCACCCTAAGCCAGTCTCGTGCTCTTTTTTATACCATATTTACATCTTCTCCTCTTTTCTCCCTCCCTTTTAATCGTCACTATTAACGGTAAGTGGTCTGAGTCCACTTCTTCCCCCACCTTCATTTCTACTATTTCTCCTTTTGATTCCACATTACTGATCACATAATCTATTACTGTTTTTCCTCTTCCCCCTACATATGTCCATTCACCCTCTTCATCTCCTCTTATACAACCATTAACTATTCCCCATCCTGCTTCTTCCAGAGCTTTACAAAATTTTTTTCCTTTTCCTGTAATTTTTTTATCTTTTGTTTTTCTTTTTCTCTCTTCCTTGTCTTCTTCTTTTTTTTCCTCATCCCATAGCCCGCCCTCTTCTCCCGTCCTCACATTAAAGTCTCCTCCTATCAGATATCTCGTTCCTTCCTCTTTTTCATCCATCCAATTTCTCATGTTCTCTGTTATGTCTTCTAAATCCTCATTTACGTATACCCCTGCTATTTTCCACCATACCTTTCCACTTTTTATCTTTATTCCTATCATTCCTTTTCTATCTTTAAATTCTAATTCTTCCTCTCCTTCCAATTCCTCTTTCCATCCCATCACCATTCCCCCCATTGCCCTCCCTTTCTTATTTTTCTTTTCTGCCCCTTTATTTATCCATTTATAGCCCTTTGGCAGTTTACTTCTTAACCCCTTCCATTTTTTTTTTTCCAACCAAGTTTCACACATATATATCACCTCCCATTTCTTTATGTTCTTCCAAAAATCTTCATCCTTGTTTTCTATTCCTGCCACATTCCAAAAAACTATTCTCACGTTTCTGTCTTTTACCTCCGCCTTTTTCTTTCCTTTCTCCTTTTTCTCCTTTTTTTTTTCTTTTTGCCTTTTATCTTTCCTTTTTCTATTTTTTTCTTCATCTTTTTCTTTTTCTCCTTCCTCCTCTTTTCTCTCCAATTTTTCCAGCTCATTTCGTTCTCTTCTTCCGCCTCTTTTTAAAAACTTGCATTTAGTCTATCTGCTATCACCTTCTTCCTTTTATTCCCTTCTTTTTCAAATTCTTTCGCACCATCCCATTTTCTCAATTCTTCCTTCAGGTCATCCCATATCCACATTTCTTTATTTACCCAAATCTTCTTGTACCCTATTTTTACCTGTTTTCCTTCTCTTTTCAATTTATCCGCTTCTCTCTTTATGAGCCATTCCACTTTCCTTTCGTATTCTGTCAGATCGTCTCCTATCCATTCCGTCCTGTCCTTTAATTTTCCCTTACATCTTAATATTTCCAATTTTTCTTTAAAATTTTCCATCTTTACCCACACCATACCATAACCTCCTTTATTTACTCCTCCTATCTTATTTACATCCTCTATCTTTGCTTTCACTCCTGTTGCTTCTATTATTTCTCCCACTTGTTCTTTCAGCGCCTTTTTTCCTCACTTTTTATCTTTATACCTCTTATTATTAAATTGTTTTTCCTCCATTCTTTCTTTTCTCTTTCTTTTGCCATTTCCAGCATTCTCGTTCTTTCTTCTAAACTCAAAACCTTTCCCTGTATTTCTTCTGGTATTTCCAGTTTACCTCCCTCATATTTTTTTTCCTTTATTCTTTTTTCCATCTCGTCCATTCTTTTCTCTAAGTCTATCTTCTCTTTTTTCCATATTATCTTCAATTCTTCTATTTCTTTTCTTATTTGTACCTTTATTTCCCTTACTTCCTCCATCTGCGCTTGAATCCTTGCAAATCCACTTCTCATTTCCTTTATTACCTCTTCAAAATCTTCCTTGCTTATTCCCCCTTCACCTCCCTCTCCTGTTGCTTTCACCGGTGATCTGTACACTTTCACACTTTTCCTAAATCCTTCCAAGCCCTCTATTTCGCTTTTTTCTTCCTGTCTTTCCTTCCTTTTCTCTCCTTGCTTCCACGCTTCCAAAATTGGCATGCTGTTAGCCCTTTCTCTTCTTAACATCTCCACCTTTGCAGGCCTTCCCATTTTCTTTTTTATTTTTTCTTCTCCTTTTTCCTCTTTTCTTTCCTCATTTCCACTCTCTACATTTCCTTTTTCCTGTTCGCTCATTTTTCAATTTTCCTTATCTCTTTTCCCTTTGTCTTTGATACCTCTACCTCTCTCCTTTGCCCCCTTGCCTTCCTCTTTTCCTTTGTCTTACCCACGGTTTTTTCCCGTCACCGCCAACCTAACCTCAAAATGAACTCCTCTTTTACCTTCCCGATTTTTCCCTTTATTCTTACCTTTGCTCTTTCCCTTCACTTGCCCTCCTTAAAAACCCTTCCCTCTTTCCCTCAAACCAACCCTTTACCTCTGAAAAACTATTTTACTCCCCCGAAACTTTTTTCTACATTCACTCGCTCAGACACACAATCGTTCGCTCTGCTATCGGAAAAAAAACAATTATGACCGTATTTATGAAACAGTATAAACCAACTTGTCCCCGTGTTTCATGAGATATGTCCTAGATTATGGAACATAAAATAAACTAAAACATTCTGACTTTGACAATTTTCTAAGAAATTAATTTTTTAATTTTTAATACTAAAAGTTATGTGATGTTATTATTAAGTATTTAAGATTAATATATAATTATTAAACGATTTTTTACAGACAATAAATAAACATTTACTGATAAAATAAATATAATAGGAACAGTTATATGTTATAAATCTTGCAATAAATAAAAAATGTATTTAAAATTAAATATTTTAACTATTTTGTTTCTTCTTTTATTTTTTTTTTTTTTTGTATTTCTTTCATTTTATTTTGCAGTTTTTTCTTTTTTTCAGCTAAAAGTTTTTTTTTCCTCTTGTAATTTTTTCTTTTTTTGTAACTTCTTCTTTGAGTTTTTTTTTATTTTCTTTTTCAATATGGTATTGTAACCACTGATCGGACGTACCAGCAGAGGGGAGCTTCGGTTTACCTGATGATTTTATTTTTATTCTTTTTTTTTTTTGGTAAATAATTCGTTGACAGGGTAAATGCGTTCTTAAAATGATTTTTAGCATCATTATCATTACTAACTTCTGGAAAGCATCACAAATATTATTATTAATTTAAATGTTACTGTACAATAATTTTTAAACCTTATTTTACTAACTTCTATTGGCAGTTGCAGAGCTATTTTCTTTTTCAATACATTTATTAGAATGTGAGCTTGCTGAAGTTGTATTAGAATTGGAACAGGTAGCAGAAGTGTCATCAACAGAAGTAATGCTAATAGAGTTTAAAAAGAAATATTTTGTTTTATATTTTTTTTTTAAATACAAATTAAGAATAACATATGTTTCAAACTGGTTTGATTGCTCCTTGAACGGGATTGTAAGTCCCGCCGGATGAGATAATTAAACCCTCGTAAATTTTGCAAATCAACACCTTATATTTCAAAAAACTGATTTTACTTGGTCACGACGTGAAAGTCTTGACGATACAACGTGTACTGCCCGAAGCAGAGAGCTGAACTTTCGATCGCGGCCGGCCACGCGTACAGATGCAGAGGCTCGTCCGTGTGACGCCAGCGCTTCGACTGCCGTCGGATAGAGGAAAAGGCCAGAGCTATACACTATCTGTCCTACTCTTTCACGGCGTCGTCGGTAACTCGGTAGTTTCGGTATCGCGCAAGCATGATGGTAACCGCTCGAATGCGAACGGCTGCTCTTATTTACCATGTACTATAAAACTTACCATGTTACCATCATTACCATGTAAAATAAAAATTGAAAATAAATAAAGTGTTATTCATAAAGAATCCTTCTCTTTTTAAACTAAATCATTTTTATCTTATAAGTTAGCAGTACGAAATAAGCAGAGTTAATTTTTATAAATTCGTAGCTAATTTGTTGTTAAAAAGTAATTGGCAAAGAAAAAGTTTGTTACTCTCTGCTTTTATTATAATACATTTTTTTAATAATGTTCAAGTAAAAGAGGATGAAGTTGGTCGCAAAGGAATTTAATCGAGATAACGCTTTGTTGCTTATTTATCGCTAAATATTTGCCAAAGGAAAATATTAAATTGCTATTTTCTTTTCTTAGTTAACAAATTGATATCTTCTACGTAATTGCTCGTTATTAGGTAACGGTTGTTGCTATCGATTCGGGGTTTCAGATATTTTGTTTGAAAACTGAAAAGAAGTCATTTCAATTGTTTAAACAATTTTTTTTACAAAAAAAGTCACTCATCGGATTCGATCGCCGGACGATGTTGCGACATAGTATAGTCTTTTTTCAATATGAACATTTTTGCTAGTTAACAAATGGATATCTCCGAGATCGCGTGTCCGATTTTTATAATTTTTTTAACAACGTTACAGCATCGTCCGACGACCGAATCCGATGAGTGACTTTTTGCAAAAATTATTTAAACAGTTTAAACATTTTCACGATGTAAAATTGCAATACTCAAATTCGGCGATGCATTATATGAAACCGAGAATAAAAATAATTTGTTAATTCGCAAAGCTTGCTATAATTTCCCTGTTATTAGTCAAAATCCTAGACCTAGTACGCGTGTAAAATGTCGCAAAAACGAGGATTATCAATCCGCGGCGTGCGGCGTTGTCTGCTCAACGAATTCGCTGCTGTCCACCGTTGCCGTTTCGCTTAGCCGAGTAATGCCTAGCCGATACTTTGCTTTTTCGATCTGTTCGCCGCCCGCCGCTGACCACTTGTTGCCTATGTTGATCAATTTAAAAGTGACTGTGCCTTTTTCTAATAAATAATACTTGCGTTTGCTTGTCGTAAATGTACTACAACTTTTTACTTTTTAACTGTTATACATTTTTTAAAATGTTGCATAACATTTCTTGTTAATTTAATGTAATCCAACTTCAGATTTCGACGTAAAAACTACAGTACTTTCGTCAAATATGAATAGGTGGAAATTTTATAAAGGTTGAGCGAGAGATGTTTAATAAATTAAATCGATTACAGCGTTATGCAGATTTTAATTTTTTATTTGCACCTCATCATCAATTTTTTATTTGGTAGTTACAATTCCGAAAGTTTATCCAACCGATTAGATTTACTCGTGTGTTGGTAAAACCGGGCCTTATTAATAAAAAAAAAAATTTCCAATTTTTATTATTTGTCGACATATTTTTAATTTACAAAATTGTTAGAACGGGTAGAACATGAAAGTATATTGCATCGGTTTTTGCGCGCCTTTTGAAACTATATTTCGTATGTGTTTACAATTTTTATGGGTTAGCTGATGGACGTAATAATACAGTTCTTTGATACAATGGTAATACGGTTCATTGATACGTGGTAATAAAATCTTTTGATACAATGAAAACTCAAGTCGCTGCGTTTTGTAAAGCGCTTATTCACTCACTCGTTCATTCTTTCTCACTCTTTTTCATTGCGCTGTGCCGCGGCCGTCGTCGAGTCTGTCGACGACGTCGCGGCCGCGGTCATTTAGTCACGCCAATAAATTTTAACGACGTGAACGCCAATAGTGGAGAAGAGAACATACGTACGACTGACCATTGGTTCATTTTGGTCTAAATTTTTTCAAACTATCCAATGGCTATTCGTTATACGTTTTGAAACTATGCGATAGCCAGCTCACGTCGCGAATTTCGCGCTTTTGCTTGGGATTTAGGAAATTGAAACGGGTTCTTTGGTCAGTTGTGCACTGTCGAAGACGCGAATAAGTACTGCGTTGATATCGTAGTATCTTATTTTTTGCCGTAATTTAGAATCTAGATGTTTAGTCGAGATTCTTCGGGCGCGTGTTTTTGCAAATGTGAGTGTACGATTAGTAGATAGTAGATTTACAAGTGTTTTGTGAGGTGTACAGCGAATTAAGAACACAGTTGTAATTAATATACCTCGCTGCGCCTATACTTGGCGCGAGGCACTACCGTGCCTCTTGATAACGCTGCTGGCTTAGTATAAATTATAAGCTAGAATTTAATGGTGCAATAGTGATAAGCAGTAATAAGGTATATTTTAGAATTATTTATATTTTTACATTTTTTGTTGAAATTATATTTTTTTATTAAAATGGAAGCATCTAAAGCATGTGATGGCGCGAAAAAGAAAATGAAATCAGTTTTTTCGGACAGTTGGCTTTTTGACGATCGATTTAAATCTTGGATAGGTAGAGTTCCTGATAATAATAGTCTTTTTCATTGTTTTATATGTAATAAAAATTTTTCGTGTCATTTGTCACATGTTTCTAGGCATATGGAATCTGCATGCCATAAGAATAATATAATAAAGAATACATCAAGTAGTTCCGGTATTTCAATAGAAGATACTGATAAAAAATCTGTATACAATATAAATTTTCGAAAACAATGGCTTGATATTCCAAAATTTAAGCCTTGGTTGCGTGAAGTACTTGACGACAAAAATTACCAATAAATAATAAATTTTTATTTAAATTAAAAGTCTTCCAACATGCAGCGTTATTTGATGCTCACAGAGACATTACGTTTAATGACGTTTCTTTTGTTGCTGAAACCATCGGTGGTTTTGACAAGAACGGTTTGAAAAATGAATGGTCTAAAATACATTTAGATTTTACAGATGCAGAGAAACAGCATCTCGCAACATTAAACTTTGATAATATGTGGAAAGAAATTTTTAAAAGTAAAAATAACATACAGAGATATGAAAATTTAAAATCACTTATTAATACAGTTAGAACATTTTCAAATTCTAATGCCGATTCTGAAAGAGTATTTTCATTTTTAACAGATATAAAAACGAAAAAACGTAATCAACTTTCTTCGGCTAGTGTTAATGCTATTTGTGTTTTAAAATCTGCATTACGAACAAAAAAACAAAATATTTTAAATATGAGTATAGATGAGAATCACATAGCTTTAATGTCCACAGACAATTTGTACGCTAAACATTGTATTAAAAAAAAAAGTACTTTAACATTGTATTCCGCATACGACAATGATGACAATAATGCTGTTGCATCTTCATCTAATAATAATGAAATAGTCACAGCTGTAATATCCACAGATCATTCGTACGCTAAACGTTAAACTAAAAAGAAAAGTAGATTAGTATTCTACTCCACGTATGACAATAATGAAGATAATACTATTGCATTTTCATGTTATATTATTTTATACCATATTAAGTGAGAAAAAATTAATAGCATATGTTTTAAAATATGTAAAAAATGCTAATTTAATTATTGTCATGAGTAGACACCATGTCTGTAAGAGACACCATGTCTGTAAGAGACACCATGTCTGTAAGAGACACCATGTCTGTAAGAGACACTATATTTTTTGGGTTTCAAAGGGGTAGTAAAAGCATAATACACGACTTTGGTTGTTTTTGAGAAGACATTACTATTGTTATATAAAAAAGTTATGCATTTTATTTTTGTTGTTAATAATGATATGAATAACAATAATGCAATGCGTTGCTTTCACATTAATAATGCTAACAGTGTCTACTCGAACATAACTTTTATCGTCGTATAGCTTTTTCTACTCAATTCCTATCCTCACCTCCACGTGGTGATGCCTAGTAATCTTATCGATTTGAATAACCAATGTTAATCAAATGATAAGAGCTAACGAGGAAGGGAGACAAATTTTAGAGCCTAAAAAAAACTAAATTTTATTTAAACATACAGGGTGTCCCAGATCAGTGGACGGAGTTAAAAATAGTAGATATAACTAATCGAATTAAGACAAAAATCTTTTACCATTTAAAAATTCTGAATTTCCGAGAAAAAAAATTAAATTTATGTACTCGTAAGAGCGGCAAAGAAGCGTGGGCTGAGTGAGCGCGCGATAGACAGCGGCGTGTATATCTTAAAGGTGATGGACGGAATCAGCGCGCAGTAAGCGAGACAAGGAGACAACGCGCGAGCGAGACGATGTGACGACACGCGAGCGAAATGAAGTGACAACGCGCGTTGTCGCCTCGTCTCGCTCGCCGCGCGCTGATTCCGTCCATCACCTTTAAGATACACACGCCGCTGTCTATCGCGCGCTCACTCAGCCCACGCTTCTTTGCCGCTCTTACGAGTCTCGGAAATTCAGAATTTTTTTAAATGGTAAAAGATTTTTTGTCTTAATTCGATTAGTTATATCTACTATTTTTAACTCCGTCCACTGATCACCCTGTATATTATTAACAAGGGGAGATCGCGCTCAACGAAACACTAATTTTATTCAAATTTGCAGAGTTTGAAAATTGGTGTTTCTACCTTAATATTGTAAAGCCATTCGATGCGCTTCTCTAAAATAAAAAAAGAAAATCGAGTTTAAACATTTGCGATGTATTGAAGTACCGAGAAGTTAGACTTATTTTTGAAGCAGCGTGGTAGTCCAGCGCGGACAGCTCTGGTCTAGTAAGCGCAGGATCGCTAGTTCGAGTCAGGCCTATGTAACTTTTATTTTTTAATGTTTTTACATGTTTATACAAATTATTAACAATTATATAGTTTATTTAATTATTAGACTATTTTATAAAAAGGAGAAATAAAAAAATTTGAACGCTGTTTTTAATTGTCGTTGTTAGGATGTGTTTATTGGATTGATTGCTGCCGGTGTTAATTATATATTTTGATCTTATTAGTATTTGGTCGACACTTGTTCATTTTTATCTTATTTTCTCGCGGTAGACAATAATAACTCGTGAGTCATCGCGCGTTTACATTATACTTGTTTTTATATCAAACGTCTTTCGCTTGTCGTTAATAAAAAAAAAACGCGTAATTAATTAAATGCTCGAACAAAAGTATGGTTAATGAAAAAACGTCGAAAGCGGAAATCCAGAAATGAATGAGAAATGAATGATTATATATGTAGTATGAGTGATATAAGCGCTCTCTTTCTCTCTCTCTCTCTCTCTCTCTCTCTCTCTCTCTCTCTCTCTCTCTCTCTCTCGCACGCGATAGATAATAAGTTAAAAGTGTATTTTTTTTTACGACCCTGACTCTCGCACGTTGATACTCCGCTATTAATATCGGCGCTGAGACAAAAAATTTCGCTAAATTTCTTTGTTTTGAATTATTTTGAAACGGACAATAACCTCCTCGGTAATGTGTAAGTTTTTCGGTCTTTTTCGCTAAACTATGTTGTCTATCGGCCGCTGTTATCGCATTGCCTAGCTAGGCTGTTTATATACACCGTTTCCCGTCAATGCCGATGTACCTGTCGGGCCTCATCTCTTTGTTTCAAAATTAATGTTGTAATTATCGCGTTACCAGTTACTTTAAAATTGCAATAAAAGAAAAAATTTTTTTCGCTTTTTTTTATTTAAATATCTCGAACTTAATATTTGTGTTACGCGAAGGTTGTTATAAAATAAAAAAAATACATAAAGTAGCAATAAAAACATTTTTATTTTGTCATTAATTTGTCAATTACAATATAAAAAAAAAATTAATTTTTTTAATAAATTATATATAAATATAAAATAAAAAAAAAGACATTAAAAATATAAAAAAATTCATTTTAAAATTTCGTCAAAAAATTAAAAAAAAATTAATTTTAATAAATAAATAAAGAAATAAATAAATAAATAAAAAATAAATTAATAAAAAAAAATAAAATTTAAAAATAATAATTGACGTGGAAGTCGCCGCGACCACCTCTTCCTCTTCTTCCTCCTTTTCCTCTTCCTCCTCTTCCTCCTCTTCCCCAATTTCGTTCGTACCATCCGGCGCGGCTTCTTCCACGTCCGTGTCCTCTTCTAGAATCTGTAATAAAAAAAGATACAAATTTGTGTGTGTGTGTGCGTACGTGCGTGCGCGCATAAGTTATAAATACTTAAAATAAAAATAACTTACACATTTTTCTACCCCTCAGTGGGGGTTGGTCACTGCCAGCAGCTTCTTCCGATTTTTGCTGCTGTGACTCCTGCTGCTGTTGCTGCTGCAATTGTTGCTGTTGTTGCTGCTGTGGTTGCTGGCTTTGCATAATATCCATCATCTTCTTTTGGTTCTCCGCCAGCTGCTCAATAATTTTTTCTTGGTTTCTCAATTGAGCAGCCAGCGATTGAACCGATATTGAGGAGCGCGGCGGCGTGTCATTAAGGTTCAAATCTAACAACATTTCTTCCTCGCTTAGATGTAGATCTTCTTCTGGAAAAAAAAAAAATTATAATTAAATAAAACATCTATTTAAAACTAGAAACGTTTAAATATTATAATAAGAATATATAATAAAATACTTACGCGACATTTTTTAACCACAAATATACTTGCTGACACCTTTAACTATAATTCGCGTTATGAAAACGATACTTCTTTTATATACAGTCGAACAAAGGGATCTGCTTACCCTTCTCTTTCCTCCGGGTATTATTTATTTCAACTGTTTAAACTCGTCGTTTTTCGCTAACACCAATAATAATTAAAACCATTTAACGTTCGATTCTATGAGGAAAAAAATTAATATGACTTTTGTGAAGGCACGATCGTTTTGTTATAATACAAAAAAAACGTTATATCTTTTTGTGCAAAGAACATATGCGATTTCTGTACATTTCTGATTTCGGAAAAATTAATTTTTTAAATAAATTTAAAAAAAAAGTAAACTTTATTTGTTATTTCTACATTTCAGCATCTCATTTTAATTAACCTTTATCTTATACATTATCGAAATTTACTTTCAATAAAAAACTGAATAATCAGCATGGGCAACAAGTGGTTAACAGCGGGCAGAGGGCGGAGGGCGGCGGAGGGCGGAGGGCGGAGGGCGGAGGGCGGCGGGCGGCGGGCGGCGAACAGATCGAAAAAGCAAAGTATCGGCTAGGCATTACTCGGCTAAGCGAAACGGCAACGGTGGACAGCAGCGAATTCGTTGAGCAGACAACGCCGCACGCCGCGGATTGATAATCCTCGTTTTTGCGACATTTTACACGCGTACTAGGTCTAGGATTTTGACTAATAACAGGGAAATTATAGCAAGCTTTGCGAATTAACAAATTATTTTTATTCTCGGTTTCATATAATGCATCGCCGAATTTGAGTATTGCAATTTTACATCGTGAAAATGTTTAAACTGTTTAAATAATTTTTGCAAAAAGTCACTCATCGGATTCGGTCGTCGGACGATGCTGTAACGTTGTTAAAAAAAATAAAAAATCGGACACGCGATCTCGGAGATATCCATTTGTTAACTAGCAAAAATGTTCATATTGAAAAAAAGACTATACTATGTCACTCGCAACATCGTCCGGCGATCGAATCCGATGAGTGACTTTTTTTGTAAAAAAATTGTTTAAACAATTGAAATGACTTCTTTTCAGTTTTTAAACAAAATATCTGAAACCCCGAATCGATAGCAACAACCGTTACCTAATAACGAGCAATTACGTAGAAGATATCAATTTGTTAACTAAGAAAAGAAAATAGCAATTTAATATTTTCCTTTGGCAAATATTTAGCGATAAATAAGCAACAAAGCGTTATCTCGATTAAATTCCTTTGCGACCAACTTCATCCTCTTTTACTTGAACATTATTAAAAAAATGTATTATAATAAAAGCAGAGAGTAACAAACTTTTTCTTTGCCAATTACTTTTTAACAACAAATTAGCTACGAATTTATAAAAATTAACTCTGCTTATTTCGTACTGCTAACTTATAAGATAAAAATGATTTAGTTTAAAAAGAGAAGGATTCTTTATGAATAACAATTTATTTATTTTCAATTTTTATTTTACATGGTAATGATGGTAACATGGTAAGTTTTATAGTACATGGTAAATAAGAGCAGCCGTTCGCATTCGAGCGGTTACCATCATGCTTGCGCGATACCGAAACTACCGAGTTACCGACGACGCCGTGAAAGAGTAGGACAGATAGTGTATAGCTCTGGCCTTTTCCTCTATCCGACGGCAGTCGAAGCGCTGGCGTCACACGGACGAGCCTCTGCATCTGTACGCGTGGCCGGCCGCGATCGAAAGTTCAGCTCTCTGGCCCGAAGCGAGCTTTCTTTGTGGACGAAGACGATTAACTTATTTTATAGCGCATGCTCAAAATGGCGCGAAGGCCCTGATAGGTCCCTTTGCAAGAGCGACCAATAACGCGAGGCTACAGCGAGCGCCACAGTCCGACCAATTGCGAGACTGCCCGCACTTTTCAAACCACAAAGATTGCTCAAATACTAAACAACATATACTTTTTAAATGTCTACAAACCTGTTTGATTATTAACATTTGACATAATTGAATCAACTATTGATTCATTATTTTTATCTGCTTGAATATCTTCTGGACTTTGAACTAAAATGCTATCATTGTTTAGAATATTAGCTAATTCGGACAAATTTATATCATTGTTTTCATCGGTGCATAATTGTGGTCCAGATATAATTCCTACAGGGTTATTTTCTACTACAATTTCGTATAAGATGTCAGGTAATGCTTTGTCTAAAATAGATTCACTTATCAGTACTGTTTCATTATTAGACGTAGAGGCTTGATTATCTCTCAAATTATCAATAGACTGCTCTTGTATTTTTTTATCTAAATTTACATTCACTAACGTCACTTCTTTCACAACTGGCCCATTTTTTTTTTGAAAACCTATATATTAAAAATTATCAAGAGGCACTGCCTCTTATACGCGAGACGACGTTTTGAGAATCCGTAGATTACCGGATCTCAATAACGGCTCAACCAATCGCTTTCTTAATAGGCTTATTGTATAGATTAGGGTCGACTTATATAATAAAAGTGTTCTTATTATTTCGCTGCGTTGTCTATAAATAAAGATATCGCGTTAATTGTTTTGGTTACAAGAGTAAAATTATTTAAGATTCTCCGTCGTCATTTTTACGTCTCGAAAAATGTCCCTTTCGTTTTTGCATCACTAAATGGCGCGGATTGATTTATCGACAGTTTGTTTGATTTATCGACTCTGTTGATGTTTGACGTGTGAGGTTAGTGATCCGCAGTGATCCGTTAATTAAGGTAAGTGTGACCTATTACTTGTTAAGGTAAGTATGACCCGTTAAGGTAAGAAATAAGCATGTAATTATATGTTAAGGATTAAATTTAATTTAATAATTCTATTATGATATAGCAGAAGTGGCAAGTGTCCTAGCCTATTTCTTTGGTGAAGAAGGCGTTGATCGATATAATGATCTTCAAGAGGGAGCATGCACCTTCAGATGATCAGTTGAGTATACTGCGCAAGGGTGAGGAATGGAATGAAGAAGCTTCCAAAAGACTGAAAGAAGAAAGAGAAAGGAAAGCTAAAGAGGAAAAGGAATATGCAAATTCTAGAAAACAAAAAGAGAATTTTGTACCTAACAGTTTTTACATAGATAAATATCAATATTTGATTGAGAAAGAAACTGCTTTAGAAGCAGATAAGAAAACAGAAGCTAATAGTAGTTATGGATGTGGTAAGTACAAAAATACAGATATTTTTAAAACTATAATTGCTATTTTTTAATATTTCATGTTTTAAATTTTTAGGGAGTAAAGAGAACGAAGAAGCACGCACAGTTGGCAGCTATCTAGGGCTTAAATGCTGCGTTAGATGCATCGAATGACTTTCTCGTGCTCTGCACTTCGTTTAAGAATATGATGCTCACTGCACACGTTTAACCTAACCAAGTAATATGCTAATTACAATTATTTAAATAGAATTATGCAAAATTTTCAAGCTTAATGAACTTAATAAAACATTTTTACATTAAATAAAATTTATTGACTATTTGTAACATTTTCGAATGTCGTATTATTTCAATCAATCAACGAGGACATTTATTACATTGTTTAATTAATTTTTAACAGGTCAATTGTTCCTTATTTGGAAAAACAGGCTCTTAGCATCTGAGCAAAGAAAAGTGATTCACTTGAATTCCAAGAGTTAAAGTCATTTTCAACGGGTACGAGAAAATTTTCTTTATGTTATAATTTTATATAATCTTAATATTTTTTTAACTTTACCGTGTTATATTTAGGTTTGGTTAGGGACTATATCTCTCGTACAGGAAGATTTGTGGATTAAAAATGACAGTAATTTACATGACGAATGGGACGAAGTAAATATCCATTACCGAAATATGTGTTGTAAATTTGCGTCGACGATTTCAAGAGTTTGATTCCAAAATTATTTTGGACGGATTTATTGTATTTTTTTTTATCGATCACTGCATGCAAGTACATGAATTATATAATATTGAAATAATGGTATCAACGTTGAAGTTAAAAGTTAAATATTCTTATGTATAATTTTTGAGCTTTAAATTATGCGGTAATTTTAAAGTAAATTAAAATAAAAAATAATAATTTTATAATTGTTGCAAGAAATGCTGCAAAAAACAGAGAGAACGCCAAGTGTCTCTTGTTTCAATATTTTTCGAAAAATTAAGAAACCGATCAAGACGTTTTCTGACGTTGATTTTGCAAATTGCCAATGTCATCTTATTTTAATTATTGTCTATGTTCAAATGTTAGAACATTGTCTAGGAATCGGTAAATGAACGTAAATTGTTATTAATAAAAATATCGACATAATGAATATATTATACGTAGTTTTTAATTGTTAAATTTATAAATAATAAAATTTTATATTACTTTAAGAAAACAAGATGTAATATTAACGGTGATTTTAGAATACGTGGAAGTTTGTTTAGCGACTAACAATGTACCTCAAGCTCTCAGACTACTAGATGACGCTAAAAGTCTGCTTTTACAAGTGAGTAAGGCTGATATAGAAATAGTAAAGCAGTTTAAAGAGTTGAGTTAATCGTGAGATCTTTAACGATAGATGTTCGAGACCAATGAAGAAAACTCTATTCTCTCGCTTTATCTTACTGCAAAAATTGAAATGTTTCAAAGTAGATGTTATTTGGAAAGCGGTTTATTTTCTGAAGCAAGCAAGAAATTAAAGAAAGCGATAAGCACTCTAGGCTATAATTTTCCACAACATAAATTCATGATCGACTTGAAATCGACGATTGAACTTGAAATGCTAAAATGGAGATTGATCTGTCCCAAACGTTGGAAGATCGACACTGTCGATGATTAGGGTAAAAATCATTATTTACAATAATTCTATAAATCTCATTTTTTATTAATATTTAGCATTATTTTTAACAATATTTTTCTTAGAGAATAATAATTATTATATATTTTAGATTATTTTATTTAATATATCTTCGCTGGAGATGATTGTAAGATGGTGTCCTGAAAGAAAAAAAAACAAATTAAGAATATTTTTGATATTTATATATATATATGTATATATATTTCACCAAATAATATTAATTTGTATGTTATTTTCTTTCAGATAATTTATATTTGTTGCTAATGTATTTGCCCAACTCTTAAAGAAAACAAATTTAAGTTTTTTTTAACACGTTAACGAGAAAATTTTAGTTTGATTACTGTTTTTTTTATTTCCTATTTGTAAATATATTCTACACCAACTGCAATAAAATACAACATGTTATTTACGGATATTGTTAAAAAGTTAGGCAAGCACATGTTTGAATAAATTGTGAATATTCTTTACAATATTGTTATCATCCATTTCTTACTTATTAATAAATATTATTTTACAGGTGGATGCAAAGAAGAAAATTTGGCAAAATGCTCTATTTTGGTTACATTCGTTACTACTTCTATGACTTATTGCTGTTTTTTATGCTGCATTAAATCTTATTTCCATTGTGATTTTAATTTTTCTCTATTTTACGCATTGACATTGAAGACAATTTTCCGCATTCTCGAATGTTTCTGCTTATATGTATAACCGCTTCAAAATTCGGCTTGAATAAAAATGATTATGTATTATTGGCAAACTTTCGATAACTTTGCTTTATTTTTCAAAAAAAATTATTTTTAACGTAATATTTAACGCAATGTACTTGAAAACTTATAATTTATTTCAGAAAATTTCTAGTATCCTATCTCGAATGAAAAGATACGTTGTGCAAAATAAATTTCTACCACGTGTAGTTAACTTACACAAAACAAACTTTGGCATATTAATTAAATTGATCGCGTCATTTAGAAGAAGGGTATACACAGAAAGACGGAATAACTTGATTCGCCTCACTTGATATTTTGGAAATCCTCTTTAGACACCCACTTACTTGGGTGCCCTTGTAATAATATTTCCTTGAGTACTCGAAAAGGTTTCGAGAATACCATGTTTCTTCTAGTTTTATGATAATGCTCTACAACACAGGTTCTGTAACTTTTGCAAAAAACACTTGAATATATTGGTCCTGAGATAAGCCCTTTGATTCAAGGTATGGTGGTATTCGTAGAAGAATAACCTGATTGTTTCCTTGTTTTAATAATGAGGCAGTTATGCCACACCGCCATGATGCTATGAGTATAAGGAGAATAGTGGCCAGTGTCTACCTTTTTTGTCGTAGCTTTTCTAACCACGCTTTTGAACTTAGATAACACCTGGATCCATGCAGAGGATTTCCATCTTCTCCCTGACGAGGGGGATTGAAGCGGTTCTGAAATAGGAGGTAAGACAGGAGTGGGAATCTATGAGTGAAAGAGTATATCCCTTGCAACCCGAAAAGAGCATCCAGTTTTCCAAATAACAGGTAGACAAGCTCGTATCTGAAATCAGTGCACCACGACGAAAAATCCAAGACTATAAATACATATGTGTCTCCCACTATGAGGGATGATGGTGTCGTCATACGTTGTGTGATTCTGAGAAGCTGTTCTTCATCCATGGTCATGGATTGATGTTTCACAAATGGAAAAACACCTTCTGCTATGTTCTTTTCAGTTACAGTTTGAAACAACCTCATTTCAAATGTCATTTTCTCATAAAATCTAGCGTTGGAGCCTTTGAACTCTTTCTCCTTGGGATATGCAACCATTACTCTCCATTCCATGGGAATCTGACCTGTTGATATTTTATCCAAAACCTCTTTAGCTGATATACTATCCTGGAGAAGATAATGGACTATTACACTTTTTGAAGTAGCAGGGGGTCCTCTGGGAAAGAATCCATGCTAAGTTCGATGAGCCTGCTTGTCGTACTCGTGAATCCACTGAGATAATGAAGGAATTATAGATTTGTCAGATAGTGGGGAGTCGGCCGGTGTGCCTCGTGGCGGCCGGACGTGTCGCGCTGGTGCTCCGGAAAATTTTAGGAAAAAAGTGGATTTTTTGACTCCTGGAGCGTTGGACATAGAAAATTGTTGTTCCGGGAGCTTTCTTGCTATGGATTAAATATAGATTGACATAATTTTTGATATTGTTAGTTAAAATGTATGTATTGAACTTTATTGTTAATTAATGTATGTCCCTGGTCGCAATTTATGGAAGAATCGTGTGAATGAGATATTTATTGAATTTACTATGTGCTTTTGCTTAATAGATTTTACAGGTGTCAATTATATATCTGCTTTCTAAAGTAAGTATCGAGGTTAGGAATGCCACGTGCTTCGAAGGCGCAGGAACTATGGTGTGCTCGGAAATTTTTATTTTTATGTTTTTGGGGGATTTAATTTAATTGTATATTAATTTCTAAGCTATTGTACGTTATTTTGGATATTTTGGTCAATTTAAAGTATTCTGGGTTAAGATTCAACTTTTATTGAGTGTACTTAAGATTATAATAAATGGGCGTTATGATTCTTATATGATTCTTATATATTGTTATAATTTATTTTATTGAGCATTTGCGGGTTGGCTTTTAGCTGTGATTTAGTTCCTGCAGTGTTTGTTAACTAATGGCATTGATTTGCCAATTGCACACTGTGGCGCTGATTGCTGTGGTCAGTTAATGGTCATTAGGTGGATGGGCTGTGCAGTGACATGGTCTCGTGTCACACTTTATATAGTCTTTAATGAATAAATCGTTTATTGTGTGATAATTAATAGTCTATTACCCTCCTATCCCTTTATAATTAAAATATGGTTAGTGTGAATGTGTGAGTGAATGTGAGTCTTCGTTTTAATTAATGGCGTTGCAGTTGCATTATGTTTTATTGTAGTACAACTGTTGTGCCATTTGTATGTATTATTAATATGGTTATTTAGATATTAAGTCCTTATGCTAACTCTACATAAGTTATTTGTTGATTATTTATCGCGTAAGTTAATCTTTGACTAAATGAATTGGAAAAGCTCTTGCGAGACAAGCTGTAATGTAATTATCTAAACAGCTTTTACTTGAATTACTATTGACCAAGATATGTTAAAACATATGTTGCTGTGGAGTTTCAGCCATACTGGATTAATGTTCATAGAATTATGAATGAATGTTGCATTTCTACGAGTCTTAACTGTCAATGACTCTGGAGAATTAAATTCTATACAGCAATGGATTGAGTTAATTTCCTTATAAATTTTCAATCGGGATAATAATATGTATATGCTTGTTAAATTCCTATACATTCGGGATGTTGTTTGAGATATAAGAGATTTAATATTGTTGGGTTTGTGGTGGATTATATATTATGTAATACATTGAGACATACCCTATTACTAAGTCTCATTTAATTTGAAATAATATTAATTGAGTTACAAGCACATGGTTATACATATATATAATAAAAACGATAAACATAGTTATTTTCAGACTAAAACTTAAACTATTATATTTATTGTTTATTTAACTGTTGTCCCCTGTCTAAAATGTTAAATTGTAAGCTGTTACTTAATATGAGTGTTATACAGTCTTAATTAATTTATTTATTAGAAATGTATGGTTTCATTAAGCCCCTGAATATTTAATATTCTGCTATGGACTTTAAAAACTTAAAATTAAAGTATTAATGAATTTTGTTGATTAAATCTTATTAAGTTTATTGGACTACATATAGAATTATAATTATAAGCTATATGAACTCAGATAATTGTACAATTGTTAATGATAGCCTTTGCGGAGGGATTGAATTCCTGTTGAGATCACTTTGATAAAACTATACTGTTATATTAATAATCAAACCCTTTGGGCGTTACATAATTTATGGATTTCTGCTGAATCCTTAGTTTTAATATACGATTGAAACTGATGACCTCTGGGTGACTCTTCTCTTTGCAACTGATGCAGCTGGGGATGATTTAAACTTGTTGATGATTCTATATTGATAATTTTATTTATTTATATAGTTATTTATTATTTATATAATTTATTTAATTATTCTTCTATTATTTATTTACACATTATTATTTTAACTTATTTTATTATTTTAATTCTGTTATATTATACCCTTGTTCTTAATTTATTTGTTATATTTGCCTTTTTGCGGTTGTTATTTAATTCTATTTATCAATTATTTATAATTGTTGAATGGTTAATATTTACAATTGTTATTACTAGTTGTACATATTGAATTCTTTATCTGTGATATTGTTACTTCATTATATTGTAATTATTTTGTTATTTTATTGTTTTAGTGTTTTACTTAATTTATTATTTATTTATTACTTTATTTATTTAATTTATTGTTTGATCATCAATGGGTTTACTATATTACTGTTAAATTATTATTTCGTTCAATTGTTAATGGCGTGGTTGTGTTTCTGTGGCGCTTGGAAGATAAAGACTGTCGTCATAATTGAAAACTCTTATCATGAAATATAATCTTAAAACATATACAGATTTATAATGAGCAATATTAATTATCTATGTATGAGATAATTACAACATTGAAGTCTTGTTATTCTACATGAGTCTGTTGATCTTTATGGATGAATCCCCGTCGCATGATGTCCTAATGACTATGCTGTTACTAATGGATATCTGAAACAAAATAAAATATTATTACGATAAATGCTAAGCCTGGGGACATTGTAATAATATAACATCGTGGTGTGAAAAGTCCATCACTCCCCAACCGATGTGGTCTCATCGAAAAGTTTACTAGCAGAGAGAGTACTCTGCTTTAACCAAAAAAACTATGATTTTTTCAATGAACAATGTCTCATTTAGAAAATAAATCTGGCGACTTCTCGGATGAGCCGTCAATTCGCCGCGACCGTGTACCCGACATGGCGCGTTCGTTAGTCTGCGAGGGACAAACGGAGGGGTGTGCTGGCAGGCACCCCGTTTGGTGATGCATCTGTTGGCCGATCTGGTGGCGATGGTCCTCTCCCTGAGACGTCGCTTTCCTCAACATGCAAAGGGACATCTATAATCGAAAAGATAGATGATATTGAAGAAATTGAAATAGACGAAGACTTAAATGCCACGTTTACCGATAAAATGAATGGCTCAGTTAAGAGGATTGAAGTTAATACTGAAATTATAAATCCTATTGATGGAAAAGACAAAAATATTCACCAGATAACGTCAATGCCGCAGCGGAAGCCTCGTAAAAGAACCATTGTCGATGACGATTCTCCTGTTAAAAAAGAAATTAAAGTTTTCAAAAAGATTCCACATAGATCCTGGACGATAGAACAATCAGATGATGAAACAGAACGTAGATCCGGGGCAATCTTGTTGAGCGAGGACTCATTCGACGAGCCTAGGAGAGAAAAAATAGTTAGAACTAAATCTAAAAATACTAATAGAGGTAAGAGTTATTCTCCTATTGAGGAAATAATAGATAATCGAAATCTGAGTACTCACATTATTGGCGAACGGGCCATTGCCTGGATAAATGAAGTTGATCTTACCCGGGCTAAGTCAAAGAATCTTCAAGGCAGAACATCCGGCGACATGACAAACCTAAAAAAAAGTTAAAACAGTCATTGAAGCGCTAGTATCAAGAGCCTCAGACGTAGGTGATCCGGCTTACTTCCGTCAGGAAAACAAAGAACTAAAACTTAATTTAAATGAATCCAAAAACAATATTAACAAACTCACAAAACAAGTAACTACACTAAGTAAACAAATAAAGTATATTATACAGGAAAACGCCAATCTTAAGGCGCAAATCAAAACCTTGTCTAGTAAATTTATTAATGTACAACAGCCTGGTCCCTCCAATGTTAAAACTGATTATATTGCTCAAAGGCCTAAGAATTTAAATTTACTTCAAGGGAACAAGCCAAAAATTGTTTGTATCGAGACAGGAAGATTTATTACTCCGGAGAAGATTTCGAAGATGAAACTCAATGATGTCGTCGCTGATACCGTCGATATTGATGAAGAGATCGAACGGTTATATTCATTGAAATCCAGAATTAGCTCTAGATACTTCGGCACACCGACATCTGAGTCTGGAAAAAGTGTTACTAGTGAGCATAAGCAAAGTTAACCAGACTATGAAGAAAACTTTCCACCAATCCGTTCTACAATTAAAATGGGAGGGCAAAGAAGAGCAGTCTCCTTTTCAGATGTGGAAGAAAAATTAAACTTACCCAGAAGCTATTCACGTGTTGCTCGGAATACAAATAATGTTCCTCGTCAACAAAATAAAAAAAAGATCAAAAGAGCTCCCAAAAAGACGGTAGTCTCTATAAAGTTGAATTCTGAAAAAACAAATTTATCATATGCGCAAATTATTAAGATCGCAAAAGAGAAGATCCAACTTACAGAGTACGGCGGTAATAACACTAGGCTTAAAAGAGCTCTTAATGGAGCCTTAATGATTGAGCTTCCTGGCGCCAGTTCCTTTGAGCAGGCGGATAAATTGAAGAAGAAATTGGAG
This sequence comes from Cardiocondyla obscurior, assembly GCF_019399895.1. NCBI lineage: Eukaryota > Metazoa > Arthropoda > Insecta > Hymenoptera > Formicidae > Cardiocondyla > Cardiocondyla obscurior. The sequence goes on along the minus strand of NC_091872.1, from coordinate 231,223 downwards.
GAAGTGCTCAGTGATAATGCACATATAACTCGGCCGATTGCTCTTGGTGAAGCCAAAATTTGTAACTTTGATGAGTCAGTCACCAAGGAGGAGATAGCTGGTACGGTACGATTGCCTCTGCTGTAGATGCCAGGATTTCGAACTTTCAAGTTAGTGACATTAATTTAATGCGCAATGGCATGAATATGGCTTGGATCCGCGGGCCTCTAGTGTTTATTGATAGAATTGCTAATTTGGGCAAAGTGGTCCCTTGCCAGAGTGGACCAATCCAAATCCAGACGTATCCAGTGTTTTAAATGCTGGCATTTTGGTCATGCAGCTACAAGCTGTAAAAATAATTATGAAAGGTCTAAACATTGTTTTAAATGCGGAAATTCAGGCCATCTTTCTAAAGACTGCAAGGCTAAAAACAAATGCATGATATTCGAAGATATAAATATGCCCAACAACCACAGAATCGGCTTCTTTTATTGTTATGCCGTCAACAATTTTGGGCCTAATAACACAATGACAATTTCAAAAAATGCTGCCACTGATCATAGTTATGCCAGAATATAAGAAAACAAACAAATTACCTTTTTTAAATATGCTGCAAGCAAATCTAAACCGATCCAGATATGTATATGACATACTTACACAATATATTAGAGAAAACCCTTATCATGTTGCTTTTATTTCAGAGCCTCCATTAAACATTAATATGCCTGGAGGGTTTTATAGTAGTGACAAACTTGCAGCTATTTATGTCGATCAGACATTAATTAGGCCGGCACCAACAGTTATTCTGAAAAGTGACGGAATTATCGCGGTTAGAATCGACGAAATTACATTAATATCTATTTATATATCGCCTAATTGTCTTAGAAACGATTTTGATAGACTTATATTAGATATAGAATGCGTCTTACAGCTCAGCTCTGAGAGAAGTGCGATAATCGCTGGCGACTTTAACGCGAGGTCGTCACTCTGGTTTGATTCACGTACCAATTGGAGGGGTGCTCGGCTTTGTAAATATATTGCTAATTCTAATATTCTTATCCTTAATAATGCCTCACCTACGTGTATTCGTTCCCAGAGATCATCCATTATTGATTTAACTCTCTGCACTGATGATATTTATAATCATATCAATGAATGGCGTGTTCGTGATACGGATGTTAATCTTTCGGACCATCATTGAGTTTCTTGGAAGTTTTACCTTAAAAAGAAATTTAAAATTAATAAAAATAAGTATAATTATAAACGGTGGAAATATAATGAACTAAATATTGAGCTTTTTAACGAAATTGTAGAATGGCTCCCAGTTGATAACGATCTGAAAGCGGAAGACATGTCTAGGAGAATTTCCGACATATTATATGACGCTTGTTCCGCAGCTATGGGACGATCTTTTTACCCTGTCTATAAGAATCGCCAAATGTATTGGTGGAACTCCGAAATAGAGTCCGCAAGGTTCAGATGCACTCGTCTTTGGCGGGTCATTACTAAAATAAATAAAAACAAAAGTGTTAGTAAAACAGAGAGAGTTAGAGCTAAAAACTTATATAAAGATAGTCGTAACAAATACAGGAGATTAATTAAAAAGTCTAAACGTACCTGTTGGAAGGAACTGATTAAAAAGATCAATGACGATCCCTGGGGACTCTTGTATAAAATAGTTGTTAATAAATTAAAGAGGACTGTTGTCACAATGGCTGAGCTCCTTCTAGCTGCATCTATCGATGAGTTAATTTCTGATTTATTTCCTACTGGCGATGCACATGACCCTTTGGTAATCTGGAAAAATTATCAATGTGAGGACTTCCATGAAATTGAATTTGATGAGGTGATTAGTGCCATCGGGCGAAGGAATAATAGTGCGGCTCCTGGTCCTGATGGCATTAGTGCACTAATTTGGAAAGCGATGTCGCACTCCTTCATACAGCGGGTTGTCTTGTTGTATAATAAGTGTCTGAGAGAAGGCGTCTTCCCTGTAGATTGGAAGATAGCTAGACTGGTCCTTATTCCCAAGACAGCTGTCCTTGATGTTAATAACCCCAAAGCCAGATCAATTTGTCTTTTAAATAAAATTGGAAAAATTTTAGAAAGTATTCTTTCTAAAATTTTTATAATTAATCATCGAATTAATTGTTACCTGAATGACACTCCGGAAGCACAGCTGTCTGGGAATCAATACGAATTTCGTTCGAGGTTATCAACCTGTGATGCTTCAGAGCACGTTGTTGGCTTGATCGAAGATTCTAACTGAGAACGCAGATATACTGTCGGTGTAAGTCTGGATATTAAGAATGCCTTTAATAGTATCCCTTAGAGCTGCATCAGGAATGCACTTGTACATATTAGATTACCCGATTACTTGCGGCGTATTATTGACGATTATTTACACTGTCGTACCATTGTTTATGCAATTAAGATAGATGGGCGTGATGTTCGTAAAATGAGTGCTGGCGTTCCGCAGGGCTCAATTTTGGGCCTACTGTTATGGAATATCACATACAATAACGTATTCACTACAAGTTTAAATCTTAACTGTCGTATTATCGGATATGCGGACGATACGCTCATTTTGGCTAATGGCCCGACACCGCGTATTGCCATTGCTAGAGCACAGCATCAGGTCGACAGTGTGGTACAAAAAATACTCGGATTAGGATTGTCGGTTGCTCCGGAAAAGACCGAAATTGTATTGTTTCGACCCAGCCGTGCAAAACCTTTTATTAACAAACGTATCAAAATTTGTAATGTTAAAATTAATTTTAAAGAAAAAATAAAGTATTTGGGCATAATCCTGGACAACAAGTTAAACTTTTATGATCATACGAAATATATTTGTGATAAAACTGAAAAAACATTTACTGCGTTAATAAGGATTATGCCTAATTTAAATAAGCCTTCATACAAAAAGCGTTTGTTATATTATTATATTATTATTTCTATAATTTTATATAGTTTGCCGGTTTGGTTCAGGCGAGAGAGAATGCAGAACTCTATCGTGCGAAGTTTAAGGAAAGTTCAAAGGAAATTTTGTAACAAGTTGATTTTTGCATATTGTACGGTATCTTTCCTCGCCTGCACCTTACTGGCGTCTACTCCACCCATCGATATACTGGCTGGGTCGCGGAAAAACATATTTATAAAAATTAAAGAATGTAAAGATAGGGGTCTTGACCGGGAGCAATTGACCCTTGCGACTAAAATAATTAAGAATGAAGAACGGGATTATCTCAGGAGTTGTTGGTTAGATTTCATTAGTCAGTCCAAAAATGTTGCAATATGGACTCTTAAGGCTGTCCTCCCCCATTTCTATGAAAGGTTAGATATACAACATAGGGAGTTAAGTTATTTTATTACTCAATTCTTGACAGCTCATGGGGAATTTTCTCCATTCCTCTATAGAATTCAGAAAATAGAGTCATTAAACTGCAGGTATTGTAATACCGATCTTACCGATTCAGTTGAACACACGCTTTTATATTGTAGTGCATGGAATAATCAAAGGATATTCTTAATTGAAATTTTTGGCGCGGGGTCCAATCTCTCCCACATTATTGGCAGAATTATCGAAGATAAAAAGTGTTGGGGGTCTTCAAAAAATTTTGTTCGAATGTCATTAAAAAAAAAAGCCTTAAGCCACCGTAGTTATCTTATTACCTTACTTTTAACATGATGATTTGGTTTCTGGAGATCTTCATAATCTCCAGAACCTGGATCAGTTAATATTTATTTATTTATATGTTTAATTTTCTTTTAATTTTATTGTATATCTCAATTATTGATGGTATTTTACAATTTGCCGTAGCTGTATACCCTATACTCTGACAAGATTCTGGTTAATTCACAAAGTGGAATAATTCCCCCTTTATTGCTTATTCTCCGGATAGAAGTTTTACAAACCATGTAATGGGACTCTTAGACTTGGGCAGTATAACTAAATGTTTGTTTTTGGTGTTCGTCTATATCTATGTTATGTCCCTGTGAATGTCCTGCATGTGGCGGGATTTTTAGCCGGTATGCCGATAGCGGTGAGTCCGGCACGGCAAGTTGTGACCGGCCCACTGGTGTGTGTAATGCTGTTGCTATATCAAGAGGTTCAAAAAATAAATAGAGAGAGCAGTTATCATAATGAAAAAGAATAAACGAAACTAAGTATATTTTATTTGTTACTGTTATTTATAAATGTCCCAAATTGATAATTTCACCTGTGGAAGAGAAATGATTATTGAGTTTGGTCAATGGATATGCGGTTCTCTTTGTAAGGCGGTTTTCTTTGTAAAGCGGTTTTCTCAGCGATCATCTAGGCGGTTCTCTATACGGTTATCAATGCGGTTCTCTAAGCGGTTATTAATGCGGTTACTTTCTTAGCGTGTGAACTGAGAGAGAGAGAGAGTGAGTGGACAAAAAGCCGTCTCCTTATCGACTCTTAATATGCGGGGTACAGAAAAGAAAGAGAGAGAGAGAGAGAAAGAGAAAGAGAACAAAGAAATAGATAACCTCAGCCTCTTTCTTTCTATCAGAGCCCTGTATAGAATCAACTCAGAAGAGTTGATTCTTCGCCGTAGGAAATGCAGAAAAAGAAACATACCCTTTGTCTGAATAAAGTTTTATTGCAGCTTAGTAAACACAATTCGTATAAGATAATATTCGCGTATCGTTTTGCGACAACCTAGACTCTCTGAATCTTCCGAAAAAACATAAGAAGATCGCTTCTTCTCGCTGCAGGCTCAGACCTCTCCTTGTCTCCGAGAGGGGGCCTGGCCAATCACAATGCGCTAGCAAATCTCTCAGGCAGCGCGCAACTCAAATCGTCTCCGGTCGTTGACGCAACAAATGCATTTTCCCCCCACTCAAAAACACAAAAAAAAAAAAATATTACAGAAAATAATTAATCTTAGTAACAAGTATTCTAAAACTGGTCAACAGGAAGAAACAACCAATCAGAACACCAAAGAGTTACAGATGCACTTATCGCGAACAATAAGCAGTTATACAAGCAGCCAAAGGACACGATGAACAGTCGAATATACAGCCAATCGGAGCGCGTTATTTCTTAACCAATTACGGGAGGCTATTCCTATCGCACCACCTATATCAACCGAGGTCTGGAGTCTCTCTGGCATTCTTTCTCGACCAGTCACTCTGAGAGGTCAAACGCGATGGAAGCTTTCAGCTGGATTATGACATACGTCGACGGCATCGAAAATATGCTGGATATGATTAAACGTTTGCCCGTCGAAGTTGCTGGTATGATATTTGCATTGTTGGATAACAAAACTCTTGAAATTATTTCCAGTGTCAGCAAGACATGGAGGGCGAGATCCGAATACGAGCGAAAACGGAGACGTCAGTTGCAGCTTACTAAGACCAGGAGGCAGTGATGGGAATTTTAGCTCCGAGCAACATCGATGTTGCTGGAGTGGGGAACCACGCACACACGCCAGCGTCCTGTCGGTGAGCGCGCTTCGTTTGGCTTCGCTCGGCTTTCAGAAGAGGACAGATATATATATGTTCCGTCTTCGTCGCACCGAAGCAGCTACGATTCGTAGGCGACGAGTCGTAGCCTTCGAGTTACGGTGACTAAGACGAGTGCTCGCATCGTGCGAGCCGCGTGAATCGCGGGCACCAAGATGCATGTTTTTTTACAGGCTGTATGTTAGAATATGATGTGGTCTTCCGCACTACCCAGGAGGTGCCACTTACAGTGCGTTAGGTTTTTTAATGTGGACCTTCGCCAGTAGCCATATCATACCACATTTCTGAATTGTCCAACACGCAAAGTGTCCGACAAACTTAATATTAAATTGTTAATAAACTGTCTAACACGCAAAGTGTCCGACAGAATGCGTATACTATATGTAGGAAGGATAATTTTTTACGGGAGTAAATGAAAAAGAAGAGCAACAATATTATTTAAATTTTTATTTTATTAATTAAAAAAAAATTGGTAAATTTTTTGGCCGCTCCGGCCTCGCATGCCGCCCCGGCCTCGCATGCCGCCCCGGCCTCGCATGCCGCCCCGGCCTCGCATGCCGCCCCGGCCTCGCATGCCGTCTCGGTCTCGCATGCCGTCTCGGTCTCGCATGCCGCCCCGGCCTCTCCAAAAACTCCCTCGCGACCGTCCGGCCGCGTAACCTCTTTTTCGTTTTTCTAAAATGTATAAATAAAAAAATAAGTATACTAAATATAAATAATAAATATGAATTTAAATATTGTTATTACTTTGCTGCTTCTGCTGCGGCTGCGGCTGCTGCTCTTGCTGCTGCGGCTGCGGCTGCTGCTCCTGCTGCTGCGGCTGTGGCTGCGGCTGCGGATGCGGATGCGGCTGCGGCTGCGGCTGTTGTTGCAGTTCTTCCTGCAACTGCTTACGTGTTTGTAAAAGTTCGGTAATTTGGTGCTCTACCTCCACGAGCCGCTCTAACGCACTATTTTCTAGAAAATGAAAAAGGTATTAATTTTACAATATATGAATTACAAAAAAATTAACAATTATGTATATTACTTACGAGGATTTTCGCTCATCTTTAGACGATTTCGCTCGCTTTTAGACGTCTACTGCTCGTTTATAACTTTGTAAGCGATTATATACAATACATTTGTTTTGCCCTAAGCTACGAGCGTTTCGTGACCGCGAGCAGAAACAATAAATAAAATATTATTATATATACTGAAAGTACTTCTACAGTTAAATTAGTATATATTGACAGTTTATTTGCTCAATTGTAATAGTTTTTGTGAGAAATAATTATTACAGAAAGCTGCAACAGATTGTAAGTCTTTTCAATTTATTTTTTATTTTTTCGTATCTAATATTTATAATATATAAAACATTAAAATGTGCGATTTATTGAAAAAGAAAGCTAAGCGAAGCTTTGTTGAAGCTTGGCTTTCTGATGATCGCTATAAATCTTGGATACGAAAAGTTCCCTCAGATGATAGTTTATATCATTGTATTATTTGTAAAAAAGATTTTTCGTGCAATACATGTGTATCACGACATGCGGATTCTGCGTGTCATAATGAGAAAATTAATGAAACCGATTTTGAAACAAATAATGACGCAAACGAGAAAAATATTAGTTACGGGGCACGGCAAACATTCCGACAACAATGGTTAGATATTGAAATATTTAAACCATGGTTGCGCGAAGTATCACATAATAAAAAATTATGTTTTTGTACATTTTGTGAAATATATATGGTGGCTAAATTATCGAATATTTATCGTCATGCAGAATCCGAAGTACATATTATTAACAATGAAAATAGAAAAAAAAAAGATATAAATGATATGTGTGACAAAAATATGAACGTGGAATCACTTGTGCCGTTTAATGATGAAAAGAAGGCAGCAGAAATTCGATATGCTGCATTTATTGCTGAAAAAAATATTTCATTCGAAACGGCACAAGATATTCTAACATTGTTTAAAGAAATAGGAAAGGATTCTAAAATAATAAAAGGCATGACAATGAATCGAAAAAAATGTAAAGGAATTATTTCCAACGTTTTATGTCCGATAGAAACAAATCGTGTAGTTTACATATTACAAAATAATAAATTTTCAATTTTTGTAGATGAAACATCAGACATTTCGAATCAGAAATGGATGACGTTTCTTGTGCGGTATGTTGATCCTGAAACGTTAGATAGTCGTTCACAATTAGTAAAATTAATAAATATTGACGCAAAAAATAGCAGCGCGGAAAAATTATTTGATGCATTTTTAAATGAAATGTGGAAATTGCAAATTCCATTTCAAAATATAATTGCTATGTCATGCGACAATGCACATGTTATGGTGGGCAAATATTCATCTTTTAAAACAAAACTTCAAAAGTTTTGTCATAAATTATTAACATTTTCATGCCCGTGCCATTCCGCAGCTTTAATTGCACATAATGCATGTAGTAAAATTCCAGAACATTGCGAAGAATTTGTTAAAAAAGTAGCAACTTTTTTAGTCCGAAACGTTCGGCTATTTTTGAAGAACTTGCTATAAGTTTTCAGGAAACAAACCGCAAAATTTTAAAGTTGTCAGATACACGATGGCTTTCTCGGTATTCAAGTATTGAACGACTTCTTGAGTACTGGAATACTCTATTTCTGTTTTTAACTGAAATAGTAGTAAATAAAAAAACAAAATCTGGAGAATATATACTTTCTATAATGCAAAAACCTGATACAAAAGCTTACCTATTATTTTTAAAACATATTTTATATCATTTTAATTCTTTCAATCTCTTTTTCCAAAGCCTAGAAACAAGAATCCAAGTATTAAACAGAAAATCTTTAGAATTTTTATGTGGCATTTGTAGAAATTTCTTAAAACCTGAGCTATTAAGCAGTTTAAAAGAAATTGATATGCCAAAGTTTGATAAAACAGAAAATCAAATTTCAATAAATGAAATATATTTAGGAGAAGAATGTCAAATATATCTAAATAATTTAATTACGGAAGGACATGCAGACGTTGTTGCAAACATTCGACGAGATTGTTTGCAATTTTACGTAACAGCTGCACAAGACATTTGTAAAAGGCTACCAATACGTGATGCCTTTTTATCAAAATTAAAAGTTTTTGAATTTAATACGGCTTTACGCGATAGTAATAAAGTTCATTTCGTGATGTCTCTTATATCGTGAGCACCTTTGGAGACTTTGATGAAAAAGATTTGAAGGAAGAGTGGTTTGCATTATACAAAGATTTTTCAGAATCAGATAAAAATTTGTTAGCAATATTAGAGTTTGATGAATTGTGGAAAAAAATTTTAAAAAGTCATCGATATCCTAATTTAAAGTCTGTCTTGAATGCTGTTAGATCATTGCCAAATTCAAATGCCGATTCCGAAAGAATCTTTTTTTTTTTACCAGATATAAAAACTAAAAAACGAAACAAACTTGCACTTGCAAACGTAAATGCTTTATGCGTGTTTAAGTCAGCATTAAAAGCGAGAAAGGAAACCGCTCTAAATATTAACATCAATGAAGAGCATTTATCTTTAATGTCAACAGACAAATTATATTCTACATGTCATAAAAAACAAGAAAGTCATCTAACATTATATACTGCAGATGATTGTGACATGGCTGGTCCTTCCTCGTCTACAATGCTATAAATAATTTATTTATGAAAATAAGAAGTTTAATAATTATCAATTCAATATTAAGTTTGTCGGACACTTTGCGTGTTGGACAGTTTATTTATTATTAATTCAATATTAAGTTTGTCGGACACTTTGCGTGTTGGACAGTTTATTTATTATTAATTTAAAATTAAATTTCTCAGACACTTTGCGTGTTGGACAGTTTATTTATTATCAATTTAAAATTAAATTTGTCGGACACTTTGCGTGTTGGACAGTTTTTTTTTTATCAATTCAATATTAAGTTTGTCGGACACTTTGCGTGTTGGACAATTCAGAAATGTGGTATGATATGGCTACTGGCGAAGGTCCACGTTAAAAAACCTAACGCACTGTAAGTGGCACCTCCTGGGTAGTGCGGAAGACCACATTATATTCTAACATACAGTCTGTAAAAAAACATGCATCTTGGTGCCCGCGATTCACGAGGCTCGCACGATGCGAGCACTCGTCTTAGTCACCGTAACCGTAGGCTACGAATCGTAGCTGCCTCGGTGCGACGAAGACGGAACATATATATATCTGTCCTCTTCTGAAAGCCGAGCGAAGCGCGCTCACCTACAGGACGCTGGCGTGTGTGCGTGGTTCCCCACTCCAGCAACATCGATGTTGCTCGGAGCTAAAATTCCCATCACTGCCAGGAGGCAACTTTACAGGTCCAACGGTGGTGAGGTTTTTAAAAGTAAAACGTTTGTCGTGAATGGACAAAACGGTAGTGTTAGCAGGGAAAAACCGGAATGGACTCGCCGACATACAAAAACACAAACCGGGAACAAGAAGCGCAATAAATCAAAAACGAATAATCTAAGTAAGATTAGTCTTCGAATATAACATTAAAGAATAAAATATTAAAATATTTCGCACTTTTCTTAACATTATTATGTACCCCTAATTTAATAACGATCTTGTAAATGTAATAAAGATTTTCTTTGTACGTTTTCTTGTTTTACCAAAAATAATTATTACATTCGTTACTACTACTTCTATGACATATTGCTGTTTTTTACGCTGCATTAAATCTCATTTCCATTGTGATTTTAATTTTTCTCTATTTTACGCATTGACATTGAAGACAATTTTCCGCATTCTCGAATGATTCTGCTTATATGAATAACCGCTTTAGAATTCTGCTCGAATAAAAATGATTATGTATTATTGGCAAACTTTCGATAACTTTGCTTTATTTTTCAAAAAAAATTATTTTTAACGTAATATTTTCCGCAATGTACTTAAAAACTTATATTTTATTTCAAAAAATTTCTAGTATCCTATCTCGAATGAAATGGTACGTTGTGCAAAATAAATTTCTACCACGTGTAGTCAACTTACACAAAACAAACTTTGGCATATTAATTAAATTGATCGCGTCATTTAGAAGAAGGGTATATCACAGAAAATAATTAATCTTAGTAACAAGTATTCCAAAAGTGGTCAACAGGAAGAAACAACCAATGAGAACACCAAAGAATTACAGATGCACTTATCGCGACCAATATGCAGTTATACAAGCAGCCAAAGGACACGACGAACAGTCGAACATACAGCCAATCGGAGCGCGTTATTTCTTAACCAATTACGGGAGGCTATTCCTATCGCACCACCTATATCAACCGAGGTCTGGAGTCTCTCTGGCATTCTTTCTCGACTAGTCACTCTGAGAGGTCAAACGCGATGGAAGCTTTCAGCTGGATTATGACATACGTCGACGGCATGGAAAATATGCTGGATATGATTAAACGTTTGCCCGTCGAAGTTGCTGGTATGATATTTGCATTGTTGGATAACAAAACTCTTGGGATTATTTCCAGTGTCAGCAAGACATGGAGGGCGAGATCCGAATACGAGCGAAAACGGAGACGTCAGTTGCAGCTTACTAAGACCAGGAGGCAACTTTACAGGTCCAACGGTGGTGAGGTTTTTGAAAGTAAAACGTTTGTCGTGAATGGACAAAACGGTAGTTTTAGCAGGGAAAAACCGGAATGGACTCGCCGACATACAAAAACACAAACCGGGAACAAGAAACGCAATAAATCAAAAACGAATAATCTAAGTAAGATTAGTCTTCGAATATAACACTAAAGAATAAGATATTAAAATATTTCGCACTTTTCTTAACATTATTATGTACACCTAATTCAATAACGATCTTGTAAATGTAATAAAGTTTTTCTTTGTACGTTTTCTTGTTTTACCAAAAATAATTATTACATTCGTTACTACTACTTCTATGACTTATTGCTGTTTTTTACGCTGCATTAAATCTCATTTCCATTGTGATTTTAATTTTTCTCTATTTTACGCATTGACATTGAAGACAATTTTCCGCATTCTCGAATGATTCTGCTTATATGAATAACCGCTTTAGAATTCTGCTCGAATAAAAATGATTATGTATTACTGGCGAACTTTCGATAACTTTGCTTTATTTTTCAAAAAGAATTATTCTTAACGTAATATTTTCCGCAATGTACTTAAAAACTTATATTTTATTTCAGAAAATTTCTAGTATCCTATCTCGAATGAAAAGGTACGTTGTGCAAAATAAATTTCTACCACGTGTAGTTAACTTACACGAAACAAACTTTGGCATATTAATTAAATTGATCGCGTCACTTAGAAGAAGGGTATATCACAGAAAATAATTAATCTTAGTAACAAGTATTCCAAAACTGGTCAATAGGAAGAAACAACCAATGAGAACACCAAAGAATTACAGTTGCATTTATCGCGACCAATATGCAGTTATACAAGCAGCCAAATGACACGACGAACAGTCGAACATACAGCCAATCGGAGCGCGTTATTTTTTAACCAATTACGGGAGGCTATTCCTATCGCACCACCTATATCAACCGAGGTCTGGAGTCTCTCTGGCATTCTTTCTCGACCAGTCACTCTGAGAGGTCAAACGCGATGGAAGCTTTCAGCTGGATTATGACATACGTCGACGGCATCGAAAATATGCTGGATATGATTAAACGTTTGCCCGTCGAAGTTGCTGGTATGATATTTGCATTGTTGGATTACAAAACTCTTGGGATTATTTCCAGTGTCAGCAAGACATGGAGGGCGAGATCCGAATACGAGCGAAAACGGAGACGTCAGTTGCAGCTTACTAAGACCAGGAGGCAACTTTACAGGTCCAACGGTGGTGAGGTTTTTGAAAGTAAAACGTTTGTCGTGAATAGACAAAACTGTAGTGTTAGCAGGGAAAAACCGGAATGGACTCGCCGACATACAAAAACACAAACCGGGAACAAGAAACGCAATAAATCAAAAACGAATAATCTAAGTAAGATTAGTCTTCGAATATAACATTAAAGAATAAAATATTAAAATATTTCGCACTTTTTTTATCATTATTATGTACACCTAATTCAATAACGATCGAGTTTGTGTTAAGATTTTGCACTTATATGGCAAACGCTCATTAGCTACTGATCGCGCTTTGTTCGTTCGGATGACACCTTAAAACGCTTGAGTTTGCAATTTCTTTTATCTTTCCTATTCTTATGCTTAATCCTATTTCTGTATGTCCGTCTCATATGTATGTTTTAACTTTATTAAAATAATTTGCTGTTGCTATTTCTCAGTTTGTATAATCATTTGCATTTAAAGCAGGAACTTTATTAAATTTATAATTTTTTTCATAATAAAAAATGGCAGACAGGAGGTTCGGCCTTTTTGCGGGGGGCCACACGATTGTTTAAACTAACCTAACCCACTCCATTGTAATTGATGTGTGAATCTTGATACGCTATGACAGTTGTTAACCCATTCAAACTTAAAATGCAAATCTCAAATTATAATTTTGCTTTTTACGATGTGCTATGCATCAGATTTTTATAACCACACCGGATGTAATTAAAAATTTCAAATACATCCGATATTCCGCAGTCTGTAAAAGTGGGACGGCAAAAAATTTGTTGCATTTCCCATTTTCAATATTTTTGTTATTATTATATTCTTATTTTTTTTCCATTTTCTTATTATGGACGTAAAAAATTTGTTGCATTTTTTAGTTTCAATATTTTTTATTAGAATTTTTTTTTAATTATTTTTTCTTTTATTTTTTTTATTCAATTTTTTTTTTTTTACTTTTTTTTGATTTTAAAGATTTGGTTTCGTAACACCAAGTTTTTTTTTCTTTTTTTACATTACCATGTTATATCATATCATATCGGGGCAAACCTAGATCTACATTTGTACTGTTCCACATGGGTTTGCAATATTAACGTTTCATTATTGGGGCGATCCTAGGTCTACGTGTGTACGGTTCTACATAGGTTTGTAACGTTTAAAGTTTTCTAGCTTCTTTAGGTTTTTGGTGCTATTATTTGTTCTCATTAGTTTTATATAGAATATTTGATATTAAAGTACACATTTATGTTCAAGTTTGGGAGAGTATAAGTTTGGAGGAGTTTTTTTCCAGGCAGCCTTTTTGGTAGGGGGAGTCTTGGTTTTGCTTAAATATAATTTTCTAGTTTGTTCGGATTCGGATTTTTGGCGCAATTATTTGATCTCATTATTTTAATACAGAGTATTTGATATTGATTGATTTTGGGAAGTCTTTTTTTGGGGGAATTTTAGTTTTGCTTAAATATAATTTTCTAGTTTCTTTAGGTTCTTGGTGCAATTATTTGATCTCATTAGTTTTATAAAGAGTATTTTATATTAAAGTACACATTTTATGTTCTATTTTTGGAGAGTCTTTTTTCGGTGGAGTCTTGGTTTTGAGAGTCTTTTTTCGAGGAGTCTTGATTTTGCTTAAATATAATTTTCTATTTTCTTCAGGTTCTTGGCGCAATTATTTGATTTCATTATTTTTATAGAGAGTATTTGATATTAATGTACACATTTTATGTTCTATTTTAAAGGAGTCTTTTTTTTGTAGACTTTTTGTAGGAGTTTTTTTTCGGAGGAGTTTTGGTTTTAAGAGTTTGTTTAGCGGAGGGGGTTCTTTTTTTGGGGAATCTTTGTTTGAAGGAGTCTTGGTTTTGGAGGAGTCTTTTTATGGAAGAGTCTCGGTTTTGCTTAAAAAGTTTATCGAAAATGCTTTTCGCGCGCTTATACTTAGCGCTTTTTTATACTTTTTTTTTTTTAAATGTAATTTTGGGGAGATTTCATTCATTTTGTAGTTTATAATCAATCAATATTAATGTACACATTTTACGTTCTATTTTGGGGGAGTCTTTTTTTGCAGTCATTTTGTAGGAGTTTTTTTTGAGGATTTTTTTTGGGGGGAAATCTGTTTTTGGAGAGAGTTTTGTTTTTGGTTAAAATACACATTCTGTTATATTTTAGGGAGAGTAATGTTGGGAAGTTATATCAATCTAGAGACACGTTAGTACTTTGCGTTACATATAATATGCAGCAAAACTGACCATATTATTACACTTGTTAAAAGATTTCAATTTAGTAATTAATCATGTCACCGCCGCGGGGGCAGCACCTTGTGGCCGATCGCCGGCGACGGATCGATATCGATCTGTCGTTCGATAATTTGCCTCCGATTCTCGAAGGCGTTGCCGGCTCGAGACTTTTCATTGTTCGTTCAGCTGTGCCTAGTATCGCCTCGTGTGCAACGACGTGCAGTGTGCAACTTTCTTGGAAAATTACTCATCGTGCGACTCATCCGAAAACTCAAACTTTGTCTTCAGTGCAACTCAACCAGAGCATCCTTGCCGTGTGCAACACACAAAGGAACGTCTCGAAGACATCATTTTGCAGCACGAGGCGTGTTGAACCTCGTGCTCAGTAACTCATCTGATCTTGCAGCGTGATCTCACGATTAATAGAATTGTGACTCTGTTAAACTCAGTGCGGGAATACAAAAACAATCAAAAGACTCTCGACTCAAGAAAGAACTCAGATAAACTCATTCTAGACTCAGAGCGCATTACTCAAGACGAACACGTGCTCACCGCGTGCTTCCGCGTGGCTCGCATACGAGGGACTTACACCCGCCTGTTCGCATAAATTCAAACCGGCCACGACCGCGTAACATCCCCACGGCGTTTTCGTAAATTCTCATTTGTAAAACTCAAAAATTTATACAGAACTACAAACGAAATAAAAGTTACTACAAACAACTACAAACAAAATGCTATCTATTTCTGTAAAAAAAAGTTAATTATATAAAAGTGGGGTGCTAAGTTTACACAGGTCGTTTTTTGGCCATATCTCGGCTTCTGGTGGGAATAAAAAACTCGGGATACGCTCAAATAAGTCCCCTTTAAACCTCGCACAATGCTACGTTGCCAAGTTTCCAAAATTTTTTTTTTCGTTTTTTGGCTATATCTCGGCTTCTGGTAAGAGTAAAAAGCTCGGGAAAGGCTTAAATGAGTCCCCTTTGAGCCTCGCACAAGGCGACGTTGCTAAACTTCCAAATTTTTTTTTTGTTTTTTGGCAATATCTCGGCTCCTGGTGGGAGTAGAAAGCTCGGGATAAACTCAAATAAGTTTTTTTTGAGCCTCGCACAATGCGACATTGCTAAATATTCAAATTTCTTTTTTGTTTTTTGGCCATATCTCGGCTCCAAGTGAAAGTAGATGGCTCGCGA
This sequence comes from Cardiocondyla obscurior, assembly GCF_019399895.1. NCBI lineage: Eukaryota > Metazoa > Arthropoda > Insecta > Hymenoptera > Formicidae > Cardiocondyla > Cardiocondyla obscurior. Next base: position 215,521 of record NC_091872.1, on the reverse strand, counting down.
AAGCTCAAATAAATTTTCATTGAGCCCTGCAAAATGCTACATTGTCAAATTTCAAAAATATTTATTTTTTTGTTTTTCGTAAATATTTTAACTCCTGGTGAAAATAGAATGCTCGGGATAATCTTAAAAAAGTTCCCTTTGAGTTCTGCACAACGCGACGTTGCTAAATAAAAAAAATTTTTTTTTTGTTTTTCGGCCACATTTCGTCCTTTGGTGGGAATAAAAAGCTCAAGAAAAGCCCGTATGCATCTCCTGTAAGTTCCGCTCAAAACTACGTTGCCAAATTTCAAAAATATTTTTTTTGTTTCATGGCCATATTTCGGCTTCTGGTGAAGGTAGAAAGCTCGGGACTGGCACGTAGGCATCTCCTTTAAGTTCCGCACAAATTTACGTTGCCAAATACCAAAAACATTTGTTTTCGTTTTTTGGCCATATCTTAGCTACTGGTGAAAGTAGAAAGCTCGGAATAGACCCGTATGCATTTTTTTCAAGTTCCGCACAATGCTACGTTGCCAGATGTCAAAAATATTTTTTTTCGTTTTTTGGCCATGAAACGACCTGTCCGCGTGGTCCTCGAATAACGGGCCAGCGAGCCCGGGACGCTCGTCGGATCACAGGATTCGAGTAGATGAGGTCGAGAATGCACCGAGACGGAATTAATTAACAAAGAATGATTTATTCTTTAACAACGACGCTCGCTTAGTCAAGCGACGCCGATAGATATATACAATAAAATACGACAAAATGAATATGTGTACGGCGTGCGGATACAATGTGCCGGTGGGCGCGTCGGCCCTTCGATCGCGGATCGATATAACGCGTGCGCTATATGTATATTCGCGGATGGTCGCGGATGCACCACGTGAGGCGCGGTGGGTGGCGCGAAATCGTGGGCGCGGTGTTCGGCGCGTATCGTTAATTTCGGGATCGGTCTTGACGGAAGGATCGGTGATACGCGGGCCGCGGGCGCGGAATAGTGGGCGCGGTTTACGCCGCGGATCGTAGGTCTCGCGATCGGTCCTGCCGGGCGGACCGACAGGACGCGGGATGCGGGGCCGCGCGACGGGCGGGGCCCGCCGTGCTATAGATCGCGATACAATTTATCTCGTGGTATGGTCGAAAATACCGATGCGTTGGTGGACCGCGGTGGACGCGATGCGCGTGGTCAGGATGCACCTTGCCAGGTGTCGTTTAGCCAAGAGTCCTTGGCCGAGGCGGAGATCTCTCCACCCCGTGGATCACGACGGTGCGACGGGATCTTTATTGCGTCCGAGTCTTTCCGTACCGCAGATCTAGGATCGAGAGTCCTCGAAGGAGGCGGAGTTCGCTCCACCCCACGAGCTAGTCGTGCGTTCGGTCAGAGTTCGTAACGAGAGGATTGCGAGCGCCAGGATCTCCTGGCCGAGACGAAGTTCGCTTCACCTCGTGTTTCGTGCTCTAAAACGGATGTTCGCTCGAGAGCGAACGGATCAGGACGGTCCCGCTGAGTCCTGGCGTCGACTTTTTATATGTAAAAAGTGACGGCGCAGGGTTGCCGGGGCTCAGCGGGGTGCGTGACGTGTCCTGACGCGTGGCGCCGAGGCTCCGGGATGCGGCGCGCTCGGAAACGACGGGCCTCGACGTCGACGGCGCGGTTCGGCGGCGCTCGGAGACGCTCGGCTAAGTCCGCGGATGGACTTAGCCGCGGAACGGCTACGCGTTGCCGTGCTGTGCCGGCGCAGATACAATTATAAAGTTTGGGGCGCACCGCGCCCCGGATCCCCGCCGGACGGTGTTGTGTCCGGCGGCCGGCCGTTGTTGTGGCCGGAACGGTGCATCGCCGGGTGCACCGTTACATCACCCCCCCCTCGCAGAATGGTGCCTGCATTTCAGGCACTTTTTACGCCTTCCTCTGCTGCGACTTCTCCTTGCACGATCGAAGTCGCCCGGCAGCATCGAATCGTAAATGCCACCGGCGATTGCCCAGCCGCGGCTTATATTGGCGGGCGACGTGGACGGCGAAGTGCGGGATGTCTAGTATAACTCCCGGCTCCACTTCGACCGGAATCGGCGGCGGCGGTATGGGCCCCATCACCCGTAGCGGCTCCAGCGTCGGACGGGGTGGGGCAGGCGTGCTGACCACGCGTTTTGGCGGCGGCGGAGGCGGCGGCGGCGGTGTCAGAAGCCAAGCTCGCTTCTGTGCGTTCTGTGCGTCAGAACGCTGTATTATTGTTCCGACCCTTGGAACGGTGGTCCGGCTCGGACGGCGGTCGCTGGTGGTCGTCGACGTTGGTTCGGCGGAGTCCGGTTGGGAGGTGGATCCCCGAAACGCCGTCACCCAGGTCGGACTGATGGCCGGTTCTGCCGGGTCGTAGCCCTCGTTGAGGATCTCGTTGATCTCGCGTAAGATATCTCGCTCCATCGCGGGTTCGTGATCGAATGTCGGTCCCGACGTGCGATCTCATCTCGTTTTGCCAACTTTGCGTGTTTTTGTTGACAGATCGCGATGTTTACGTCAGGCGGTCGTCGGTTAGCGGTTCGGCCGTTTCGATTTTTAGATCTTTCACGTGAACGTGACGATACCATTTCCCGCGTTCGCTCCGGAGATTGACGATTACCGGTGAGATAATTCGGCGGATCTCGAGCGGGCCGATGAATTTTGGCGCGAGTTTGGCGTTGAAGGCCGCGGCTTTGTTCGAGAGGGGGTGATTGCGTTTCCATACGATGTCTCCGATGACGGGTCTCCACTCTCGTCGTCGCAGGTTGTAGTGATGTTCCTGCCGTTGAAATGCCCGGGCAAGATGAATGCGCGCTAATTCGAAGGCCTCGTCGAGCTGTTTCTTACGCGCGGACGGTGCGATATTTTCGCCGGGCGGCTCTTCGGGCCGACGGAGTTCGCGGCCGTGCTCGAGGAACGCAGGTGTATAGCCGGTCGCTTCGCTGGTCGCGGTATTGAACGCGAATTGAATTTCGGGGAGGTACTCGTCCCAGGCTCGGTGCTTCTTCTTTACGTATTGCGAGATCATCGTTTTGACGGTTCGGTTAGCGCGTTCGACTGGGTTACACTGTGGGGCGTAGGCGGGCGTAAATTTATGCCGGATCCCTAGCTCGCGTAACATCGCGGTAACTTTTTCGGCTTTGAATTGCGTGCCGTTATCTGACAAGATCTCTTCCGGACACCCGTGTCGTAAAATAATGGCTTCGCGGAGATGCTGCTTAATTACGTCCGCGGTCGCGCGGCGTAATGCCCGGAGCTCGACCCACTTCGTAAAGCGGTCTTGCATATTAAGCAGCCAAATGTGTCTCCTAGAGGATCGGGGTAGCGGTCCTATGAGGTCGATCGCGATTTGCTGGCCGGGGCGCGTAATTTCGGTACTGTGGAGTGTCCCGGGCGGTTTGGCTTGTTCGACTTTATGCCCCAAGCACTCCGGACACTTATGAATATATCGCGCGATATCGCGAAACATACCGGGCCAGTAGAAATACGGCGCGATGCGGGCGATCGTTTTCGCGATGCCGAGATGCCCCGCGGTCGGTTCGTCGTGGTATCGCTTCATTATATTCGGACGGTTGTCGGACGGTACGCATTCCTTCCACTGTTGGGCGGCCGGCGCGTCTTTGAAGTCGAGTTTATGCAACACGTGTTTGTACAGGCGCCCGTTCTCGATACGTACATCGGGTGTTTCGTGCGGTCGTTCCCGGACTTTCTGCCACAGGGTTTCGTACCATGGGCATTTTGGTCGCGTCGTACTTCCCACATGCGTCTGTCGCGAGAGCGCGTCGGCTACGCGATTCAGTGCTCCTTTTCGGTACCGTATCTCGAATCGATATTGCTGCAGCTCGAATGCCCAGCGTCCTAACCGTCCGGTCGGAGATTCAAGTTTTTGCAGCCACTTTAGTGACTGATGGTCGGTCACTACAAGAAATTCGTACCCCTCGAGATAGCCGCGCATCTTTCTAATTCCCCATACGACGGCCAGGCATTCGAGCTTGGTGGCGCTATAATTGCGTTCGGCGTGATTTAAAGTCCGGCTGGCGTAAGCCACGACGCGTTTCCCTTCCGGGAAATGTTGCGTGAGAACGGCGCCGAGCCCGGCGTTACTCGCGTCGGTTTGCAGCACGAATTTGCGCGTAAAATCTGGACAGGCGAGAACCGGCGCGGATGTCAGTATAGCCTTGAGTTGCTCGAACGCGGTGTGCTCCTCGCTGCCCCACGCCCATTTGGTTTGTTTACGCGTCAACGCGGTGAGTGGAGCGGCTACGGTTGCGAAATCTCGTATAAATCGTCGATACCACGACGTGACGCCCAGAAAACGACGTACCTGTCGCACGTTCTGGGGCACGGGCCAGTCGGTCACCGCGGCGGTCTTTTCCGGATCGGTCCGTATTCCGTGGCGGTCAATTATATGCCCCAGATATTTAATACTATCGGTGCAAAACTTGCATTTTTCGGCGTTGAGGCGAAGGCGCGCGTCGCGTAGTCGGCGAAATACCTTGGTCAAGGTGGTCAAATGACTTTCGAAATCGGGGCTACATATAATGATATCGTCGAGATAAACGAAAACGGATGGTTTGAGTGCGGGTCCGAGGATTGTATCGAGTAATCGCTGGAACGTGGCCGGCGCGGAGTGTAGCCCGAACGGCATTACGCGAAACTGCATGAGCCCTCGTCCGGGGACGGTAAACGCGGTGACCGGACGGCTCTCGGCGGCGAGGGTACCTGCCAGTATCCGTTTTTAAGTCGAGGGTCGAGAGATACTTCGCCCCCCGTAATTTATCTAGTGTCGCGTTGATTTGTGGCAGCGGATACGCGTCGCGAGCTGTGATCTCGTTCACTCGTCGGAAATCGATGCAAAATCGATGTTTTCCGTCTCGCTTTTTAACTAACACGATCGGGGAACTCCACCCGCTTTCCGACGGTTCGATTACCCCTCGGCCAGCATTTTTCTACCTCCTCGTCGATAATAGCCTGCATTGCCGGGTTACGCGGGCGGTACCGTTGCTTGATCGGTGTATCGGTGAGGACTTAAAACGATGTTCGATTTTTTGCGTCGGTCCGCGTACGTCTTGAAATTTCGCGAGTTCGCTTTCGAGAAATGAGTGCAGCCGTTCTGTTTCGGTTAACGGTTTCGTTCGGTCGGTATCCCTCTCGTCGTCCGGTCTGGCCCCTCCGCAGTGGAGGCGTAGCGACATTAATCGCTCGTTAGATCGCGGGGGAGGCAGGATGGCAAATCCGGCGCGATGCCATACGTCCACTCCGAGGAGAACGGAGCTATCTAAGGTCGGGATTACCTGGAATTCGTGGTCGAAGCTTTGGTCCGCGATATGTATTTCCCCCCGGATCACCTCGGTTACGTCGACCGCCGACCCGTCCGCGAGCTGCACCCGACCGGTGATATCTCGGCTTCGGGCACAGGCTCGACGTAAGGTTTCGGCCGTGTCGACGTTTACGTATGATGCTTCCGAGCCGGTGTCCAGAAGCGCTTCATACGGTCGTTCGTGTATTGTAACAGTCAGGTGCGGTCGCGGCAGGTACCTTATTGCGGGGACCGAGGCGCGTCCGCCGATTCCTCGGTCCGATTGCCGTTTCCCGCCGGATGGCAATCTCGCGTTAAAATTCCGTCCTTCCCGCATTGCGAACAAAATTTTCGAGGTATTCTTTTACAATCGAACCGAGTGTGCCCGCGTTGCTTACACCTCCAGCAACACTCGGCTCGATCGTAAGCGGTGTTGGTCGCGGCGGCGGCGCGCGGGGCGGCGGGACGCGGTTGCCGGTCGAGGCTTTTCTCGATTTCCGCGGTCCGGCGGGCTAGTTCGGCGGCGGTCCGAACATGTTCACTACTAATGAACGGTCGTAATCGAGGATCCATATTTTCAAGCAGAATCTCGAGTTTCATTTCCTCGGTATACCCCCCTGCACGTCGTATCAGAGTGGTGATTTTCGTTGCGAATTTCCGGTACGGCTCGCCGGACTTTTGCGTGCGCGCGTCGATCTCTCGTCTTAATTGGGCGCGGTATCGGTACGGCAAGAATTGTTCTTGAAACGCGTCGCGAAATTCCACCCAGGTACGCCACTCGTCGCGGTGGTTTCGGAACCACTCCAATGCCTCCCCACGCAAAAGTTCTGGTAATCCGCGTAATAAATGCCGGCCTCGAAACCCGTAAACTTCTGTCAATTCGGCCACTCGTTCCAGGAATCCCGCAGGGTCTTTCCCGTCAAACTGACAACCCCATTTTCTAATTTGGCCCATGATTTTCGTGAGATCTTCCGCGGGCTGTTCGGTTCGCGTGTGTATGACCGGCGTCGGGGCGGTCACGACGGGCGGGGAAATCGCCTCGGGGGTGGCCTGAGTCACCTCAATCAAGGGTGTAGTCATCGTGGCCTGGGACGGTCCTGGTCGCGGTGTGAAATACGCGTCCGGATGGTTTTTAACGTATTGACTAAGGCGGTGCCTTAATTCGTCGATCGTGCCTGTCGCGTCTACCCGTAGTTCCTCGAGTTCGGTCGCAAGTTCGCTTTTTGACAATCGGTAAATCCAGTCTCGGGGCATTCCGGTGCGGTAACTAGTGACCCCAGGGTCCCTGTTCGGGCGCCATGAAACGACCTGTCCGCGTGGTCCTCGAATAACGGGCCAGCGAGCCCGGGACGCTCGTCGGATCACAGGATTCGAGTAAATGAGGTCGAGAATGCACCGAGACTGAATTAATTAACAAAGAATGATTTATTCTTTAACAACGACGCTCGCTTAGTCAAGCGACGCCGATAGATATATACAATAAAATACGACAAAATGAATATGTGTACGGCGTGCGGATACAATGTGCCGGTGGGCGCGTCGGCCCTTCGATCGCGGATCGATATAACGCGTGCGCTATATGTATATTCGCGGATGGTCGCGGATGCACCACGTGAGGCGCGGTGGGTGGCGCGAAATCGTGGGCGCGGTGTTCGGCGCGTATCGTTAATTTCGGAATCGGTCTTGACGGAAGGATCGGTGATACGCGGGCCGCGGGCGCGGAATAGTGGGCGCGGTTTACGCCGCGGATCGTAGGTCTCGCGATCGGTCCTGCCGGGCGGACCGACAGGACGCGGGATGCGGGGCCGCGCGACGGGCGGGGCCCGCCGTGCTATAGATCGCGATACAATTTATCTCGTGGTATGGTCGAAAATACCGATGCGTTGGTGGACCGCGGTGGACGCGATGCGCGTGGTCAGGATGCACCTTGCCAGGTGTCGTTTAGCCAAGAGTCCTTGGCCGAGGCGGAGATCTCTCCACCCCGTGGATCACGACGGTGCGACGGGATCTTTATTGCGTCCGAGTCTTTCCGTACCGCAGATCTAGGATCGAGAGTCCTCGAAGGAGGCGGAGTTCGCTCCACCCCACGAGCTAGTCGTGCGTTCGGTCAGAGTTCGTAACGAGAGGATTGTGAGCGCCAGGATCTCCTGGCCGAGACGAAGTTCGCTTCACCTCGTGTTTCGTGCTCTAGGACGGATGTTCGCTCGAGAGCGAACGGATCAGGACGGTCCCGCTGAGTCCTGGCGTCGACTTTTTATATGTAAAAAGTGACGGCGCAGGGTTGCCGGGGCTCAGCGGGGTGCGTGACGTGTCCCGACGCGTGGCGCCGAGGCCCCGGGATGCGGCGCGCTCGGAAACGACGGGCCGTGCGGATGGACTTAGCCGCGGAACGGCTACGCGTTGCCGTGCTGTGTCGGCGCAGATACAATTATAAAGTTTGGGGCGCACCGCGCCCCGGGTCCCCGCCGGACGGTGTTGTGTCCGACGGCCGGCCGTTGTTGTGGCCGGAACGGTGCATCGCCGGGTGCACCGTTACAGCCATATCTCGGCTACTGGTGAAAGTAGAAAGCTGGAAATGGGCCCGTATGCATTTTCTTCAAGTTCCGCACAATGCTACGTTGCTTGATGTCAAAATATTTTTTATCGTTTTTTGGTCATATCTCGGCTACTGGTGCAGGTAGAAAGCTCGGAATAGGCCCGTATGCATTTTTTTCAAATTTCGCACAATGCTACGTTAACAGATTTCAAAAATATTTTTTTTCGTTTTTTGGCCATATCTCGGCTACTGGTGAAAGTAGAAAGCTCGGAATAGGCCCGTATGCATTTTCTTCAAGTTCCGCACAATGCTACGTTGCCAGATTTTAAAAATATTTTTTATTGTTTTTTGGCCATATTTCGGCTACCGATGAAAATAGAAAGCTTGGAATAGGCCCGTACAGTGCTCGCAGTTTTGGTACGACGGCAACAGACGCACACAACTGTAGCTTCGTGTCCGTGTGTTCGGTCGAGTTCGAGCTGTAGAAGAGAGCAGAAATATATTTCCGACTTTCTCGTCTTTCAGCTATAATCGGTGTCGCACAGTCGCGCCCGTCGCGGTTGCCTCGGTTACTTCGATGCTCTCGATGTAAAATATTTGTCGCTAACTCGTATCGCTGTACTGGTAATAGACATGATGACGCGAGAAATTACCATGTCTGCTGGAAAACATTAATAAATAAATATTAACATATATATTACGTTGTTTTAATAAAAATACACACTTATTTAATCCTTTCTTCATCCCTTCCAGCAATTAATGCAAAATTGATATTTTTTTTGCAACAATTAACGCATTTCGCGATGTTAAAATTTATAATGTTTAATACGAATAAATGCATGCACATGAAATTTAATTTTGTTGACTACTAATGTTAAATGTACATCGAAACGTAGTTTTTAAGATAACATTTTTTTATGTTTTAATAGTATTTGAACAATTTATGTTCATATTTTTAACATTTCGCAGCTGTACTTACTTAACAAATTTATATTTTTAACGAAAACGTTCGTTGTCACGTAATTGTTGTTGCTATGGACTTTAAGTTTCCGATATTGCGTTTTAACATGGAAAAGAAGTCATTTTAATTGTTTAAACAATCTTTTGCAAAAAGTCACTCATCGGAATTGGACGTAGAACAACCCTGTAATGTTAACAAATAAAAGATTTTTTTAATCGGACACTCGGTTTTCGAAATATCCATTTGTTAACTAAGGAAAATGACCATTTCGAGCTAAAAATTGTACGGTGTCACTCGCAGCACCGTCCGACAGCTGAATCCGATAAGTGACTTTTTTGCATAATTAACTGTTTGCATAAATTTTTAAATATTTATTTATATTATTTTTCTTTAATGCTACGTTAAAAACACTTCTAAAACCAATGTTTTTAAAAAAAAACTATTAAAATCGCTTACTTCCTTTTTAAACTATCCATTTGTTAACTAAGCGAAATGTTTACAGGAACGAAAAAATTGTACTGTTTAAATCCAGTTAATCACATCGTCGTTCGACGATCATTTTGCTATTATTAATTTTTTATGTTACACATTATTTATAAAATGCTAAGCAGAGTTTGAAAATTAATTATTAAATATTATTAAGAAATTTAGTTGTATATTTGTTTTATATTTAGTTATATATTAATTTTGTTGAATATTTGTAATTAATTTTTAATTAATGTATTTTATTTAAAATATACTATTTAAACATTATTATTTTAACGTAATATTAAGTGTTTGGGATTATTTTGGTTCCACACCTACATAACTGTTACAATTTACTCCGTTTTTTGCCTTGCTTATATTCAGCATGCGACCGTACGAAAGTAAACAAACATTACTCCACTTTACCCATCCCATTTTCTTGCAACGCGTGGGTCAAGTGGCTTCGGAGTCGTCTAAGTCTCCTACAAACACGGGAGTACGTACGCATACAATGAAGCGTTACGTATGTGTGCACGTCACACAAATATGCACCTGTTTTTTAGCTGTCACTGAGCGTCTTGACGTCCCAGCGAATAACACAATTTTAGGAGCGCTTCGATTTCTTGTTTCTTCCGACGGTGCATGGTACTTTATTTCTTTTTCCTTATTTCCGTTTTCTATTATTAACTTCATATCTTATTATTTTATTTTTATTTTTATTACTATTATTTTATTCTTTACTGCTGTTCTATTTTTCGTATTTTTTTATTCTTTTCTCTACTGTCTTCATTACTTTTTTACTTTTATTCTTTTATTTATTGTGTATTAAAATGGAGACATACAATGAACCTAAAGTCAAGCGAAAATTTTGCAAAACTTGGCTTACAAATGACAAATTTAAAGATTTCATTCGCGAGGTTCCATCGAATAATACTTTGTTTTTTTGCACTGTATGCAATAAGGAGTACTCTTGTTCATCGTATGTTTCCAAACATGTGGATTCTGCGTGTCACAAAAAAAATGTTATAAAAAAAACTTCGGAAAATATAGATAATAAAAAGGACGTTAGATCTATTAGGCCTCAATGGTTAGATAATTCTGATTTTGCCTCGTGGTTGCGCAAAGTACCCAATAATCGTGATAAAAAATATTGCAATATTTGCAATGTCGAATTGAGTGGCGGATTTAATCACGTTGCAAGACACGCAGAATCCACAAAACATAAGACAAATTGTAGAAAAAGCGCTACAGAAAGAAACAATGCGAACAATGATATAAATACGCAAAACGAAGAATCTCTTTTGACGTTTGAAGAACGAAAGAAATCTGCAGAAATTAGATTTGCCGCATTAATAACAGAAAAAAACATAGCGCAAACAATGGCAAAAGAGATTTTTAATCTTTTTTAAGACATTGGGCAGGATCCTAATGTCTTGAAAAGCATGACAATGGGACCAACAAAATATAGAAATATTATTAATAACGTTTTATGTCCCGTTGAAACTGAACATATTGTTGAAAATATTAAAAACACTTCATTTTCTATTTTTCTTGACGAAACTTCGGACATTACAAACAATAAATGGATGACATTTTTAGTTAGATACGTTGATAGAGAATCGTTAAATATTAGAACTCAATTATTATAATTATTAAATATTGATGCAAGAGATTGTTGCGTTAAAAAAATTGTTTGATGCCTTTAAATTTGAGATATACAAGTTACAGATTCCTTTCAAAATAATTATTGCTCTGTCGTGCGACAATGCGTTTGTCATGACAGGAAAAAATTTATCATTTAAAATCAAATTAGAATCTAAATGTAAAAACTTGATAACATTTTCATGTCCCTGTCACTCCGCTGCACTTGTTGCAAATGCTGCATGCAGCCAAATTCCCGACATTTGTGAGGAACTTTTAAAGAAAATCGCGAGTTTCATTTACAGCAATCTAAAATGCTGTGCTATTTTCAAAGAATTTAACGAATGTTTTCAAGAGAAAAATAAAAAAATTTTGAGACTATGTGACACTCGATGGCTTTCGCATTATTATTGTATAGATAGAATCTTAGAATCTTTGGACACAATAAAATATCTTTTAAATGACATGGCAATAAATGAAAAATTAAATTCCGGGAAGTATTCATTATCAATTATGTCTTAAGTGAAGACTAAAGCTTATTTCTTGTTTTTAAAATATATATTAAATTTATTTAATTCTTTTAATGCATTTTTCCAAGCCATCGAGACTAGAATTCATTTGTTACAATCAAAAAACGTACATTTTTTGTTAGAAATTTGTATAAACTTTCTAAAAAAAGAAGTATTAGGTCATATCGTAATAAACGATCTTTATAATAACCCAAGTAATTACAAACCTATTGAGAACATTACATTTGGAGATGATTGCGAAGAATATCTAAATAATTTAAAAGAAACAAGACATGCAGATGTTACCACGATTGTTCGACAGAACTGCTTAAAATTCTATGTGACCGCTGCAAACGAAATAAAATATAGATTACCAGTAAATGACGCATTTTTATATAGATTACAATAGATTCTCTGCTCTTTGGAGCAGAAAAAATTTTATTTAACGACAACAGAGAGACATTATTTAAAAATATTTTATTTATTGCAAAACGTTTAGGTCGTTATGACGAAAACGGTTTAAAAAATGAATGGTTAGCCTTGCATCCGGACTTCGTATTACTAAATTAACAATCTCTTGCGCAAATTAATTACGATAAAACATATGTACAAAAAATGAAGAACATTATGAAAGTAATAAAAAATGAAGTTAATAATATTTAAATTACTGCAACACGCGTGTCTTTTAATGTGTGTATGTAATAATATCAAGGAATGATATGTTTTATGGTCCACTGTTACAGCTTTTATCATAGTTTAATTTTGAAAAACGTTACAAATAAAACATGACTTTCTCGATCTGTATAATTAACAAAAACAAAAATGCAACATAAATTAAGAACTCCTTAGGTTCTATGAAAGTAAATAAACTGTTAAAAATGAGCTAAAAACATTACAGTTATTTTATTACAAAATTGTAACAATTAATGGACCATGAAACTTTATATGCCTTAAAATTATTAAAATAATATATTATCATATTGCGTGAATTGCAATGTTGACAGACTGTACGTATGAAGAAGGATAAGAGAAAAAAAGAGAACAGATAAGAGAAACGATAGTCAGAAATAGACCGCGATGAAGAGAGAGAGAGAGAGAGAGAGAGAGAGAGAGAGAGAGAGAGAGAGAGAGAGAGAGAGAGAGAGAGAGAGAGAGAGAGAGAGAGAGAGAGAGAGAGAGAGAGAGAGAGAGAGAGAGAGAGAGAGAGAGAGAGAGAGAGAGAGAGAGAGAGAGAGAGTGTTAAACATTACATTTACGTTATATGATAATAATAGTAACGTATAATTAGAGAAATTTACACTATAATTAATTTACAACACATATAGAATAATAAAATATTAATACTAATAATAATGACATTTAATAACAAGAACAATAAAAAAAATATAAAATAAAAATATAATTTGAAAAAAAACTGTAGCAAATAAGAATATAACAAAAACCAAAAAAATATTTAAAAATAAAACCTACTTTAACATATTATCTGTTATACGTTAATAATGCGTTGAGTAAGACGAAGAGGGTTCATCAACGTCGTCCGCAGCACGTAAACTTAAACTGCTTTTAATTTTCTTGGAAGCGGGGGCATATAAATTTTCGGACGACATTAATTTAATATGTTGTTTGGTTATTTTTACATTTATTGCTGAAAGCTTCTTCGTCTTCAACGCAGATTTAAATACGCAAGTGCTGTTGACTGTGAGCGACGACAATAAGTTTTTTTTTTTAGTTTTTAAATCAGTTAAAACTGAAAATATTCGTTCTGGATCTGCATTAGAATTAGGTAAAGACTGTACGGCGTGAACTACATTCATTAAATTGGCGTACTTCAGATTGCTATTAATTTTAATATTAAAAATTGATTTCCACATTTCATCAAAATTTTTGTGTGAAAAAGATTGTTTTTCTTCTACAGTTAAATCTGAATACAAGGCAAACCATTCATTTTTTAAACCGTTTTCGTCATAACGGCCTAAACGTTTTGCAATAAATAAAATATCTTTAAATATTGCCTCTCTGTTGTCGTTAAATAAAGTTTTTTTTGCTCCAAAGACTTGTAATCTATATAAAAATGCGTCATTTACTGGTAATCTATATTTTATTTCGTTTGCAGCGGTCACATAGAATTTTAAGCAGTTCTGTCGAACAATCGTGGTAACATCTGCATGTCCTGTTTCTCTTAAATTATTTAGATATTCTTCGCAATCATCTTCTAATGTAATGTTCTCAATCGATTTGTAATTACTTGGGTTATTATAAGGATCGTTTATTACGATATGACCTAATACTTCTTTTTTTAGAAAGTTTATACAAATTTTTAACAAAAAATGTACGCTTTTTGATTGTAACAAATGAATTCTAGTCTCGATGGCTTGGAAAAATGCATTAAAAGAATTAAATAAATTTAATATATATTTTAAAAACAAGAAATAAGCTTTAGTCTCCACTTAAGACATAATTGATAATGAATACTTCCCGGAATTTAATTTTTCATTTATTGCCATGTCATTTAAAAAATATTTTATTGTGTCCAAAGATTCTAAGATTCTATCTATACAATAATAATGCGAAAGCCATCGAGTGTCACATAGTCTCAAAATTTTTTTATTTTTCTCTTGAAAACATTCGTTAAATTCTTTAAAAATAGCACAGCATTTTAGATTGCTGTAAATGAAACTCGCGATTTTCTTTAAAAATTCCTCACAAATGTCGGGAATTTGGCTGCATGCAGCATTTGCAACAAGTGCAGCGGAGTGACAGGGACATGAAAATGTTATCAAGTTTTTACTTTTAGATTCTAATTTGGTTTTAAATAATAAATTTTTTCCTGTCATGACAAACGCATTGTCGCACGACAGAGCAATAATTTTTTCAAAAGGAATCTGTAACTTGTATATCTCAAATTTAAAGGCATCAAACAATTTTTTTAACGCAACAATCTTTTGGTAAAAAAACGTACTGTATTTCATAATTTTTAGTAAAAGCTATTTTTTTTTTAACACAATACCTTGTTATATTGTTTTTCACTTTGTACGATATGTTTCAATTACTGTTTGTTGTGGTTGTATGATCGTGTATGCACGCAGCCAGGCTCTTTTTCAGAAACACACACGCGCTCAAAAACACACACAAAGACATACACGCACTCAGAGAGGGTTTGGAGTCGTTAAATATTGTGGGAGTGACAAACCACGGAGTCCTTATCTCTGGTGCAACACTTTTTGATTTTTGTATGCCTACATTATTATTAAAATATAAAATGTTCAATGTGTTTTCTTCGTCTACATTTCTTGGATTATTATTTCATTCCATAACTGAAATAACATGAATAAGTAATTGTAAAATGAAAAAATAATATAAATGTATAACACAAACGTTGTTTAAATAAAAATTTAAATATTTCCATGATAAAATCATTAACATATAATTATAGTAATGTGTAATATTATTTTTAGTTAACGACAATATCATGAATATCACTTAAAATAAAATTGTACTTGTTATCAGTGAAATAATATTCCAAGAAATGTAGATGTCATGTTAAATTTAATATAATATTTATGTATATATTTTATTACATGCATACACTTTATTGTTAACAATATACATATCGCAATACCGAAATAGAAAGTGTTTTGTTGCACCTGAGCGGTGCACGGGGTCCGTCCTCCGAATATTACACTTTTCAGTGTAGTCGGTGTACGGTGGAGTGAATAAATATATACTGAGTTGTACAAAGTATAGTAATGGATTTATTTCTCCTTAATGTTTCGGTGATGGAGTTACGAGTCGCTACCTCGAACTCCCGAACTGACTTGCACGAGCTTCGGAGCTCGTGCATTATATATTATTATTTTTGGTCTTGTCAGCGAAATGGCAGAAGGAAGTGGCCGCGTGCCCTACTGCCTTCTGCTGATAGCGCGTGATGTCGAAAGGCTGACAAGACGGATTCTTGAGCTCAGCAGATTCCAACAGTTTGGTAATCTGCTGAGTTGTGTTTAAAAATGTGTCGCGCTTGGTGGTCAATGACCAGCGTGCGCTGTCGGGTTACAACAGTTTGACTATTTTAATATTGTGTTACAAAGTTTAACGTGTTGTAATGAAGTAAAGTAAATAAGTATAACATTCCAACTACATATAAAGAAAAGTTAAATTACTAACAATTTTTAATATTAAAAAATGCGTTTTTTAATACATGCTATATATGTATTCTTACTTAAAAAATAAAAAGAAATTGTTTTGCTTTTTTTATCAGTAATTGTAAAACGCTTTAAAAATATTTCTTTATTACAAACAATAGAATTGTTGAACAATTTGTATGTACACTACCAAAATGTTATCTGTAAAAATTCGTATATTGTTATAATTAAAATTTGTACCAAATACAATTTTAAGTTAAGTAACACATGTTATAGAAGCAAAAAGTACAACTGTGTTTAACATTGTAATGTGCACAAGGAAAATTTTCTTGCAGAATTTTTTTCGTTCATTTTTATTAAGTAAAGATTACAAATTAATTAAAAAGCCAGAATGTTACAAAAGTTTTTTTTAAAGTTAATTATCCATACATCAATTATAAAGAGTATTTAGCGGGTAGAATGTTTTAACCCCAGGTTGATAAAGTTGAAGAAGCATTACAAAAAAATAATTCAAGACAACACTTGAAGAGGATCCAGAAGTGTCTACAGCGTTTGCTGCAACACAAGAAAAATTCAGACAACACTTGAAGAGGATCCAGAAGTGTCTACAGCGTTTGCTGCATTAAAAAGAAAATTCAAGACAACACTTGAAAAGGATTTAAAAATTTATATATATTTTTGAAAGAAATATGGATACTTAGTTCATTCTGACTCCAAAAAGTAGTAATTAATTTTTCATAGTGCACATTGCATGATATTAGGAACAGTAGTACTTGTTTCTCATGGAAGTGAAAAATATAGAAATAATAAAAAAAAATATAAGAAAAAATTGACATAAAAAAAGTAAAGAAAGAAATAAAATTAAAAAAAAAAAACAAAAAAATTGAGGAATCAACAAACCAAAAAAATATAAAAAAAAAGAAAACGATACAAAAAATGAAAACCAAATAGCCAAAAAAAAAATAAAAAGGGATAAATAGAATAAAACAATAGTAACATGAAATATTAAGTTAACTTAAAAACAGTTTTTACAGCACATTACATTTTGCCAACAAAAATTGTATTTTATTACAACACATTTATTTTCATAATAAAAAAAATTTATTTTAATATCTTTGATAATAGAAAATAATACATACAACAACGACAATACAAAATAATAAGACAATAGAAAGAAAAGCAAAACAATTTCTTTTCAGACAACTATTAGTAAAATTATAAGAATATAAAAATAATATTTGTTGTAAATAAAAAATGTCTTAAAATATTAAAAAGTGTTAGTAATACTAATAATATTAAAAAATAAAATATTTTGCAAAATAACTTTTTTAACAATATAGACAAACATTTTCTATTTAAAACTTCCATTATGCTAGACATTTTAATGTTATTACAATTCTTAACGTATCATTTTATGCATATATTTTGTGTTCTCTCCATTACTAGTACATTTTAAAGATTACAGTTTTTTTGTCGGTAACTGTTACGTGCACGCGTGTGTGTATGTATGATAATGAAATATTACATTGTATTATACATATTTTTCGTGATTCTACTACATGGCAATTAGTTACGCAAAAATTTTGCATTCAATATTAATAAGAAATCAATTTTTTTTTATGTATACATTTGTTAGAGGACACTTCACGTCCAATTAAATTGTAAAATTGTCATTGCATGTTACACATGTTTCGTAAATGAAAAATATTTTTAAAATTTAATCTGTTAGGGTGTAAACAACATTAGCCTAATGAGAACGTGAAACGACCGTAATTCTTGGCCGCGAATGTCGGGCCGGCCGGAGTGCCCGGATGTGCTCGCCGGGCGGAGAGGATTCGCGAGAAAATAAGTAGGTCCGAAAATACACGAGACGTGGTTTAACGATTAATTGATGGTTTATTCAATTAATAAGAACACTTTACAATAGAGCTGAAACGACCTGTCCGCGTGGTCCTCGAATAACGGGCCAGCGAGCCCGGGACGCTCGTCGGATCACAGGATTCGAGTAAATGAGGTCGAGAATGCACCGAGACTGAATTAATTAACAAAGAATGATTTATTCTTTAACAACGACGCTCGCTTAGTCAAGCGACGCCGATAGATATATACAATAAAATACGACAAAATGAATATGTGTACGGCGTGCGGATACAATGTGCCGGTGGGCGCGTCGGCCCTTCGATCGCGGATCGATATAACGCGTGCGCTATATGTATATTCGCGGATGGTCGCGGATGCACCACGTGAGGCGCGGTGGGTGGCGCGAAATCGTGGGCGCGGTGTTCGGCGCGTATCGTTAATTTCGGGATCGGTCTTGACGGAAGGATCGGTGATACGCGGGCCGCGGGCGCGGAATAGTGGGCGCGGTTTACGCCGCGGATCGTAGGTCTCGCGATCGGTCCTGCCGGGCGGACCGACAGGACGCGGGATGCGGGGCCGCGCGACGGGCGGGGCCCGCCGTGCTATAGATCGCGATACAATTTATCTCGTGGTATGGTCGAAAATACCGATGCGTTGGTGGACCGCGGTGGACGCGATGCGCGTGGTCAGGATGCACCTTGCCAGGTGTCGTTTAGCCAAGAGTCCTTGGCCGAGGCGGAGATCTCTCCACCCCGTGGATCA
The DNA here is from genome assembly GCF_019399895.1 of Cardiocondyla obscurior. Taxonomy (NCBI): domain Eukaryota; kingdom Metazoa; phylum Arthropoda; class Insecta; order Hymenoptera; family Formicidae; genus Cardiocondyla; species Cardiocondyla obscurior. Next base: position 197,372 of record NC_091872.1, on the reverse strand, counting down.
CGACGGTGCGACGGGATCTTTATTGCGTCCGAGTCTTTCCGTACCGCAGATCTAGGATCGAGAGTCCTCGAAGGAGGCGGAGTTCGCTCCACCCCACGAGCTAGTCGTGCGTTCGGTCAGAGTTCGTAACGAGAGGATTGCGAGCGCCAGGATCTCCTGGCCGAGACGAAGTTCGCTTCACCTCGTGTTTCGTGCTCTAAAACGGATGTTCGCTCGAGAGCGAACGGATCAGGACGGTCCCGCTGAGTCCTGGCGTCGACTTTTTATATGTAAAAAGTGACGGCGCAGGGTTGCCGGGGCTCAGCGGGGTGCGTGACGTGTCCTGACGCGTGGCGCCGAGGCTCCGGGATGCGGCGCGCTCGGAAACGACGGGCCTCGACGTCGACGGCGCGGTTCGGCGGCGCTCGGAGACGCTCGGCTAAGTCCGCGGATGGACTTAGCCGCGGAACGGCTACGCGTTGCCGTGCTGTGCCGGCGCAGATACAATTATAAAGTTTGGGGCGCACCGCGCCCCGGATCCCCGCCGGACGGTGTTGTGTCCGGCGGCCGGCCGTTGTTGTGGCCGGAACGGTGCATCGCCGGGTGCACCGTTACATCACCCCCCCCTCGCAGAATGGTGCCTGCATTTCAGGCACTTTTTACGCCTTCCTCTGCTGCGACTTCTCCTTGCACGATCGAAGTCGCCCGGCAGCATCGAATCGTAAATGCCACCGGCGATTGCCCAGCCGCGGCTTATATTGGCGGGCGACGTGGACGGCGAAGTGCGGGATGTCTAGTATAACTCCCGGCTCCACTTCGACCGGAATCGGCGGCGGCGGTATGGGCCCCATCACCCGTAGCGGCTCCAGCGTCGGACGGGGTGGGGCAGGCGTGCTGACCACGCGTTTTGGCGGCGGCGGAGGCGGCGGCGGCGGTGTCAGAAGCCAAGCTCGCTTCTGTGCGTTCTGTGCGTCAGAACGCTGTATTATTGTTCCGACCCTTGGAACGGTGGTCCGGCTCGGACGGCGGTCGCTGGTGGTCGTCGACGTTGGTTCGGCGGAGTCCGGTTGGGAGGTGGATCCCCGAAACGCCGTCACCCAGGTCGGACTGATGGCCGGTTCTGCCGGGTCGTAGCCCTCGTTGAGGATCTCGTTGATCTCGCGTAAGATATCTCGCTCCATCGCGGGTTCGTGATCGAATGTCGGTCCCGACGTGCGATCTCATCTCGTTTTGCCAACTTTGCGTGTTTTTGTTGACAGATCGCGATGTTTACGTCAGGCGGTCGTCGGTTAGCGGTTCGGCCGTTTCGATTTTTAGATCTTTCACGTGAACGTGACGATACCATTTCCCGCGTTCGCTCCGGAGATTGACGATTACCGGTGAGATAATTCGGCGGATCTCGAGCGGGCCGATGAATTTTGGCGCGAGTTTGGCGTTGAAGGCCGCGGCTTTGTTCGAGAGGGGTGATTGCGTTTCCATACGATGTCTCCGATGACGGGTCTCCACTCGTCGTCGCAGGTTGTAGTGATGCCGTTTCGGTGCGCGCTTCGGCGTGCGTCGGCGGTATTCGAGGAACGCGAATTGAATTGGTTTCGGGGAGGTACTCGTCCCAGGCTCGGTGCTTCTTCTTTACGTATTGCGAGATCATCGTTTTGACGGTTCGGTTAGCGCGTTCGACTGGGTTACACTGTGGGGCGTAGGCGGGCGTAAATTTATGCCGGATCCCTAGCTCGCGTAACATCGCGGTAACTTTTTCGGCTTTGAATTGCGTGCCGTTATCTGACAAGATCTCTTCCGGACACCCGTGTCGTAAAATAATGGCTTCGCGGAGATGCTGCTTAATTACGTCCGCGGTCGCGCGGCGTAATGCCCGGAGCTCGACCCACTTCGTAAAGCGGTCTTGCATATTAAGCAGCCAAATGTGTCTCCTAGAGGATCGGGGTAGCGGTCCTATGAGGTCGATCGCGATTTGCTGGCCGGGGCGCGTAATTTCGGTACTGTGGAGTGTCCCGGGCGGTTTGGCTTGTTCGACTTTATGCCCCAAGCACTCCGGACACTTATGAATATATCGCGCGATATCGCGAAACATACCGGGCCAGTAGAAATACGGCGCGATGCGGGCGATCGTTTTCGCGATGCCGAGATGCCCCGCGGTCGGTTCGTCGTGGTATCGCTTCATTATATTCGGACGGTTGTCGGACGGTACGCATTCCTTCCACTGTTGGGCGGCCGGCGCGTCTTTGAAGTCGAGTTTATGCAACACGTGTTTGTACAGGCGCCCGTTCTCGATACGTACATCGGGTGTTTCGTGCGGTCGTTCCCGGACTTTCTGCCACAGGGTTTCGTACCATGGGCATTTTGGTCGCGTCGTACTTCCCACATGCGTCTGTCGCGAGAGCGCGTCGGCTACGCGATTCAGTGCTCCTTTTCGGTACCGTATCTCGAATCGATATTGCTGCAGCTCGAATGCCCAGCGTCCTAACCGTCCGGTCGGAGATTCAAGTTTTTGCAGCCACTTTAGTGACTGATGGTCGGTCACTACAAGAAATTCGTACCCCTCGAGATAGCCGCGCATCTTTCTAATTCCCCATACGACGGCCAGGCATTCGAGCTTGGTGGCGCTATAATTGCGTTCGGCGTGATTTAAAGTCCGGCTGGCGTAAGCCACGACGCGTTTCCCTTCCGGGAAATGTTGCGTGAGAACGGCGCCGAGCCCGGCGTTACTCGCGTCGGTTTGCAGCACGAATTTGCGCGTAAAATCTGGACAGGCGAGAACCGGCGCGGATGTCAGTATAGCCTTGAGTTGCTCGAACGCGGTGTGCTCCTCGCTGCCCCACGCCCATTTGGTTTGTTTACGCGTCAACGCGGTGAGTGGAGCGGCTACGGTTGCGAAATCTCGTATAAATCGTCGATACCACGACGTGACGCCCAGAAAACGACGTACCTGTCGCACGTTCTGGGGCACGGGCCAGTCGGTCACCGCGGCGGTCTTTTCCGGATCGGTCCGTATTCCGTGGCGGTCAATTATATGCCCCAGATATTTAATACTATCGGTGCAAAACTTGCATTTTTCGGCGTTGAGGCGAAGGCGCGCGTCGCGTAGTCGGCGAAATACCTTGGTCAAGGTGGTCAAATGACTTTCGAAATCGGGGCTACATATAATGATATCGTCGAGATAAACGAAAACGGATGGTTTGAGTGCGGGTCCGAGGATTGTATCGAGTAATCGCTGGAACGTGGCCGGCGCGGAGTGTAGCCCGAACGGCATTACGCGAAACTGCATGAGCCCTCGTCCGGGGACGGTAAACGCGGTGACCGGACGGCTCTCGGCGGCGAGGGGTACCTGCCAGTATCCGTTTTTTAAGTCGAGGGTCGAGAGATACTTCGCCCCCCGTAATTTATCTAGTGTCGCGTTGATTTGTGGCAGCGGATACGCGTCGCGAGCTGTGATCTCGTTCACTCGTCGGAAATCGATGCAAAATCGATGTTTTCCGTCTCGCTTTTTAACTAACACGATCGGGGAACTCCACCCGCTTTCCGACGGTTCGATTACCCCCTCGGCCAGCATTTTTTCTACCTCCTCGTCGATAATAGCCTGCATTGCCGGGTTACGCGGGCGGTACCGTTGCTTGATCGGTGTATCGGTGAGGACTTAAAACGATGTTCGATTTTTTGCGTCGGTCCGCGTACGTCTTGAAATTTCGCGAGTTCGCTTTCGAGAAATGAGTGCAGCCGTTCTGTTTCGGTTAACGGTTTCGTTCGGTCGGTATCCCTCTCGTCGTCCGGTCTGGCCCCTCCGCAGTGGAGGCGTAGCGACATTAATCGCTCGTTAGATCGCGGGGGAGGCAGGATGGCAAATCCGGCGCGATGCCATACGTCCACTCCGAGGAGAACGGAGCTATCTAAGGTCGGGATTACCTGGAATTCGTGGTCGAAGCTTTGGTCCGCGATATGTATTTCCCCCCGGATCACCTCGGTTACGTCGACCGCCGACCCGTCCGCGAGCTGCACCCGACCGGTGATATCTCGGCTTCGGGCACAGGCTCGACGTAAGGTTTCGGCCGTGTCGACGTTTACGTATGATGCTTCCGAGCCGGTGTCCAGAAGCGCTTCATACGGTCGTTCGTGTATTGTAACAGTCAGGTGCGGTCGCGGCAGGTACCTTATTGCGGGGACCGAGGCGCGTCCGCCGATTCCTCGGTCCGATTGCCGTTTCCCGCCGGATGGCAATCTCGCGTTAAAATTCCGTCCTTCCCGCATTGCGAACAAAATTTTCGAGGTATTCTTTTACAATCGAACCGAGTGTGCCCGCGTTGCTTACACCTCCAGCAACACTCGGCTCGATCGTAAGCGGTGTTGGTCGCGGCGGCGGCGCGCGGGGCGGCGGGACGCGGTTGCCGGTCGAGGCTTTTCTCGATTTCCGCGGTCCGGCGGGCTAGTTCGGCGGCGGTCCGAACATGTTCACTACTAATGAACGGTCGTAATCGAGGATCCATATTTTCAAGCAGAATCTCGAGTTTCATTTCCTCGGTATACCCCCCTGCACGTCGTATCAGAGTGGTGATTTTCGTTGCGAATTTCCGGTACGGCTCGCCGGACTTTTGCGTGCGCGCGTCGATCTCTCGTCTTAATTGGGCGCGGTATCGGTACGGCAAGAATTGTTCTTGAAACGCGTCGCGAAATTCCACCCAGGTACGCCACTCGTCGCGGTGGTTTCGGAACCACTCCAATGCCTCCCCACGCAAAAGTTCTGGTAATCCGCGTAATAAATGCCGGCCTCGAAACCCGTAAACTTCTGTCAATTCGGCCACTCGTTCCAGGAATCCCGCAGGGTCTTTCCCGTCAAACTGACAACCCCATTTTCTAATTTGGCCCATGATTTTCGTGAGATCTTCCGCGGGCTGTTCGGTTCGCGTGTGTATGACCGGCGTCGGGGCGGTCACGACGGGCGGGGAAATCGCCTCGGGGGTGGCCTGAGTCACCTCAATCAAGGGTGTAGTCATCGTGGCCTGGGACGGTCCTGGTCGCGGTGTGAAATACGCGTCCGGATGGTTTTTAACGTATTGACTAAGGCGGTGCCTTAATTCGTCGATCGTGCCTGTCGCGTCTACCCGTAGTTCCTCGAGTTCGGTCGCAAGTTCGCTTTTTGACAATCGGTAAATCCAGTCTCGGGGCATTCCGGTGCGGTAACTAGTGACCCCAGGGTCCCTGTTCGGGCGCCATGAAACGACCTGTCCGCGTGGTCCTCGAATAACGGGCCAGCGAGCCCGGGACGCTCGTCGGATCACAGGATTCGAGTAAATGAGGTCGAGAATGCACCGAGACTGAATTAATTAACAAAGAATGATTTATTCTTTAACAACGACGCTCGCTTAGTCAAGCGACGCCGATAGATATATACAATAAAATACGACAAAATGAATATGTGTACGGCGTGCGGATACAATGTGCCGGTGGGCGCGTCGGCCCTTCGATCGCGGATCGATATAACGCGTGCGCTATATGTATATTCGCGGATGGTCGCGGATGCACCACGTGAGGCGCGGTGGGTGGCGCGAAATCGTGGGCGCGGTGTTCGGCGCGTATCGTTAATTTCGGAATCGGTCTTGACGGAAGGATCGGTGATACGCGGGCCGCGGGCGCGGAATAGTGGGCGCGGTTTACGCCGCGGATCGTAGGTCTCGCGATCGGTCCTGCCGGGCGGACCGACAGGACGCGGGATGCGGGGCCGCGCGACGGGCGGGGCCCGCCGTGCTATAGATCGCGATACAATTTATCTCGTGGTATGGTCGAAAATACCGATGCGTTGGTGGACCGCGGTGGACGCGATGCGCGTGGTCAGGATGCACCTTGCCAGGTGTCGTTTAGCCAAGAGTCCTTGGCCGAGGCGGAGATCTCTCCACCCCGTGGATCACGACGGTGCGACGGGATCTTTATTGCGTCCGAGTCTTTCCGTACCGCAGATCTAGGATCGAGAGTCCTCGAAGGAGGCGGAGTTCGCTCCACCCCACGAGCTAGTCGTGCGTTCGGTCAGAGTTCGTAACGAGAGGATTGTGAGCGCCAGGATCTCCTGGCCGAGACGAAGTTCGCTTCACCTCGTGTTTCGTGCTCTAGGACGGATGTTCGCTCGAGAGCGAACGGATCAGGACGGTCCCGCTGAGTCCTGGCGTCGACTTTTTATATGTAAAAAGTGACGGCGCAGGGTTGCCGGGGCTCAGCGGGGTGCGTGACGTGTCCCGACGCGTGGCGCCGAGGCCCCGGGATGCGGCGCGCTCGGAAACGACGGGCCGTGCGGATGGACTTAGCCGCGGAACGGCTACGCGTTGCCGTGCTGTGTCGGCGCAGATACAATTATAAAGTTTGGGGCGCACCGCGCCCCGGGTCCCCGCCGGACGGTGTTGTGTCCGACGGCCGGCCGTTGTTGTGGCCGGAACGGTGCATCGCCGGGTGCACCGTTACAGAGCCAATTGTGACGAACGCGTGATTGAGACGTCGTTGGACAGAACACGAATATAATAAAACGCTTACGGTAACGCGGTAATTGGCGCGTGTATGCGCCGGATTGGTACGGCGGTGATCGATACGCGGATCTATGACGGGCGGGCCGTTACAAGTTTTCGGCAACCGCCTAGATAACGTCCTAACGGATCGCGGGGCTAGCGGCGCGAATATTCTTCAGTGTCGCGGGCCTGGGCGGGGCCTGATCGATGCACGCGACGCGGGACGCGGTGGTCGCACTAATTCGTATATCGCGACGCGAATGCGGGTTTTCGGATGTCGTGGAGGACGGAGCACCTGTTTGGTGTTGCAGTAGCCGAGAGTACTCGGCCGAGGCGGAGAGCTCTCCACCCCGGGTTTGTGCAACGGTGCGAAAGGATATTTCGTTTTGGCAAACCGACTGTAGATCCGGGATCGAGATCACTCGAAGAAGGCAAAGTGCGCTTCACCCCACGAGCCGGTCTTACGAATCGAGAATTGCTTTCGGCTGCTAGGAAGATTCCTATGCGGGCAAGCGTCAGGAGTGCCTGACCGAGGCGGAGTTCGCTCCACCCCGTTGTTCTGCTTGCTCCAGGAGTCGGTCGGTCCGGATGTTCGCTGTGAGGCGAACGAAACGAGAACGGTGCGCGACTTTTCCGAATTCGCCTTTTTATCTAGAAAAGGCGACGTCCGGGGGTATCCTGGTACGTGGCGCCGGCCGCGGTATTCCGCGGCAGTGATGTTAGATGGGACGGGTTTTTACGCGCATGCGCGGCCAATAAGGCCTCAGTTCTGTACACGTTACAATAAAACTTGGTTTTTTAAGTACCCATACACATTTTATTAAAAATAATTATTTTGTGTATAATATTAAATATATTATGTAAATAAGGAAAGGGAGACATTAATAATTAATAAAACAGAATATATGTTTAAAATAAAATATTTTATTTGGCGGATTCTTGTACAGAATACCAACATTTGTTGCTAGGGTAAGGAAAACCGCCGAAAACCTTACCAGTATTCATAAAAAAACGTCTATAATAATTATAACATAAAATAAATTTAATTTTAATCTTTTAAAACACAATAAACAAAATAATAAACTATTAATAATAAATAAAAAATATACATTTTAATGTATTATATAAATAATTTCTTTAAAATAAAGTTAATCTGAAACATACTAAAAAATATTATTGCACAAATAATTACAACGTGATGACTAAATTGACTAGAAAAATTGTGGCTAGGTATAGTATTTTACGCAAAAAATAGAAAAAAAATTGAAGCAAAATTATTTAGCCTCATCAGATGTGCTATCGTATAAATTATGTGAATTATGCAGTTCTAGATGTCTACGCTCAATTTCAAAATTAGTACAATTAATACCGTCCGCTTGAAAACTTGACCGAACTACACAAAGAGCAGAAACATTATCATTAGTTAACCGATTTCGTTTTTTACATTTAATATCCGTTACCATTGAAAAAATTCGTTCGGCCTCGGCATTTGAGTGAGGAAAAGAAAGAACGATTTCTACTAAGAATTTTAAATTTTGAAAAGTCTTTTCCTCGTTAAAATTTGTATGATTTAATATTATGTTCCACATAATATCTATTTCTAAAATTTCTAATTCTTTTTTTTGTTTGTTATCAAAAATTGAAGGTAGAATTCGCCATTCATAAGCTAATTTACAAATATCTATATCTTTTACTAATATTGCGGCAATATTTGTTAAATCTTTAAATTTTGTTCTACCTTCATTATATAAAGCAATTTTTGGATCTAGAAACATTAACGATTGAAAAATAGAATCATTATACGGTTAACGTTTAAGCATTTTTAGAACTGCAATTTTATAAAAATTTAGACAAACTAATTTAAAATCTATTCTACATTCATGTGATAATAATTCTAAAAACTTTTCACATTCCGGTCCTACATATACATTTTCTAAATTTAAAATTTGTTTATCATTATTAATATTAATATTTTCAATATTATTTAATGCTTCTACGGTCATAAAATTCTGAGCCAATTGATGAATCAATTGTCGGCTACTTACATATAATTTATGTATTAAAATTTTTCGTAATTGAAACAATCCATTAAAATTATTAAAAAAATTTAACACGTATTTTAAAAATAAAAAATAGGCTTTAATTTTATTATTATTTAATGAACTTAAAATAACGTCTGCCGATTGTAATTTATCTTCTACTACTGCTAATATAAAATAATTTTTTAAAACGTCCCAATTTTCTAAAATTCTTAAAACGCATTGATGTTATACGAGCCATCTAGTTCCCGATAATTTTAATAACTTATTTCTTTCCACTTTGAAGAAATCTTGGAAGTCTTGTAAAATTGCCGTTCTTTTGGCACTCCCGGAAATATAAGAATATATATTGCGAATTAAATTTTCACACAATGACGGGATCTGTTGACAAGCTTTACTAGCTACTAAAGCGGAGGAATGACAAATACAATTTAAAACAATTAAATTAGGAACTTCTAATTTTAGATTTTGCGCGAAAGAATTATTACATCCCGTCATTACCGATGCGTTATCACAAGCTAACCCGACAATATTTGAAATAGGAATTTTTTTTTCGCTTAAAAGATCTTTGAAATTTTTAAAAAGTTTATTGGCCGAACAATCTCTTGCGTCTAAACTTACTAATTCTAATAATTGAGTAATAACTTGACCATTGCCAAGCAAAACGTATTTTGCAAGAACACACATTAATTTTGAGTCGGATATATCGGTGCTTTCGTCAATTAAAATTGAAAATTTGCAAAACTGCAAATTGTTAATTAATTTTTCTACTTCGCGTTTGGCTATAATGTGTTTAACAATTTTATTACATTTATTCCGACCGAGTTTGAGATCTTGAATAACTTTCGATTCCAAGCAAATATCCTTCAAAAGTGGAATTAAGTGATCGGCAGTACTAAAAGCAGTATTATGTTCCGCAAAAAAAGCAGCTAATTTAATTTCGGCTCGTTTAACTTTATCTTTATGATTTAACTCTACTTTATCATTGGGACTTTCATTATAAATTTTGTTATGTAAATTAATATTAGTTATATGTTTGACCGTTTGTGAATGTTGTACTAAATCAGATTTATTACATCTGATGAGCTTGTTACATGCAGTACATAATGCTTTATTTTCTTGATGGTAAAGAGCCAACCATCCTTTAAAAATATTTTCATCTAGCCACGAATATTGAAATTCTCTAACTCTACGTTTCTTAATTGCTCCTTTTTCGTTCAAAGCCATATTAAAAATAAATAATTTATTTATTCTTACCTTAACCAAAATTACGTTGTCTGTCACTCATTACTGCATTTACCGCCAACAGTGCTTAGCAAGCTCGACAATTGGCGAGCTAGCAGGCTCGGCGATTGGCGAGCTCGATATTTGTCTGCTCGTTGATTGGAAGAATCAGTGTTTGGCGAGATTACATTTAGTGACATGTGTAAGGACTTGAAGTTAATATAAATATTCATCTATTTTTGATATAATTTCAATGTAGAATTACGGAATTTTAATTTACATTGGCTCCTTATTATTAAAAAAATATAAAAATGTGCATTGCCTATAACATACTCATCAGATGTTGTAAGATCAAATATTAGATGGGTATATAATATTTATTATTATATTTTTTAAATAATTTGATTATTTTATTTATAAATAATATTGTTTTTATTTATATATTTATCAATTATGTATAATTAAATATATATACAAATATATACGCGTGCCCTTTTTTAAGGATCTTCTACGTTTAGTAAGGTATACAGAACTGAGGCCTTATTGGCCGCGCATGCGCGTAAAAACCCGTCCCATCTAACATCACTGTTCCGCGGTACCGTGTGCGTCGCGCTCGTTCGGACGAGCTCGGGGCCGCTCGTGTAAGTCCGTTCCGCGGGACTTTGCGCGTTACTCGACACTTGTACAATTATCGCGCCGATGATCGGATTCTTCAGGAGCCCCCGCGCTCCCCTTCCTGTCCGAGAGGATGGTCGTCTCAGCCTCCGGTGGTTCTTCTCCGGGAACGATGCTTTTCCCGGGGGCATCGTTACAAACGTACTACAAAATCATAGAACATCACGAAGAATTAAATTAAGCATGTATGCGCTTTTTGCAATTGTACATATGGTAGAATCAGTCGATCTTCAAATATTTTTCAACATAAATTTTATTAATCTTACAATTATTTAACAATATTTAATTTTGTAATTCTCTAAGCGGCGCCCTTTTGGCTGGGCGCCTTTTCAAAATGCCGAAGACTTTAGTCTTGTCGGCGTTCTCGGTAGCTAAGATGTGGTTTCGTAAGTGTGACCAGGATCGGTCCCCACTTGTCGTCTCCGGGGTACTTGATCGGGAAGATCTCTGCTTTTTCTGTCTGTGTTGCTCCGCTGAACTCTGCTCCTTCTGTCTGCGTTGCTTTGCTGATCTCTGCTCCTTCTGTCTGCGTTGCTTCGCTTCTCCTGAAGGTCTCGGTCTGTATCCCTGCTTCAGTTTTTGGTGTTTCAGCCTGGACTGCTGCCTCAGCTGTGGTTGCCTTAGCTTGATTTCCGGCCTTGGCTGTAGCTGCTTCCGCCTCCTGTCGAGTCCTCTGGAGCGGGATATCTATAGGGATGAGTCTCCAGGGGAAGAATTGTTCTCCTTCGTCTAGTCCTCTCTTTGGTAGGATCCTAACTTTCCCTCGGAAGTCCTCGATACTTAAGATCCTGGGACGGTTCTCCTTCTCGCTCTCCGGGGATGATGGTAAGAAAGCTGGAGTTATTATCCTTTTTACTCTCTTCCCTCTCCGCACTCTTTTATAAGAGATCTCGCTCATTGGGTTACAACACTTTTGCCTTGGGTGCTTCAGTATGTTAGGCGCACACCTCGGCAGGTTAGAACACTTTTTGGCCTCTGACCACTTTTACCAGAGTGGATCATCAGCAGTTGGCCTTGACCGGCCAACTGGTCCGGTATATGACCAGTTGGCTGGCCATTTTTACTGTCGAGAATTGAATTCGCCTCCAATCCACCTAGCGGAGTGGATGCAAATTCCCCTCGATGACAGCTCAAGCTGTCATAGTCAATAGGTTATAAAGTTAACCTATACTGTAGCAGACGACGCATTATGCTGCGTTCACAAAAATGCGTCGACCCCTACAGTACATACACTATCTTCTTTAATAACTTTTTTTATACTTTATCTGTTCTTTTTATCTATTGCTTTTATCTATTCTTTTTGTCTATTCTTTTGATCTATTCTTTAATTCTTTTGCTTTTATCTATTTTATTAATTTATTTTCTATTTTTAGGAAATGTAAAAAATTGTTTTTATTTTCTAATTTTTATTTTTTTTCTTATGTATTAATTTCATTTTCTCTGTAGTTATAAAAAACAAATTTTTATATTTCCTTCTGACGGAAGAGACCACCACCTTCTCGCGGTTTCCGTCGAGCAACAAGGTGTACGTATATCAAAACAGAAAAAAGTTGTTAATAGTACGTTTAATTATTCTTTTTAAAAATATTTTTGCACTTTTATTATGTATATTTTATTCTCCTGTTAATTGATAGATTGAACGAACTTACCTGAAGTGAAGTTTGATCCTAATTATGCCCGTTGTCTCGTCCGGATAGTAACTGTGTAGTGGTGCTCGTGCACGCCGTTTAGCAACACTTTTTCAAAGCAGAATCAAAAAACGCGCGCTGAGGCGCCGCCGCGCGCCCTACGCGCGCGCCTCCAGCGCGCCCTTCACGCGCGCCAGCAGCGCGCCTATAACTCATTAGTTTAAAGAATGGCAAATCGGCCTAATCCAGGGAGGGAAAGAAAGAAAAGAAAGGGAGGGAAGTATCCGGACGAGACAACGGGCATAATTAGGATCGAACTTCACTTCAGGTAAGTTCGTTCAATCTATCAATTATGCCCCGTTGTCTCGTCTGGATAGTAACTGTGTAGCTGTTTAAAGAATAGATTTGCCATATAGAGTCGCCAGAAACAATATAATAAATGTAATAAAAATAAAAGCGCAAAGTAGAGGAGGGTACACGTTTCCTTCAAACGGCCTTAAACTTTGAAATAAAAATACATATTATCAACATTAAACTATAAGGAACAAGAGAGGACAGAAAAACATAAAAATTAACAGTTTCGAAGTCAGCTAACAAAAGAAAAAACCGATTTGTTAAGGAGGCAAAGTAAAAGTAACAATTGCAAGAGAATCTTGAGATCTAAGTACTCAGTTTAAAAGAAAAAAGAAACTAAATAAAAATTTTCAGAGGGGGGTAAACCACTGGAAAAAATCCAGACAGAAAGGGGGGTTAAAGACTCAAGATTCTCCGTCTCTCCAAGGTAATTAGCTGAAACGAAAACAGGGGACGCTATGAGCGAAGAATGGCCCTGCTGAATTCATCCGGGCTGACAATCGGTCTCTTGTAAAAATTGGCGAAGACACGAGAGCTCCCGGACCAGCCTGCCGCAGTCTTGATAATATTTACGTCCACTCCCCGCATCGCAGCACATGAGGTGGACGCATGCCTGGTGCTGTGGGCCGTAAAAACCGAGCAGTCTACTCCACAGTCCCCTAGAGCCTGGCGGATCCATCGACTCACAGTTTGTACCGAAACAGCTTTGTAAGGCCTCTTGAAGGAGATGAACAGTGCATCGCACCCAGCAGGTCTCAGGTCCTTGGTTCTGTTGATATAAAACTCAATTAGGGCAAAAATACAGAGCTCTCTCCGTTCCTCAAACCGCGAAAAACAGAAGGAGGGTTGGGAACGGCCAGGCGCTGATGTTTTGATGCGGTCAGGGACACGAATGGTTAGTTTGTCACCGAATAAAATCTGGGATAGCCTGAGACTGGCAAGAGTCTGGACTCGTTGCCCAGTAGCCAGTGCAAGAAGTAAGACTAGCTTTTTGACCACGACCTCCAAAGGGAAATCTTCAAAAGGAAAGATCAGCGCTAATTTTGAGATCACAGGCGCTGGGTCCCAAACTAGATCATATTTAGGTCGGGGCGGTTTAAGCGCTGCAACCCCCTTGCAGAAACGCTTTACTGCTGGATGCTGTCCAATCTCATTCGAGGAGATCAACGAAATAGCTGATCTCATTGTATTTAGGGAGGAGTATGAAGAGACCTCCCTCAGTTGCATCGCCAGAAAGTCCAGGAACTGCGGGACTGACGGGGAAAAAAGAGGTAAGCGACGAGTCCGGCAGAAGTCCCACCAAAGACGAAGAGGTCGAGCGTACTGTTTCAGAGTTGCATCTGATAAGGACGCTATCATCGTGGGAATAGCCGCGTCTGGAATTAGACGTGCGAGCAGAGCTTGCCTGACACACTCCCGACCGCCAGGGAAAGGGATTTCCAGTTCGGGTGACAGCTCCTAAAAGGTGAAGAAAGCAGAAATTGATTAGGGGGCAGAAGTAAAGGCGAGGATAAAAGAAGACGATGGAACAAGGGGAACCAGGCCTGCGAAGGCCACCAAGGAACTATAAGGGTTCCCTGCGCCGTCGTCTACAATCTTTCTTAGCACTCGTGGTAATAGAATAAACGGGGGGAAAGCGTAAAACTTAATGTTTGACCATGAAAGAGTGAACGAATCAACTGCGATAGAACCCGGGTCGGGAAACCACGATACGTAAGCCTCGCATTTAGTGTTAACCAGCGAGGCGAACAGATCTACCTCGAAGGGGCCAAACGATCTGTTAACTTTCCGAAAAGCCCGTTGAGATAGGGACCACTCCGTGTCTGGATCAGAGACCCTAGATTCAGCATCCGCGACCCTGTTATCTAGAGAAGAAATATATGAAGCAAAAAGAAATATATTACGTTCCTCACACCATTGCCAAATTTGGCGAGAAATCTCAGTAAGGTGAGGAAACTGGATTGAACCGAACTTATTAATATACGCTAAAGCCGTGGTGTTATCTATGCGAAGGAGGATATCACAATCGCGGAGATCAAAGGCGAAACAACGAATTCCGTTAAAGGCAGCCTTTAGCTCTAGGGCGTTAATGTGGAGGGCCTTATCAGCCTCGGACCACCACCCGTGCGTGCGAGATTCACCGCACGCCGCGCCCCAACCGTTCAGAGAAGCATCTGAGAAAATTTCGCGAATGAAAACGCCCGAGCGAATTCGATTAGATTGGCCTGGGTTCGACAGAATCCTTAGCCACCACCTGAAATCCGACTTGAGATGGGAGGGGATGTCCATGTGGGCGGAGAAGTTCTCGTTACTTCTACAGAGAGCTAAAAATTTTTCCCGCTCAAAAGCCTTGGTATACAAGAGGCCGTATTGAACGGCTGGGCATATCGAAACCAGGGATCCAATCATGCTAGCAAATTCTCTGATGGCGCACCCCTTCTTAGAAGCCATGGCAGACACTAACTTTAATATTTTTTCTCGCCGGGGTTTAGGAATCGAAACAGATTGTTCGATGGAATTAAAAACAAATCCTAAATAATTACAAGCGGTAGAAGGTTCTAACTGTGACTTAGGATAATTGACTATAAAGCCCAGAGACAGGAGAAAATTTAGCGAGGCATAAACATTTTCGCGGCAATCGGTAAGAGAAGAACCGAATAACAGAAAATCATCCAGATATATAACCGATTGAAAACCCTTGTGACGAAGAAAAGAAAAAACCGGGCGCATAATCTTCGTGAAAATAAACGGCGCCGTAGACAAACCGAAGGGAAGTACCGCATATTCATATATTATGTCCTGCCACTGGAAACGAAGATATTTTCTATGCTCGCTAAATATCGGAACGTGAAGATAAGCGTCCTCTAAGTCTATGGTAGCCATGTACGAATTCGGAAGCATGAGGCGAATCACTGTCCTCCAGTCCTCTAACTTGAAATGCGGCGGAGTAATGTACCTATTTAAATCTCGTAAATTTAAAATGAAACGTTTTCCGCCCGACGACTTGTCAATCAAGAAGAAGGACGATAAAAATTGATCTGGACGAAAGGTGACTCGCCTAATGGCACCCCTGTGTAGAAGGCGCTCAATCTCTTGATTACAAAAAATAATGTCAGGCCTGGAAAACCTAGATTCTTCTAAAAAGGGCCTGGGTTGCGGAGAAGATGAGAAGGGTAAGCGATATCCCGAAATTGCTTCAATAATCATAGCCTCGTTGGTAATGGCCCGCCAGTTATCCACAAATTTACACAGACGACCTGCTATACCTACTTCGTTTACCGGCTGTGACGGGTCCCGGAGCGAGAACGGTGGTATCGACGGCTCCTCTGGTACGAAGCTCCTGTCTGGCGAGCCGTCACAGGACGAACAGGAGCTCGGCGGTTTCCCAAAGACCGTGTCTTCTGGGAAGAATTCGCCGCACGTTGAGGCTGGCGAGATGGCTGCAGCTGACGAAGTGGCTGACGAGAGGGCTGAAGGGTCTTCGTTCCCACTTGCGAAGTCGCCTTGGTGATCTCACGACCAGCCTTTTCACAGGCCTGTGCTGCCTTTAAAGATTCGGCGAAATCCTTACCGAACAAATATTCGTCGATGTCTGTGGCTTCGGCGGCGTTTTTGGCCACGAAATTAAAAGATGGCTTGGCAAAAGCCCGTCTAGCCATTGAGAGCTTATAAAAATGATCCGCCAGCAGATGCATTCTATCGGAAAACTGTGGCAGAGCGGATCTTGCTTCCTCACTAAGCTCGTTAAAAATGTCCTCGCTCATTAGGGTGGAAACGGCAGAACCGAATGCCTTCAGAGAGGCGCCCACCTGGGCCTGGGCCTGCGTCTGGTACTCATCACGCTTGATGACGGACTGAGTCAAAGCCGCGACTAGCTCCCTATTGAGCTTAGGTGGGCATAACGCAGGTAGGTCAGTTCCCACCTCATATTTAGACAGCAGGGCAGAACGAACCTCGTCCTTTAATCCTTTCCTGGCCTTAGACTGGACCGAGTTGAGCATAAAAAGGTTCCAGTCTGACTGAGTAGAGCTCGTAGCGTCACCCTGGAATAGTCTGCTGGCCAGCTCCTGAGCCTCGGATGGGGCAACTGTCACCTCCTGGGATTCGAGGGGCGCATGCGGCACAGTCAAAACCGACGGAGGAGCTCTGCCTGGGGAGGCTATGATGGAATCCTCAGGTAGGTTGAGAGGATCTGAAAAAAGATTAAGAACAGAAGGACACAGTCGGTTATGTCCACTCTTTGCCACGGAGTAAGTGGGTCGACAAGTGGACATACCTGGTTCGCCGCCCCGGTCGAAAGTGACCGTCTGTGCCTCTGTATAAGGCTCTAAGGCCTGACTCGACGAGCCCTGTGACGGGCCAGCCTCGCAAGAAGAGAGAGGTCTAGGCGGGCTAACCTCAAAACGGCCGCTCTGCAGCCCCGCTAATAAAAGTTGTACCTGATCCAGGATCGTCCGGCAGGTATTCTCGGAGAAATCAGCCTGTTTGGCCGACGTACCTTTCGGGGACGAGCAATGGCGTGCCCTGTGGCTGCGGCGAGAGCGCTCGCGGGAGCGTGATGTCTCTCTCGAAGAAAAATCCCGCGAAGGATCCCGCGACGAGTCCCGCGACGAGTGCCGCGACCGATGACGGCGTTTTCTATGATGCTTCGGCATCACGACGAACCTGAAAAGAGCTGAAAACTGCGAAAAACACTATCGAAAAAACTGGCACGTGTTGCACGAAGGACGAACACGACACAATGAGTTATAGGCGCGCTGCTGGCGCGCGTGAAGGGCGCGCTGGAGGCGCGCGCGTAGGGCGCGCGGCGGCGCCTCAGCGCGCGTTTTTTGATTCTGCTTTGAAAAAGTGTTGCTAAAGGGCGTGCACGAGCACGACTACACAGTTACTATCCGGACGAGACAACGGGGCATAATTATAAATTAACGTTTATATTATCTGTTTATAATTATTTATTAAAAAACAATACGTACACATTGGCCAAGAGTGGATTTTCTATTTTATATTACTTTTATTAATTCTGTATATATTAAGTCAATATTTATTCCGTATTTATTCTTTATTGTATATTTTTCTGCGGTTTAAAATATATTGTTACTTAAGATGTATACATAAACATAAATACATATAAACACATGTATATTAAATGTGATTGATTGGATTTAAACAGTACAATTTTTTCGTCCCTGTAAACATTTCGCTTAGTTAACAAATGGATAGCTTAAAGAGGAAGTAAGCGATTTTAATAGTTTTTTTTTAAAAACATTGGTTTTAGAAGTGTTTTTAACGTAGCATTAAAGAAAAATAATATAAATAAATATTTAAAAATTTATGCAAACAGTTAATTATGCAAAAAAGTCACTCATCGAATTCAGCTGTCGGACGGTGCTGCGAGTGACACCGTACAATTTTTAGCTCGAAATGGTCATTTTCCTTAGTTAACAAATGGATATTTCGAAAACCGAGTGTCCGATTAAAAAAATCTTTTATTTGTTAACATTACAGGGTTGTTCTACGTCCAATTCCGATGAGTGACTTTTTGCAAAAAGATTGTTTAAACAATTAAAATGACTTCTTTTCCATGTTAAAACGCAATATCGGAAACTTAAAGTCCATAGCAACAACAATTACGTGACAACGAACGTTTTCGTTAAAAATATAAATTTGTTAAGTAAGTACAGCTGCGAAATGTTAAAAATATGAACATAAATTGTTCAAATACTATTAAAACATAAAAAAATGTTATCTTAAAAACTACGTTTCGATGTACATTTAACATTAGTAGTCAACAAAATTAAATTTCATGTGCATGCATTTATTCGTATTAAACATTATAAATTTTAACATCGTGAAATGCGTTAATTGTTGCAAAAAAAATATCAATTTTGCATTAATTGCTGGAAGGGATGAAGAAAGGATTAAATAAGTGTGTATTTTTATTAAAACAACGTAATATATAGGGTGTCCCAAAGTCATGTAGACAAACTTTGGAACTAGGTAGATCTCGTTATTTTAAGACGAAAAGTCCTTTACCATTTTTTATTTTGAGTAATATTAAGCGAGAAAAAAATGATTGAAAATTAGGTTTTTTGGGCGGATCTTACTGCTTCTCACATTGCGCGGAGACGCTCTATTCGTCGGTAGTCCCCAATCCATGCTTTCTTGATCATCAATAATTTTCTTTGTATTGTTACGCGTCGTCGCTTTTCTTTGATTCTTGGTTTAGACCAGTTTATCTAGGCGGGCCGATCGTAACCGCCTGTCTTGCCCCGCGCGCCTTCATTTTTCTTATCGATGATTGAGAACGCAAGGATTGGGGACTACCGACGGATAGAGCGTCTCCGCGCAATGTGAGAAGCAGTAAGATCCGCCCAAAAAACCTAATTTTCAATCATTTTTATCTCGCTTAATATTACTCAGAATAAAGAATGGTAAAGGACTTTTCGTCTTAAAATAACGAGATCTACCTAGTTCCAAAGTTTGTCTACATGACTTTGGGACACCCTGTATATCTTAATATTTATTTATTAATGTTTTCCAGCAGACATGGTAATTTCTCGCGTCATCATGTCTATTACCAGTACAGAGATACGAGTTAGCGACAAATATTTTACACCGAGAGCATCGAAGTAACCGAGGCTACCGCGACGGGCGCGACTGTGCGACACCGATTATTGCTGAAAGACGAGAGAGTCGGGAATATATTTCTGCTCTCTTCTACAGCTCGAGCTCGACCGAACACACGGACACGAAGCTACAGTTGTGTGCGTCTGTTGCCGTCGTACCAAATCTGCGAGCACTGGGCCCGTATGCAATTTTCTCAAGTTCCGCACAATGCTACGTTGCCAGATTACTAAAATATTTTTGTTTTTTGGCCATATCTCGGTTACTGGTGAATATAGAAAGCTCGAAATAGGCCCGAATGCATCTTCTTTAAGAGCCGCACAATGCTACGTTGCTAAATTAAAAAAATATTTTTTTTTGTTTTTTAGCTATATCTCGGCTACTGGTGCAAATAAAAGGCTCGAAATAGGCCCGTATGCATTTTTTTTAAATTCCGCACAATGTTATTTTGTCAAAATTAAAAAATATTCTATTTTGTTTTATGACTATATCTCGGTTACTGGTGAATGTAGAAAGCTCGAAATAGGCCAGTATGCATCTTTTTTAAGTGTTGTACAGTCACCGGCAATAATGGCCTGTCGCGCTGCGGCGACGGCGGCTCTCGTGCGTGAGGTGGGGTAGTGTGCGTGAGGCCTCACCGCGGATCGCGTACGTGAGGCATGGAACGCCGAAAGGAGCGAGAGGACAGGGGAAAATTTGGTGGGGGGCGTTCTCATGCTCTCTCTCGCTCGCGACCCGTGAGTGTGAGAGAGATAGAATGAGTGAACGCTAAGGAATTATTATAGGCGCACCTTCGCTCTCTCTCTTGCACGCGTTCGTGTTTATACGGTTAGACAAGGATAGAAGTATATCGCTAGAGTACGCTATTAATTCTAGCGTATACTTTCAGACATTTCGCGACTTTTAACAATCAAAATTAAATTCTCATGTTACTTAGATTTTAAATATATATTTTTACATTATATATAAATTAATTTTGAGATAATTTTCGTTTTCTGTCTTGAGAAAGACAATTTTAAATGCCGTTTTCTGTCTTGAGAAAGACAATTTTATATGCCGTTTTCTGTCTTGAGAAAGACAATTTTATATGCCGTTTTCTGTCTTGAGAAAGACAATTTAATAAATGCGAATGAATATTCATCGTATGAAATATTTGTTGGCCCTAAAAAAGGCCGATTGTGGGCGAAGCTACGGAACATTGAATTAATAATCGGTCCAGTAACCGGACCGCTCGATTACTTGATTGAGTCGATTAGGTATCGAACTCATCAAGTTTGCGAGAAAATCTGGTCGAGCCCGAAGACCCTCCCAAACTTCCATCGCGTGATCGACTAACGCTGCCGTCGTCCTTTTCCTTCGTGGTTCCCAATGCTGAACCATTTGCGCCCAAACATTTTCTATGACATTCAAATCTGGCGAACGAGCTGGCCAGTCAAACAAGGAGATCTCCGGATGATTCCGAAACCATGCCTGCGTTTCATGTGATTTGTGCACAGCGGAATTATCTTGCACCAATCGGATAATTGGCATTTCCTCTGCAGGGTAGATTGCGCGTACTGAAGGAAGAAGTACTTCTTCCAGTATGCGAATATACTCTGTCGAGTTCATTCTCGTTGGAATGTGCACCAATTCTCCGATTGCAGTGCCAGATATCCACCTCCACATAGCACATGAAATTCTTCCACTTCGGTGAAGAGGCACAACATGGTTTGGATCCAACCGTTGATCCCTTGGACACCACACGTGCGGTCTATGATCCGCGCACGATACGAAGACCTTTTCATCGGTCCATATCGTGGTTTCCCACTCCGCACGGCTCGTCACCAGATTTTGCAAAGCGAACGCGACGCGTTGGTCCCGATGATCCGGAGTCAGCGGGATTTTATGAGCTGGACGATAGCAATGATATCCGACTTCGTTTAAACGTCGCCGGGCAGTTCTATCTGATACCGCGACGTCCGCTCTGTTGATCGCCTCTTGGACGGTGCCAAAAGGACGATCCACCACAGCAGCGACGAGTGCCTCGTTCTCTTCTACTCTGGTGATACGAGGACGACGATTATGAGTGCGATGATCATGCAAAGCATGATCTCCGCCCTCATTGTATCGTCGTATCCATCGTCGAACAGCTTGGACAGAACACGGAATATCAGCAGCAATTTCTGCTACTGATTTTCCGGCCTGCCACTGTCCGATGATGCGACCACGTATCTCAGAGCACAAGATTGGAGCCATTATTCACAAGAAAATATTCAATGTATATATCCGCGCACTGCTACGACACCACGAAAAGTGAAGCTCGAAGAAGAATCAACATACTCTCGACAATAATATCGCTCGACAATGAAAAAAATCGCGACAGGAACGTAACATACAGTTAGACGGCTTTGCGCTATTTCAAATTATACGATTATTAATTCAATGTTCCGTAGCTTCGCCCACAATCGGCCCTTTTTAGGGCCAACAAATATTTCATACGATGAATATTCATTCGCATTTATTAAATTGTCTTTCTCAAGACAGAAAACGGCATATAAAATTGTGTTTCTCAAGACAGAAAACGGCATATAAAATTGTCTTTCTCAAGACAGAAAACGGCATTTAAAATTGTCTTTCTCAAGACAGAAAACGAAAATTATCTCAAAATTAATTTATACATAATGTAAAAATATATATTTAAAATCTAAGTAACATGAGAATTTAATTTTGATTGTTAAAAGTCGCGAAATGTCTGAAAGTATACGCTAGAATTAATAGCGTACTCTAGCGATATACTTCTATCCTTGTCTAACCGTATAAACACGAACGCGTGCAAGAGAGAGAGCGAAGGTGCGCCTATAATAATTCCTTAGCGCGTTCATTCATCTCTCTCACACTCACGGGTCGCGAGCGAGAGAAAGCATGAGAACGTCCCCCACCAAATTTTCCCCTGTCCTCTCGCTCCTTTCGGCGTTCCATGCCTCACGTACGCGATCCGCGGTGAGGCCTCACGCACACTACCCCACCTCACGCACGAGAGCCGCAGCGCGACAGGTGCCGGTGACTGTACATTGCTTTGTTGCCAGATTTTAAAATAATTATTTTTTGTTTTTTGGCCATATCTCGGCTACTGGTGAAGGTAAAAGGCTCGGAATAGGCTCGTATGCATCTTATTTAAGTGCCGCACAATGCTATGTTGCCAAAATTCAAAAACACTTTATTTTGTTTTATGAACATATCTCGGCTACTGGTGAATTCAGAAAGCTCGAAATAGGCCCGTATGCATCATTTTTAAGTTGCGCACAATGCTACGTTGCCAAACTTTAAAAATATTTCTTTTTGCATTTTGGTTATATTTCGGCTACTGGTGAAAATAAAAAGCTCGGAATATGCCCGTATGCATCCTTTTTAAATGCCGCACAATGCTGTTGCCAAATTTCAAAAATATTTTTTTTTGGTTTTTTGGCCATTTTTCGGCTACTGGTGAAAATAGAAGGCTCGGAATATGCCCGTATGCATCTTTTTTAAATGCCGCACAATGCTATGATGTTAAATTTAAAAAATATTTCTTTTCGTTTTTTGGCCATATCTCGGCTGCTGGTAAAAATAGAAGGCTCGGAATAGGCCCGTATGCATCTCCTTTAAATGCCGCACAATGCTATGTTGCCAAATTTCAAAAATATTTTTTTTCGTTTTTTGGCCATATCTCGGTTACTGGTGAATTTAGATTGCTCAAAATAAACCCGTATGCAATTTTTTTAATTTGCGCACAATGCTACGTTGCCAAAATTCAAAAATATTTTTTTTTGTTTTTTGGCCATATCTCAACTACTGGTGAATTCAGATAGTTCAAAATAGGCACGAATGCATCTTTTTTAATTTGCGCACGATGCTACGTTGTTAGATATTAAAAATTTTTTTTCTGTTTTTTGTTAGTATCTCAGCCTCTCGATAAATAGAACGTTGAAAATAATCACGTGTGCATCTGCTGACGTCACCGCACGACGCTACGTTGCCAAATTTTCAAAAATTTTTTTTTTGTTTTTTGTCAATATCTGTGCCTTTGGTGGAGGTAGAACGGTGAAAATAGTCACGTAAGCATCTTCTGACGTCACTGCACGATTTTACGTTGCCAGATTTTTAAAATTTTTTTTTGTTTTTTGTCAATATTTTCGCTCTTGTGAGAGTAGAACGCTAAGTATAGTCATGTGGGCATCTGCTTACGTCACCGCACGATGCTACGTTGCCAGATTTTCAAAAATTTTTCTTTGTTTTTTGTCAATATTTACGTTTTTGGTAAGGGCAAAACGCTGAAAATAATCACGTGGGCATCTTCTGACGTCACCGCTCGATGTTACGTTGCCAGATTTTCAAAAATTTTAATTTATGTTTTTTGTCAATATCTCAGCTCCTCGTAAAACGAAACGCTGAAAATAATCACGTGGGCATCTGCTGACGTCACCGCACAATGTTAAGTTGACAAATTTTCAAATTTTTTTTTTTCGATTTTCGTCAATATCTCCTCTTTTGGTGGGGGTAAAACGCTGAAATTTGTCACGTGGGCATCTACTAACGTCACCGCACGATGATACGTTGCCAGATTTTCAAGAACTTTTTTTTTGATTTTTGTTAATATTTTCGCTTCTGGTGGAAGTAGAACGCTAAAAACTGTCACGTGGGTATCTGCTGACGTCACCGCACGATGCTACGTTGCCAAACTTCAAAAATTACTTTTTCGTTTTTTGTCAATATTACCGTTTTTGGTGGGAATAGAACGCTGAATATGGTCACGTGGGCATCTGCTAACGTCACCGCTCGATGCTACGTTACCAGATTTTCAAAAATTTTTTTTTGTTTTTTGTCAATATTTCCGCTTTTGTGAGGGTAGAACGCTAAGTATAGTCATGTGGGCATTTGCTTACGTCACCGCTCGATGTTACGTTGCCAGATTAAAAAAAAATTTAATTTTTGTTTTTTGTCAATATCTCAGCCTCTCGTAAAATAGAACGCTGGAAATAATCACGTGGCATCTGCTGACGTCACCGCACAATGTTAAGTTGACAGATTTTCAAAAATTTTTTTTTCGATTTTTGTCAATATTTCTGCTTTTGAGGGGGATAGAACGCTAAAAATAGTCACGTGGCATCTGCTGACGTCACCGCTCGGTGCTACGTTGCCAGATTTTCAAAATTTTTTTTTTCGTTTTTTGTCAATATCTCCGTTCCCGGAGAGGGTAGAACGCTGAAAATTGTTACGTGGGCATCTGCTGACGTCACCGCACAATGATACGTTGTTAAATTTTCAAAAATTTTTTTTTCGTTTTTTTTTAATATCTCTGATCCTGGTGGTGGTAAAACGCTGAAAATGGTCACGTGGGCATCTGCTGACGTCACCGCACAATGATACATTGCTAGATTTTCAAAAATTTTTTTTTCGTTTTTTGTCAATATCTCTGCTCCTGGTGAAGATAGAACGCGGAAAATTGTTACGTGGGCATCTGCTGACGTCACCGCACAATGATACGTTGCCAAATTTTCAAAAATTTTTTTTTTTTTTTTGTCAATATCTCTGATCCTGGTGGTGGTAAAACTCTGAAAATTTTTACGAAGGCATCTGCTGACGTCACCA
The DNA here is from genome assembly GCF_019399895.1 of Cardiocondyla obscurior. Classification (NCBI taxonomy): domain Eukaryota; kingdom Metazoa; phylum Arthropoda; class Insecta; order Hymenoptera; family Formicidae; genus Cardiocondyla; species Cardiocondyla obscurior. Next base: position 172,742 of record NC_091872.1, on the reverse strand, counting down.
CACGATGATTTTTTGGCAGATTAAAAAAATTTTTTTTTTCGTTTTTTGTCAATATCTCTGCTTCTGGTGAAGGTAGAATGCGGAAAATGGTCACGTGGGCATCTGCTGACGTCACCGCACAATGATACGTTGCCAAATTTTCAAACAATTTTTCTTTGTTTTTTGTCAATATTTACGTTTTTGGTAAGGGCAAAACGCTGAAAATAATCACGTGGGCATCTTCTGACGTCACCGCTCGATGTTACGTTGCCAGATTTTCAAAAATTTTAATTTATGTTTTTTGTCAATATCTCAGCTCCTCGTAAAATGAAACGCTGAAAATAATCACGTGGGCATCTGCTGACGTCACCGCACAATGTTAAGTTGACAAATTTTCAAAATTTTTTTTGTTTTTGTCAATATCTTTGATCGTGGTGAAGGTAGAACGCTGAAAATAATCACGTGGGCATCTGCTGACGTCACCGCACAATGATTCTTTGCCAAATTAAAAAAAATTTCTTTTCGTTTTTTGTCAATATCTCTGCTTCTGGTGAAGGTAGAACGCTGAAAATGGTCACGTGGGCATCTGCTGACGTCACCGCACAATGATACGTTGCCAAATTTTCAAAAATTTTTTTTTTGTTTTTTGTCAGTATCTTTGATCCTGGTGAGGGTAAAACGCTGAAAATTGTTACGTGGGCATCTGCGAACGTCACCGCACGATGCTACGTTGCCAGATTTTCAAAAATTTTTTTTTGTTTTTTGTCAATATTTACGTTTTTGGTGAGGGCAGAACGCTGAAAATAATCACGTGGGCATCTGCTGACGTCACCGCACAATGATACGTTGCCAAATTTTCAAAAAATTTTTTTTGTATTTTGTCAATATTTCTGCTTCTGGTGTAGGTAGAACGCTGAAGATTGTTACGTGATCATCTGCTGTCGTCACCGCACGATGATTTTTTGCCAGATTTTCAAAAATATTTTTATCGTTTTTTTGTCAATAATTCTGCTTCTGGTGAAGGTAGAACGCTGAAAATAGTCACGTGGGCATCTGCTGACGTTACCGCACGAAGATTCGTTGCCAGATTTTCAAAATTTTTTTTTTGTTTTTTGTCAATATATCTGCTTCTGGTGAAGGTAGAACGCTGAAAATAGTCACGTGGGCATCTGTTGACGTCACCGCACGAAAATTTGTTGCCAGATTTTCAAAAATTTTTTTTTCGTTTTTTGTCAATATCTTTGTTTCTGGTGAAGGTATAACGCTGAAAATAGTCACGTGGGCATCTGCTGACGTCACCGCACAATGATACGTTGTCAAATTTTCAAAAAATTTTTTTTGTATTTTGTCAATATCTCTGCTTCTGGTGAAAATAGAACGCTGAAAATGGTCACGTGAGCATCTGCTGACGTCACCGCACGAAGGTTAGTTGCCAGATTTTCAAAAATTTTTTTATCGTTTTTTGTAAATAATTTTGTTTCTGGTGAAGGTACAACGCTGAAAATAGTCACGTGGGCATCTGCTGACGTTACAGCACGAAGATTATTTTCCAGATTTTCAAAAATATTTTTATCGTTTTTTGTAAATAATTTTGTTTCTGGTGAAGGTAGAACGCTGAAAATAGTCACGTGGGCATCTGCTGACGTTACAGCACGAAGATTCGTTGCCAGATTTTCAAAATTTTTTTTTTGTTTTTTGTCAATATATCTGCTTTTGGTGAAGATAGAACGCTGAAAATTGTTACGTGGGCATCTGCTGACGTCACCGCACGATGATTCTTTGCCAGATTTTCAAAAATATTTTTATCGTTTTTTGTAAATAATTTTGTTTCTGGTGAAAGTAGAACGCTGAAAATAGTCACGTGGGCATCTGCTGACGTTACAGCACGAAGATTCGTTGTCAGATTTTCAAAGTTTTTTTTTTGTTTTTTGTCAATATATCTGCTTCTGGTGAGAATAGAACGCTGAAAATGGTCACGTGGGCATCTGCTGACGTCACCGCACGATGATTTTTTGCCAGATTTTCAAAAATTTTTTTTTCGTTTTTTTTTAATATCTCTGCCTTTGGTGAAGGTAGAACGCTGATAATAGTCACGTGGGCATCAACTGACGTCACCGCACAATGATACGTTTCCAGATTTTCAAAAAATTTTTTTTTGTTTTTTGTTAATATCTCTGCTTCTGGTGAAAATAAAACGCTGAAAATTGTTACGTGAACATTTGCTGACGTCACCGCACAATGATACGTTGCCAAATTTTCAAAAAATTTTTTTCTGTTTTTTGTCAATATCTTTGCTTCTGGTGTAGGTAGAACGTTGAAAATTGTTACGTGGGCATCTGCTGACGTCACCGCACGATGATTCTTTGCCAGATTTTCAAAAATATTTTTATCGTTTCTTGTAAATAATTTTGCTTCTGGTGAAGGTAGAACGCTGAAAATAGTCACGTGGGCATCTGCTGACGTTACAGCACGAAGATTCGTTGCCAGATTTTCAAAATTTTTTTTTTTGTTATTTGTCAATATATCTGCTTCTGGTGAAAATAGAACGCTGAAAATGGTCACGTGGGCATCTGCTGACGTCACCGCACGAAAATTTGTTGCCAGATTTTGAAAAATTATTTTATCGTTTTTTGTCAACATCTTTGTTTCTGGTGAAAGTAAAACGCTGAAAATAGTCACGTGGGCATCTGCTGACGTCACCGCACAATGATACGTTGCCAAATTTTCAAAAAATTTTTTTTTGTTTTTTGTCAATATCTTTGCTTCTGGTGAAGGTAGAACGCTGAAAATAGTCACGTGGGCATCTGCTGACGTCACCGCACGAAAATTTGTTGCCAGATTTTCAAAAATTTTTTTTTCGTTTTTTGTTAATATCTTTGTTTCTGGTGAAGGTAAAACGCTGAAAATAGTCACGTGGGCATCTGCTGACGTCACCGCACAATGATACGTTGCCAAATTTTCAAAAAATTTTTTTTGTATTTTGTCAATATTTCTGCTTCTGGTGTAGGTAGAACGCTGAAGATTGTTACGTGGGCATCTGCTGTCGTCACCGCACGATGATTTTTTGCCAGATTTTCAAAAATATTTTTATCGTTTTTTGTCAATAATTCTGCTTCTGGTGAAGGTAGAACGCTGAAAATAGTCACGTGGGCATCTGCTGACGTTACCGCACGAAGATTCGTTGCCAGATTTTCAAAATTTTTTTTTTGTTTTTTGTCAATATCTCTGCTTCTGGTGAAGGTAGAACGCTGAAAATAGTCACGTGGGCATCTGCTGACGTCACCGCACGAAAATTTGTTGCCAGATTTTCAAAAATTTTTTTTTCGTTTTTTGTCAATATCTTTGTTTCTGGTGAAGGTATAACGCTGAAAATAGTCACGTGGGCATCTGCTGACGTCACCGCACAATGATACGTTGCCATTTTCAAAAATTTTTTTGTATTTTGTCAATATCTCTGCTTCTGGTGAAAATAGAACGCTGAAAATGGTCACGTGAGCATCTGCTGACGTCACCGCACGAAAATTTGTTGCCAGATTTTGAAAAATTATTTTATCGTTTTTTGTCAACATCTTTGTTTCTGGTGAAAGTAAAACGCTGAAAATAGTCACGTGGGCATCTGCTGACGTCACCGCACAATGATACGTTGCCAAATTTTCAAAAATTTTTTTTTTTTTTTTTCAATATCTTTGCTTCTGGTGAAGGTAGAACGCTGAAAATAGTCACGTGGGCATCTGCTGACGTCACCGCACGAAAATTTGTTGCCAGATTTTCAAAAATTTTTTTTTCGTTTTTTGTCAATATCTTTGTTTCTGGTGAAGGTAAAACGCTGAAAATAGTCACGTGGGCATCTGCTGACGTCACCGCACAATGATACGTTGCCAAATTTTCAAAAAATTTTTTTGTATTTTGTCAATATTTCTGCTTCTGGTGTAGGTAGAACGCTGAAGATTGTTACGTGATCATCTGCTGTCGTCACCGCACGATGATTTTTTGCCAGATTTTCAAAAATATTTTTATCGTTTTTTGTCAATAATTCTGCTTCTGGTGAAGGTAGAACGCTGAAAATAGTCACGTGGGCATCTGCTGACGTTACCGCACGAAGATTCGTTGCCAGATTTTCAAAATTTTTTTTTTGTTTTTTGTCAATATATCTGCTTCTGGTGAAGGTAGAACGCTGAAAATAGTCACGTGGGCATCTGCTGACGTCACCGCACGAAAATTTGTTGCCAGATTTTCAAAAATTTTTTTTCGTTTTTGTCAATATCTTTGTTTCTGGTGAAGGTAGAACGCTGAAAATAGTCACGTGGGCATCTGCTGACGTCACCGCACAATGATACGTTGCCAAATTTTCAAAAAATTTTTTTTGTATTTTGTCAATATCTCTGCTTCTGGTGAAAATAGAACGCTGAAAATGGTCACGTGGGCATCTGCTGACGTCACCGCACGAAGGTTAGTTGCCAGATTTTCAAAAATTTTTTATCGTTTTTTGTCAATATTTTGTTTCTGGTGAAGGTAGAACGCTGAAAATAGTCACGTGGGCATCTGCTGACGTCACCGCACGAAGATTATTTTGCCAGATTTTCAAAAATTTTTATCGTTTTTTGTCAATATTTTGTTTCTGGTGAAGGTAGAACGCTGAAAATAGTCACGTGGGCATCTGCTGACGTCACCGCACGAAGATTCGTTGCCAGATTTTCAAAATTTTTTTTTTGTTTTTTGTCAATATATCTGCTTTTGGTGAAGATAGAACGCTGAAAATTGTTACGTGGGCATCTGCTGACGTCACCGCACGATGATTCTTTGCCAGATTTTCAAAAATATTTTTATCGTTTTTTGTAAATAATTTTGTTTCTGGTGAAAGTAGAACGCTGAAAATAGTCACGTGGGCATCTGCTGACGTTACAGCACGAAGATTCGTTGCCAGATTTTCAAAATTTTTTTTTTGTTTTTTGTCAATATATCTGCTTCTGGTGAAAATAGAACGCTGAAAATGGTCACGTGGGCATCTGCTGACGTCACCGCACGATGATTTTTTGCCAGATTTTCAAAAATTTTTTTTTCGTTTTTTTTAATATCTCTGCCTTCGGTGAAGGTAGAACGCTGAAAATAGTCACGTAGGCATCAACTGACGTCACCGCACAATGATACGTTTTCAGATTTTCAAAAAATTTTTTTTTGTTTTTTGTCAATATCTCTGCTTCTGGTGAAAATAAAACGCTGAAAATTGTTACGTGAACATTTGCTGACGTCACCGCACAATGATACGTTGCCAAATTTTCAAAAAATTTTTTTTTGTTTTTTGTCAATATCTTTGCTTCTGGTGTAGGTAGAACGTTGAAAATTGTTACGTGGGCATCTGCTGACGTCACCGCACGATGATTCTTTGCCAGATTTTCAAAAATATTTTTATCGTTTTTTGTAAATAATTTTGCTTTTGGTGAAGGTAGAACGCTGAAAATAGTCACGTGGGCATCTGCTGACGTTACAGCACGAAGATTCGTTGCCAGATTTTCAAAATTTTTTTTTTTGTTATTTGTCAATATATCTGTTTCTGGTGAAAATAGAACGCTGAAAATGGTCACGTGAGCATCTGCTGACGTCACCGCACGAAAATTTGTTGCCAGATTTTGAAAAATTATTTTATCGTTTTTTGTCAATATCTTTGTTTCTGGTGAATGTAAAACGCTGAAAATAGTCACGTGGGCATCTGCTGACGTCACCGCACAATGATACGTTGCCAAATTTTCAAAAATTTTTTTGTTTTTGTCAATATCTTTGCTTCTGGTGAAGGTAGAACGCTGAAAATAGTCACGTGGGCATCTGCTGACGTCACCGCACGAAAATTTGTTGCCAGATTTTCAAAAATTTTTTTTTCGTTTTTTGTTAATATCTTTGTTTCTGGTGAAGGTAAAACGCTGAAAATAGTCACGTGGGCATCTGCTGACGTCACCGCACAATGATACGTTGCCAAATTTTCAAAAAATTTTTTGTATTTTGTCAATATTTCTGCTTCTGGTGTAGGTAGAACGCTGAAAATTGTTACGTGGGCATCTGCTGACGTCACCGCACGATGATTTTTTGCCAGATTTTCAATAATTTTTTTTTCGTTTTTTGTCAATATCTTTGTTTCTGGTGAAGGTAGAACGCTGAAAATAGTCACGTGGGCATTAGCTGACGTCACCGCACAATGATACATTGCTAGATTTTCAAAAATTTTTTTATTGTTTTATGTCAATATTTCTGCTTCTGGTGTAGATAGAACGCTGAAAATTGTTACGTGGTCATCTGCTGACGTTACCGCACGATGATTTTTTGCCAGATTTTCAAAAATATTTTATCGTTTTTTGTCAATATTCTGCTTCTGGTGAAGGTAGAACGCTGAAAATAGTCACGTGGGCATCTGCTGACGTCACCGCACGAAGATTCGTTGCCAGATTTTCAAAATTTTTTTGTTTTTGTCAATATATTTGCTTCTGGTGAAGGTAGAACGCTGAAAATAGTCACGTGGGCATCTGTTGACGTCACCGCACGAAAATTTGTTGCCAGATTTTCAAAAATTTTTTTTCGTTTTTGTCAATATCTTTGTTTCTGGTGAAGGTAAAACGCTGAAAATAGTCACGTGGGCATCTGCTGACGTCACCGCACAATGATACGTTGCCAAATTTTCAAAAATTTTTTTGTATTTTGTCAATATTTCTGCTTCTGGTGTAGGTAGAACGCTGAAAATTGTTACGTGGGCATCTGCTGTCGTCACCGCACGATGATTTTTTGCCAGATTTTCAAAAATATTTTTATCGTTTTTTGTCAATAATTCTGCTTCTGGTGAAGGTAGAACGCTGAAAATAGTCACGTGGGCATTTGCTGACGTTACCGCACGAAGATTCGTTGCCAGATTTTCAAAATTTTTTTTTTCGTTTTTTGTCAATATCTCTGCTTCTGGTGAAGATAGAACGCTGAAAATGGTCACGTGAGCATCTGCTGACGTCACCGCACGAAGATTAGTTGCCAGATTTTCAAAAATTTTTTATCGTTTTTTGTCAATATTTGTTTCTGGTGAAGGTAGAACGCTGAAAATAGTCACGTGGGCATCTGCTGACGTCACCGCACGAAGATTCTTGCCAGATTTTCAAAAATATTTTTATCGTTTTTGTCAATAATTTCGTTTCTGGTGAAGGTAGAACGCTGAAAATAGTCACGTGGGCATCTGCTGACGTCACCGCACGAAGATTCGTTGCCAGATTTTCAAAAAATTTTTTTTTGTTTTTGTCAATATCTTTGCTTCTGGTGTAGGTAGAACGCTGAAAATTGTTACGTGGGCATCTGCTGACGTCACCGCACGATAATTCTTTGCCAGATTTTCAAAAATATTTTTATCGTTTTTTGTCAATATCTCTGCTTCTGGTGAAGGTAGAACGCTGAAAATAGTCACGTGGGCATCTGCTGACGTTACAGCACGAAGATTCGTTGCCAGATTTTCAAAATTTTTTTTTTGTTTTTTGTCAATATATTTGCTTCTGGTGAAAATAGAACGCTGAAAATGGTCACGTGGGCATCTGCTGACGTCACCGCACGATGATTTTTTGCCAGATTTTCAAAAATTTTTTTTTCGTTTTTTGTCAATATCTTTGCTTCTGGTGAAGGTAGAACGCTGAAAATAGTCACGTGGGCATCTGCTGACGTCACCGCACGAAAATTTGTTGCCAAATTTTCAAAAAATTTTTTTTGTATTTTGTCAATATCTTTGTTTCTGGTGAAAGTAGAACGCTGAAAATGATCACGTGGGCATCTGCTGACGTTACCGCACAATGATACGTTGCCAGATTTTCAAAAATTTTTGTTTTTTGTCAATATTTCTGCTTCTGGTGAAGGTAGAACGCTGAAAATTGTTACGTGGGCATCTGCTGACGTCACCGCACGATGATTTTTGCCAGATTTTCAAAAATATTTTTTTCGTTTTTGTCAATATTCTGCTTCTGGTGAAGGTAGAACGCTGAAAATGGTCACGTGGGCATCTGCTGACGTCACCGCACAATGATTCTTTGCCAGATTTTCAAAATATTTTTATCGTTTTTTGTCAATATTTTGTTTCTGGTGAAGGTAGAACGCTGAAAATGGTCACGTGGGCTTCTGCTGACGTCACCGCACGAAGATTCGTTGCCAGATTTTCAAAATTTTTTTTCGTTTTTTGTCAATATCTCTGCTTCTGGTGAAAATAGAACGCTGAAAATAGTCACGTGGGCATCAACTGACGTCACCGCACAATGATACATTGCTAGATTTTCAAAAATTTTTTTCGTTTTTTTCAATATCTCTGCCTTGGTGAAGGTAGAACGCTGAAAATAGTCACGTGGGCATCTGCTGACGTCACCGCACAATGATACGTTGCCAGATTTTCAAAAATTTTTTTTTGTTTTTTGTCAATATCTCTGCTTCTGGTGAAAGTAGAACGCTGAAAATAGTCACGTGGGCATCTGCTGACGTCACCGCACAATGATACGTTGCCAAATTTTCAAAAATTTTTTTTTGTTTTTTGTCAATATCTTTGCTTCTGGTGAAGGTAGAACGCTGAAAATTGTTACGTGGGCATCTGCTGACGTCACCGCACGATGATTCGTTGCCAGATTTTCAAAAATATTTTTATCGTTTTTGTCAATATTTTGCTTTGGTGAAGGTAGAACGCTGAAAATAGTCACGTGGGCATCTGCTGACGTCACCGCACGAAGATTCGTTGCCAGATTTTAAAATTTTTTTTTTCGTTTTTTGTCAATATCTCTGCTTCTGGAGAAAATAGAACGCTGAAAATGGTCACGTGGGCATCTGCTGACGTCACCGCACGAAAATTTGTTGCCAGATTTTCAAAATTTTTTTCGTTTTTGTCAATATCTTTGCTTCTGGTGAAAGTAAACGCTGAAAATTGTCACGTGGGCATCTGCTGACGTCACCGCACAATGATACGTTGCCAGATTTTCAAAAAATTTTTTTTTGTTTTTTGTCAATATCTTTGCCTCTGGTGAAGGTAGAACGCAGAAAATAGTCACGTGAGCATCTGCTTACGTCACCGCACGAAAATTCGTTGCCAAATTTTCAAAATTGTTTTTTCGTTTTTTGTCAATATCTTTGCTTCTAAAGAAAGTAAAACGTTGAAAATAGTCACGTAAGCATCTGCTGACGTCACAGCACAATGATACGTTGCCAAATTTAAAAAAATTTTTTTTTTTTGTCAATATTTCTGCTTCTGGTGAAGGTAGAACGCTGAAAATTGTTACGTGGGCATCTGCTGACGTCACCGCACGATGATTTTTGCCAGATTTTAAAAATTTTTTATCGTTTTTGTCAATATTCTGCTTCTGGTGAAGGTAGAACGCTGAAAATAGTCACGTGGGCATCTGCTGACGTTACCGCACGAAGATTCGTTGCCAGATTTTCAAAATTTTTTTTTTCGTTTTTTGTCAATATCTCTGCTTCTGGTGAAGATAGAACGCTGAAAATGGTCACGTGAGCATCTGCTGACGTCACCGCACGAAGATTAGTTGCCAGATTTTCAAAAATTTTTTTTTCGTTTTTTTTAATATCTCTGCTTTTGGTGAAGGTAGAACGCTGAAAATGGTCACGTGGGCATCTGCTGACGTCACCGCACGAAGATTCGTTGCCAGATTTTCAAAAATTTTTTTCGTTTTTAATATCTCTGCTTTTGGTGAAGGTAGAACGCTGAAAATAGTCACGTGGGCATCAACTGACGTCACCGCACAATGATACGTTTTCAGATTTTCAAAAATTTTTTTGTTTTTAATATCTCTGCTTCTGGTGAAAGTAGAACGCTGAAAATGGTCACGTGGGCATCTGCTGACGTCACCGCACAATGATTCGTTGCCAGATTTAAAAAATTTTTTCGTTTTTTGTCAATATCTTCTGCTTCTGGTGAAGGTAGAACGCTGAAAATGGTCACGTGGGCATCTGCTGACGTCACCGCACGATGATACGTTGCCAGATTTTCAAAAATTTTTTTCGTTTTTGTCAATATCTCTGCTTCTGGTGAAGGTAGAACGCTGAAAATAGTCACGTGGGCATCTGCTGACGTCACCGCACAATTCGTTGCCAGATTTTCAAAATTTTTTTTTCGTTTTTTTTTTATATCTCTGCTTTTGGAGAAGATAGAACGCTGAAAATAGTCACGTAAGCATTTGCTGACGTCACCGCACGATGATTCTTTGCCAAATTTTTAAAAATATTTTTTTCGTTTTTTGTCAATATCTCTGCCTCTGGTGAAGGTAGAACGCTGAAAATAGTCACGTGGGCATTTGTTGACGTCACCGCACGAAGATTCGTTGCCAGATTTTCAAAATTTTTTTATTGTTTATTGTCAGTATCTTTGTTTCTGGCGGATGTAGAACGCTGAAAATGGTCACGTGGGCATCTGCTGACGTCACCGCACGAAGATTTGTTGCCAGATTTTCAAAATTTTTTTTGTTTTTGTCAATATCTTTGCTTCTGGTGAAAGTAGAACGCTGAAAATAGTCACGTGGGCATCAGCTGACGTCACCGCACGATGATTTGTTGCCAGATTTTCAAAAATTTTTTTTTCGTTTTTTGTCAATATCTTTGCTTCTGGTGAAAGTAGAACGCTAAAAATGGTCACGTGGGCATCTGCTGACGTCACCGCACAATGATACGTTGCCAGATTTTCAAATAATTTTTTTTTGTTTTTTGTCAATATATCTGCTTCTGGTGAAAATAGAACGCTGAAAATGGTCACGTGGGCATCTGCTGACGTCACCGCACGATGATTCTTTGCCAGATTTTCAAAAATTTTATTTTTGTTTTTTGTCAATATCTCTGCTTGTCGTGAAGGTAGAACGCTGAAAATGGTCACGTGGGCATCTGCTGACGTCACCGCACAATGATACGATGCCAGATTTACAAAATTTTTTCGTTTTTGTCAATATCTCTGCTTCTGGTGAAGGTAGAACGCTGAAAATGGTCACGTGGGCATCTGCTGACGTCACCGCACGATGATTTTTTGCCAGATTTTCAAAAATTTTTTTTCGTTTTTTGTCAATATCTCTGCTTCTGGTGAAGGTAGAACGCTGAAAATGGTCACGTGGGCATCTGCTGACGTCACCGCACAATGATACGTTGCCAGATTTTGAAAAATTTTTTTTTTTTGTCAATATCTTTGCTTCTGGTGAAGGTAGAACGCTGAAAATGGTCACGTGGGCATCTGCTGACGTCACCGCACAATGATACGTTGCCAGATTTTCAAAAATTTTTTTTTTGTTTTTTGTCAATATCTTTGCTTCTGGTGAAGGTAGAACGCTGAAAATTGTTACGTGGGCATCTGCTGACGTCACCGCACGATGATACGTTGCCAGATTTTCAAAAATTTTTTTTTTGTTTTTGTCAATATTTCGTTTTGGTGAGAAGGTAGAACGCTGAAAATGGTCACGTGGGCATCTGCTGACGTCACCGCACGATGTTACGTTGCCAGATTTAAAAAATTTTTTTGTTTTTGTCAATATCTCTGCTTCTGGTGAAGGTAGAAGGCTGAAAATGGTCACGTGGGCATCTGCTAACGTCACCGCACATTGATACGTTGCCAGATTTTCAAAAATTTTTTTCGTTTTTGTCAATATCTCTCTGCTTCTGGTGAGAACGCTGAAAATGGTCACGTGGGCATCTGCTGACGTCACCGCACATGATACGTTGCCAGATTTTCAAAAATTTTTTTGTTTTTGTCAATATCTCTGCTTCTGGTGAAGGTAGAACGCTGAAAATTGTTACGTGGGCATCTGCTGACGTCACCGCACGATGATTCTTTGCCAGATTTTCAAAAATTTTTTTTTGTTTTTTGTCAATATCTTTGCTTCTGGTGAAGGTAGAACGCTGAAAATGGTCACGTGGGCATCTGCTGACGTCACCGCACGATGATTCGTTGCCAGATTTTCAAAATTTTTTCGTTTTCAATATCTCTGCTTCTGGTAAAGGTAGAACGCTGAAAATGGTCACGTGGGCATCTGCTGACGTCACCGCACAATAATACGTTGCCAGATTTTGAAAAATTTTTTTATCGTTTTTTGTCAATATCTTTGCTTCTGGTGAAGGTAGAACGCTGAAAATAGTCACGTGGGCATCTGCTGACGTTACAGCACGAAAATTTGTTGCCAGATTTTCAAAAATTTTTTTTTTGTTTTTTGTCAACATCTTTGTTTCTGGTGAAAGTAAAACGCTGAAAATGGTCACGTGGATCTGCTGACGTCACCGCACAATGATACGTTGCCAGATTTTAAAAATTTTTTTGTTTTTTCAATATCTCTGCTTCTGGTGAAGGTAGAACGCTGAAAATGGTCACGTGGGCATCTGCTGACGTCACCGCACGATTTTTTTGCCAGATTTTCAAAATATTTTTTTCGTTTTTGTCAATATCTCTGCTTCTGGTGAAGGTAGAACGCTGAAAATAGTCACGTAGGCATCTGCTGACGTCACCGCACGTAGATTCGTTGCCAGATTTTCAAAAATTATTTTTTCGTTTTTTGTCAATATCTCTGCTTCTGGTGGAAGTAGAACGCTGAAAATGGTCACGTGGGCATCTGCTGACGTCACCGCACAATGATACGTTGCCAGATTTTCAAAAATTTTTTTTTTGTGTTTGTCAATATTTTTGCTTCTGGTGAAGGTAGAACGCTGAAAATGGTCACGTGGGCATCAGCTGACGTCACCGCACAATGACACGTTGCCAGATTTTCAAAAATTTTTTGTTTTTGTCAATGTCTCTGCTTCTGGTGAAGGTAGAACGCTGAAAATTGTTACGTGGGCTCTGCTAACGTCACCGCACGATGATTCGTTGCCAGATTTTCAAAAATTTTTTTTTGTTTTTTGTCAATATTTCTGCTTCTGGTGAAGGTAGAACGCTGAAAATGATCACGTGGGCATCTGCTGACGTAACCGCACGAAGATTCGTTGCCAGATTTTCAAAATTTTTTTTTCGTTTTTTTTTAATATCTCTGCTTTTGGAGAAGATAGAACGCTGAAAATAGTCACGTGGGCATTTGCTGACGTCACCGCACAATGATACGTTGCCAGATTTTCAAAAATTTTTTTTCGTTTTTTCAATATCTTTGCTTCTGGTGAAGAGTAGAACGCTGAAAATGGTCACGTGGGCATCTGCTGACGTCACCGCACGATGATTTGTTGCCAGATTTTCAAAATTTTTTTGTTTTTTTGTCAATATCTTTGCTTCTGGTAAAGGTAGAACGCTGAAAATCACGTGGGCATCTGCTGACGTCACCGCACAATGATACGTTGCCAGATTTTCAAAAATTTTTTTTTGTTTTTTGTCAATATCTTTGCTTCTGGTGAAGGTAGAACGCTGAAAATTGTCACGTGGGCATCTGCTGACGTCACCGCACGATGATTCGTTGCCAGATTTTCAAAAATTTTTTTCGTTTTTGTCAATATCTTGCTTCTGGTGAAGGTAGAACGCTGAAAATAGTCACGTGGGCATCTGCTGACGTCACCGCACAGATTCGTTGCCAGATTTTCAAAATTTTTTTTTGTTTTTGTCAATATCTCTGCTTCTGGTGAAAGTAGAACGCTGAAAATGGTCACGTGGGCATCTGCTGACGTCACACGATGATTTTTGCCAGATTTTCAAAAATTTTTTTCGTTTTTGTCAATATCTTTGCCTGGTGAAGGTAGAACGCTGAAAATAGTCACGTGGGCATCTGCTGACGTCACCGCACAATGATACGTTGCCAGATTTTCAAAAACTTTTTTTCGTTTTTTGTCAATATCTTTGCTTCTGGTGAAAGTAGAACGTTGAAAATAGTCACGTGGGCATTTGCTGACGTCACCGCACGATGATTCTTTGCCAGATTTTCAAAAATTTTTTTTTTGTTTTTTGTCAATATCTCTGCTTCTGGTGAAGGTAGAACGCTGAAAATGGTCACGTGGGCATCTGCTGACGTCACCGCACAATGATGTGGCCAGATTTTCAAAAATTTTTTTCGTTTTGTCAATATCTCTGCTTCTGGTGGAAGTAGAACGCTGAAAATGGTTACGTGGGCATCTGCTGACGTCACCGCACGAATTCGTTGCCAGATTTTCAAAATTTTTTTTTTGTTTTGTCAATATCTTTGCTTCTGGTGAAAGTAGAACGCTGAAAATGGTCACGTGGGCATCTGCTGACGTCACCGCACGAAAATTTGTTGCCAGATTTTCAAAATTTTTTTCGTTTTTTGTCAAT